>NC_064646.1:67253917-67587846 GCF_023864345.2 Schistocerca serialis cubense
TACCGCACAGAGGATGGAGGAAAACGCACTCAGGAGGGTAACCTCGCCCAACAGCTGGAGAGGAAGTGCAGATCCACGTCGACAAAGGATGCGAGAGGTCTCAACACATGATGGACATTATGCACCATGTAATGTGCCTTTCCCACTTGGCTTGCACTTCCGGAAAATTTTGAAGAATGGAGGTCAAAGCCTACAGGGGACCATCACATAAAGGCCGAAACGTGTGAGACTCCTTTAAGTCGCCTCTTACGACAGGCGGTAATACCTCGGGCCTATTCTAACCCCTGGACCCGCTGGGGGAACTGCGCTGCCGAATGCCGTGCACATATAAAAGGAAATTTGGACAGGATACATGGTGAAAGTTGTATGTTGAAAGTTGTATGCTGAAACTGCAAGTAATCTAATTTCCCGCTTCCAACCTGAAACTTGTCTGACTTCTAAATTGCGACTACGGATTCTGATCTAGAAGCGGGGTAGCTACCATACTTTTGAACAGTAACTTACTTGTGCAAGTTACTTTTAGGAACGTGATTTTAATTAAACTGAAATGCATATGACTGTCTGTAAATCAGATTGCTTCAAAGGAACGATTCAAAAAGATATTCAGAATGACTAACTGTTAAGAAATCCTAATCTGCCCTGAACTTATCTGTCGAATTCACAAGAAATTTCACTAATTGAAAACTGATCCTAATATACCGTCAAAAAGTTCATTTAGGCCGTGCAAAAAAAATGATAATCTTATTCTGATTTGTTTTAAATTACTATTTTAGTAAATATATTTTCTTGAGTCTCTTTTCAAAATTACTAATTACTATCCACGCGAAAGTGCAAAGCGTGACAGTGCATATGTTACTGAGCACTTTTTCTTTGTACATGCTTTGTGAAATATTTATACATGACAGAAGGAAGTGCTTCGAAATTATATTCCGTCCTTTTAATTACACAAACGTAAATTCAAACTAATATGAACAATCGGCACTGCATTGCTCCGCATTGTCATAAATCATAATTTCTGCTTCTACAAATGTTCTATTTAAAAAAATTGTTTTCTTGGATTCCTAATGCAATGCTATTTAGCTAATCTGAATGGGGAAGTCTAATTAGAATACTGAGCACATAACTGACCGTTCTCCCTAATTACCAACAGGCAGATATTACTAGACACTATGAAATTTTTGTACAACGATGATCAATGAGCTCGTGAAGCGCTCTCTCTTTATACAATCATCTTATAATACAATCTTCATCCTCAGACTGCACATCTTGGAACATCCCAAACAGAAATCTCTGTGCAGTACATCCGCTATCCAGGCTGCTCATTCTGCTATGATAGAACACCCTCTCTCCACAACTCAACAACTGCTACTGCACAAGGCTGGGAATCGACTGTTACCTACTTGCTTGCTCGCGCTGTACTCAACAGTGCAACCTCTGGAAACCAGATACTGTGCATCGCTCATGTGTTCAGCATGAAAAGATGTGTAAACTGGAAATATTCCGAACAGAGAGAGAATTTTCAGTGTGTTTGCATTCAGAAATGCACCAAGGGGTCACATAACAAACAGTTATTTACTACTAATTCACCTAACGTATAAGCCTTTCATTGGTGAAGAAATAATCTTGTGAGAAGAACAAAAAGTTACTAAAAAGTGGATCACATAACAAACGAAATAATACGACGCGGGTTGTAAGCAGAACTAGCTGTTGCACTAAGTACTGCAACCTGTGGACTGAATACGTACAAGGGACGGAAAAAAAATTATTCTCACACAAACACCGATCTGTTAATCAGTCTTAAGACGTCCTAAGCGTAGAAGGGCACAGATTCTGCCAAGACAGAATAGACTTCCTAACTAATTCATGAAGCGTATCTACTACAAAAAAATACCGTTGTGTGATGTATGTTATTTCCTCTTCGAACACATTGCACTGAACGAAAGCAGCATTTGTTGGAGGAGCGTCGTTTCGAATACGCAGCAAGAGGACTATGTTCACAACTCGCTACTTTAATTGGTTCAAATGGCTCTGAGCACTATGGGACTTAACAGCTGAGTTCATCAGTCCCCTAGAACTCAGAACTACTTAAACCTAACTAACCTAAGGACATCACACACATCCATGCCCGAGGCAGGATTCGAACCTGCGACCGTAGCAGTCGCGCGGTTCCGGACTGAGCGCCTAGAACCGCGAGACCACCGCGGCCGGCGCTACTTTAATTTTTGAAATGTAATATTGTGAGGAGTTACGCCGAATGGCATCAGCCACCGCGCCGTGTGGAGGGCATTAGCATTTACACGGGTCGCCAGACCTGCACACTGTCTTGAGATTATTCTCCTCTGCGTCTGCTCTCTCTGCTCTGATATCGCCCCCCCCCCCCCCCCTCCCCACCAACTCTCGCCCACCGCTTGGCAAGTTGCCACCGTGCTCCAGTAACCGCAGAGCAGTTGGGAGCTCCTGAGCGACGGCAACTTCTCCAGCCGTGGCCTACCAATGCGGTGTTCTCTAGTGATCTTCCCTTCCGACAAGTTCCCTGTATTTGCAGAATTCTCTTTGTTCCACTTCTTCAATCGTGGATCTGCACCAGAAAAGCGCTCGTCGTAAAATCAAGCGCAATGTCTTGAATTGGCAAGTAATATTTCATAAATAGGTTACCTACAATGTGCACATAAACCAGCCCGCAGCTATAACAATGGAAAGACACGAAATGGAAGTTTTAATTGAGAAGGAAGTGAGGCAGGGCCCCAGTCTATCCCCCCTGCTCTGTACATTCAATAATCAGTACAGGAAATTAAGAGGAATTTTTTTTAATGGGACTGAAGTTCAGGGAGACGAAGTAAAAACTTTGAGGTTTGCTAATGACATTCCCACCCTAATTCCAAGGTGGCAAAGGACTTGCAACCGCTGTTGGACGTAATGTACAGTGTTATAGTTACATGTCACAAGATGAAAACAAAAACCTGAATATTTATGAACATGTTATCAGACCAAAAGAAAAGTATCGTGTCCAGTTAGTAAGGACGTCAGCTTATAAAACTTTAACAAATTGTACAAACTGACTCCTTCAAGAGAGCACTCTTATATTTCCTTACACTGAACATTACAGAAAATATTTCTATTACATTAACATGACATCGATATTTGTAGAATCTTAGAACATATGCTGAGCTCAGTCATAATGAGCTATCTCACACAATTAACCCTCTCCATGCCAACCAGCATGGATTCCAAAAATTTATCAAGTGAAACCCAACTCACACTTTTCTCACATGGAGTAGTAAAAGTTTTAGATCAAGGCAGTCAGGTAGATATAATATTTCTTGACTTCCGAAAAGAAGTTGACTCAGTACCACACTTCCGCTTATTGTCAAAAGTACGATCATATGGGGTATCAAGTGAAATATGTGACTAGACTGAAGACTTCTTGATAGGGAAGGCGCAGCATGTTATCATGGATGGACACCCATCGTCGGACACATAAATAACTTCGCGTGTGCAACCAGGGAGATGTGTTGGGATCCTTCCTTTTCATGTTTTATATAAACGATCTTGCGGATAATATGAGTAGTAACTTCAGACTATCCTGAGAAAGTCTCCTAACAAAGTTCCAAGAACCGGTTTTATATGACGACTCTAATAATATGCTACAACCCCCTATACATCGCACCCATAGGGATCGTGAGGACAAGATTAGAATAATTACAGCACGTGCAGAGGCATGCAAACCATCATTGCTCCTGCGCTCCATACGTGAATGGAACGGAAAGAGATCCTAGTACAATGGGACGTACCCTATACCATGCACTTCACGCTAGTTTGCAGAGTATAGCTGTAGATGCAAGAATTTATGACTGCATCTCTGTCCCTCACGCTCAGCTCATCTTCTGTAACATACAACCTCATAAAGCTCGTGTAAAGTTTGGAAGGTAGGAGACGAGGTACTGGCAGAAGTAAAGCTGTGAGGACGGGGCATGAGTCGTGCTTGGTTCGCTCAGATGGTAGAGCACTTGCCCGCGAAAGGCAACGGTCCCGAGTTCGAGTCTCGGTCCGGCACACAGTTTTAATCTGCCAGAAAGTTTCGTATCAGCGCACACTCCGCTGCAGAGTGAAAATCTTATTCTGGATACAACCTCATATTTATATTACAATCTGCTGAAGGCTCTAATCGATAATATATTATTAACTGTAATTTAATTATAACAAATGACACGAAGAACAACGCGCGTCTGATGAGTCTTCAATGTACCGTTGCCTAAAAACAGCTTATTTTCATACCACCCAAGTCATGATACGGAAATATGTAAACACAAAAATTAAGTAACACTATGACGTTTCCCTTCATTTTTATTAGAACAAATCGTACCAAAAACAAAGCGTTTCTGAGAGCTCCTCAATCTGCTCGTGATTTTAAACAGGATATATTCATAGGACGTAAGATAAAAAATGAAATCCACCCAATATGGGCTTTAACTGAAAACGACGAAAACCATTACTGTGCCTCCAAAGTTCTGCATGAGACGTAGACTGCGTTCTTGCCTCTTATTGGCTAAATGTATCGTTCAACGTTACCAAAATTTCGCAGAATTTATTGTCTGTTTCGCGTGCGGCAATACCTCCTCAACGTGAAGAGACGGCGCAAAACTCTTACAGTTCCACTTAAACGTCAGCTAACTCGTATCGTCTGAGGATGGATTTACTCTGGACGCCGCGCGTCCCGACTTTATGGAGCTGCTAAAAATTGTTGAGCACATGAAAGCTCTGAAACGAGTTTTTGGACGCGCCGAAGGCGGTAACCAAGAACATCAGCATACGGTGTGCCAGGTGGTACTGATCTTCCGATGAACGCAAGGAACCCAACACCGCATGGCCTAACTGCTCCTAACGTCGCGTGACTTCCACTGTTTTATTGCTACCGCCATGCTGCTATTCCCCCCCCCCCCCCCCCTTTTCTCCTTTCGTAAAACTTCAATCCCATGGCGGTGAACGGTTCTCGCTAGAGCCGATTTGCTCGTTTCGCTCTTTCGTTTGTTGTGAGAGACAAAACGCGGGAGGCAGGAGATTTATAGGTGTGCGGACAACGCCTGTCGACGTTCTCACCTCACTGTGTGGTGGCAATACTACCCGTAAGTAATTTATACAATATGTATCTACACTGCTGGCCATTAAAATTGCTATACCAAGAAGAAATGCAGATGATAAAAGGGTATTCATTGGACAAATATATTATACTAGAACTGACATGTGATTACATTTTCACGCAATTTGGGTACATAAATCCTGAGAAATCAGTACCCAGAACAACCACCTCTGGCCGTAGTAACGGCCTTGATACGCCTGGGCATTGAGTCAAACGGAGCTTGGATGGCATGTACAGGTACAGCTGCCCATGCAGCTCCAACACGATACCACAGTTCACCAAGAGTAGTGACTGGCGTAATGTGACGAGCCAGTTGCTCAGCCACCATTGATCAGACGTTTTCAGTTGGTGAGAGATCTAGAGAATGTGCTGGCCAGGGCAGCAGTCGAACATTTTCTGTATCCAGAAAGGTCCGTACAGGACCTGCAACATGCGGTCGCGTATTATCCTGCTGAAATGTAGGGCTTCGCAGGGATCGAATCAAGGGTAGAGCCACCGGTCGTAACACATCTGAAATGTAACGTCCACTGTTCAAAGTGCCGTCAATGCGAACAAGAGGTGACCGAGACGTGTAACCAATGGCACCCCATACCATCACGCCGGGTGATAAGCCAGTATGGCGATGACGAATACACGCTTCCAATGTACGTTCACCGCGTTGTCGCCAAACACGGGCGCGACCGTCATGATGCTGTAAACAGAACCTGGATTCATACGAAAAAATGACGTTTTGCCATTCGTGCACCCAGGTTCGTCGTTGAGAACACCATCGCAGGCGCTCCTGTCTGTCGTGCAGCGTCAAGGGTAACCGCAGCTATGGTCTCCGAGCTGATAGTCCACGCTGCTGCAAACGTCGTCGAACTGTTCGTGCAGATGGTTGTTGTCTTGCAAACGTCCCCATCCGTTGACTCTGGGATCGAGACGTGGCTGCACGATCCGTTACAGCCATGGGCATAAGACGCCCGTCATCTCGACTGCTACTGATACGAGGCCGTTGGGCTCCAGCACGGCGTTCCGTATTATCCTCCTGAACCCAGCGATTCCATATTCTGCTAACAGTCATTGGATCTCGACCAACGCGAGCAGCAATGTCGCGATACGATGAACCGCAATCGCGATAGGTTACAATCCGACCTTTATCAAAGCCGGAAACGTGATGGTACGCATTTCTTCTCATTATACGAGGCAGCACAACAACGTTTCACCAGGCAACGCCGGTCAACTGCTGTTTGTGTATGAGAAATCGGTTGGAAACTTTCCTCATGTCAGCACGTTGTAGGTGTCGCCACCGGCGCCAACCTTGTGTGAATGCACTGAAAAGCTAATCATTTGCATATCACAGCATCTTCTTCCTGTCGGTTAAATTTCGCGTCTGTAGCATGTCATCTTCGTGTTGTAACAATTTTAATGGTCAGTAATTCGAAATACAGTAAATGCAAAAAATTTGAGTGGAACTACACCAACAAGCCCAAAAATCGGTCGCGTGTGATGCGTGCACGCGCATGTTCATGTTTCACCGTTCTTCTTGTATTAAGGATTTTTTTACGAGCTTATTAATCATAGATGTCAAATCAGGAAGACTAACGAAAATCCATTTTATTTGTTCGCAAAATATTGCAATCTTTGTAAATGTGCACGTAACAATGACTTTCCACACTGTTACAAATTACAGCGGTAAAAAACATGGGGCTCACAACAGTAAACGCCTCTGCTGTCTGTTATGTTTACATAAATTGAAAACAGGCCCTAACTCCAACTAGCCCTGAGAATATTTTCAAAAAGAATTATTGTTGCTGAGACCTAAACCATCATGGGCCAAAAAGCTTTGCGAATACATATTGTGGCGCACTGTAACGTCAAGATGGTTTTATGACAGTTACGATACCAACCTCTCAAACTAGAAAACTGAAAACTCCCTACGTAACCCTCCGTTATTGACTAGTGGATCATAGCCTAACAGTTTAAAATAGTTTGACCGTGTGTAACTGATAAAGGCTGATCGGTTAATATTTGCACGGGAATTGTTTCGTATCAAACCTCACATAGCTAATTAGGATGTCAGGTAGGAATAATCGGCACATACTTTGTTGTTAATGTTCTGTATCTTCAGTCCAAAAAGCACGAATGACGAAGTTACTCCCGGTTAACTCATCACGCCTATTAATGGAGTCACACGCTGATATTTTTGATGTGACACTGAGTACACAATCCTCACTGCAGTTCATATCGTGGGTGTCCTACGTGGTTGTCGCGTAATCACGGTGCACGAATGAACACTTAGCCACATCAAACAAATCGCTCAATTAACGCCATTTACGTATTTGCTGGAGGTGAGGCGTACGGCATTGAGTGACACACACAGCCGTTAAACAATTGCAAACGGGGTCGGCCATCCTGACGAAATCCGCCCTGCTGGTCTAGCAGCCAATAACTTACTTGCTCGGAGTGTCAACACTGACTTCTTCAGGCGCACTCGGCGCTCGACTATCGATAGTACCTATTGCGACCTGCGTGAGACAAAGACATATTTTTCTCTACACGTAAGGGAACGGTTGACCAATTACAAATTGTAAGGAGACCCTGCATTTTGCCCACTAGTGTAGTTGCGCTAGTGTACCAACAGCACTCGTAACACCAAGTAAAAAAACACGCAATACCGAGGAATTATGCAAAATGGTCACAAAATGGATATTCATACAGGTATCGACGAAAATACAATACAGTAAACTCTAGTGGCGAATAGATGAATGTTTGACGCTGCAGCACAAATACAGGGTTATTACAAATGATTGAAGCGATTTCACAGCTCTACAATAACTTTATTATTTGAGATATTTTCACAATGCTTTGCACACACATACAAGAACTCAAAAAGTTTTTTTAGGCATTCACAAATGTTCGATATGTGCCCCTTTAGTGATTCGGCAGACATCAAGCCGATAATCAAGTTCCTCCCACACTCAGCGCAGCATGTCCCCATCAATGAGTTCGAAAGCATCGTTGATGCGAGTTCGCAGTTCTGGCACGTTTCTTGGTAGAGGAGGTTTAAACACTGAATCTTTCACATAACCCCACAGAAAGAAATCGCATGGGGTTGAGGCGGGAGAGCGTGGAGGCCATGACATGAATTGCTGATCATGATCTCCACCACGACCGATCCATCGGTTTTCCAATCTCCTGTTTAAGAAATGCCGAACATCATGATGGAAGTGCGGTGGAGCACCATCCTGTTGAAAGATGAAGTCGGCGCTGTCGGTCTCCAGTTGTGGCATGAGCCAATTTTCCAGCATGTCCAGATACACATGCCCTGTAACGTTTTTTTCGATGAAGAAAAAGGGGCCGTAAACTTTAAACCGTGAGATTGCACAAAACACGTTAACTTTTGGTGAATTGCGAATTTGCTGCACGAATGCGTGAGGATTCTCTACCGCCCAGATTCGCACATTATGTCTGTTCACTTCACCATTAAGAAAAATTGTTGCTTCATCACTGAAAACAAGTTTCGCACTGAACGCATCCTCTTCCATGAGCTGTTGCAACCGCGCCGAAAATTCAAAGCGTTTGACTTTGTCATCGGGTGTCAGGGCTTGTAGCAATTGTAAACGGTAAGGCTTCTGCTTTAGCCTTTTCCGTAAGATTTTCCAAACTGTCGACTGTGGTACGTTTAGCTCCCTGCTTGCTTTATTCGTCGACTTCGGCGGGCTACGCGTGAAACTTGCCCGCACGCGTTCAATCGTTTCTTCGCTCACTGCAGGCCGACCCGTAGATTTCCCCTTACAGAGGCATCCAGAAGCTTTAAACTGCGCATACCATCGCCGAATGGAGTTCGCAGTTGGTGGATCATTGTTGAACTTCGTCCTGAAGTGTCGTTGCACTGTTATGACTGACTGATGCGAGTGCATTTCAAGCACGACATACGCTTTCTCGGCTCCTGTCGCCATTTTGTCTCACTGCGCTCTCGAGCGCTCTGGCGGCAGAAACCTGAAGTGCGGCTTCAGCCGAACAAATCTTTATGAGTTTTTCTACGTATCTGTAGTGTGTCGTGACCATATGTCAATGAATGGAGATACAGTGAATTTATGAAATCGCTTCAATCATTTGTAATAGCCCTGTACACTGCGCAACTACTATATTTCGGATGGAAATTATGACCCACCGAAGTACAGAGTGGCGCACATAGAACAGGCTCCTGCGCTGAAAGGAATATGAATGAAGAAAATCAACGTACATCATCGGTTTCTTACTTTTTATTGTACAGTTTGATTATTAACTATGTGATTAACAGTTTATGTAAAATATTTATTTTTACTAGTTTAATAAGCATATTTTAGAAAGCAATTTAAAGTCTGTGTTCAAAATGTTCTCCGCCAACATCCAAGCAAAGTTGTGCACGTCGAAGCATGTTAAGGAAAACACTTTTCAGTACTGTTTGAGGAGTGTTTGAAATTTCTTGTAATATGTTGCTTTTCAATGTGTCAATGTTCTGGGATTGTTGCGGTAGATTCTAGCCTTCAGAAATCCCCAGAGGTAAAAGTCACATGGTGACAAGTCGGGAGAGCGGGGTGGCCACAAGCCCTTACTAATGGTCCTCTCTTCTCTAAAATCAGTATGTATAAGAGCTAAGGACAAATCCGACGTATGAGAAGTTGTCCCATCTTGCTGGAAATACGCACAACATTTTTCATTTGGAGTTAACAGAGCCGAAAATTCATTGTAGAGTAAGTAAACAAGCGAGTCGACAGATTCTTTTAAGAACAATGGCCCGATAATTCTGTTACCGGATACAGCTCACGATATACGAATTTTTAAATCGTGAAACGGCTTTTGCAGCATGCCATGGGGATTTTCTGTAGCCCAGTGTCTTGTGTTTCGTGAATTAACGTAACCCGACGGAGGAAACCAAAAGGAGGAACGGATGAAGCTGTCCGCCAGCGACATTTTCCAGCAACCAATTGAAGTAATGTGTACGCTTACCCTTGTCCGCTTCTTTTATTTGCTGAACAACACTCACACGGTAAGGTTTCACTTTCTAGGCATGAAGGATGTGTTGGCACGACCTGCGAGATGTTGCACATTGCTATGATAATCGTCGTGTTGACTTGTGGGGACTTCTTTCGATGTGTGCCGTCACGTATGCCACAACTTCAGGTGTACGTACAGTCGCTGCCTTATTTCTCTTTGAATTAACAACACTGCCTGTCGAACGCCACTTTCTCACTAGATCCTGAATCGTTGATTTTGCAAGAATGTTACTTTCAGAAAACTTTTCATGAGAAGTGTCAGGAACAACTTTAATGGAATCAGACCGCACATATTCTTCAACAATGAATACACGTTCTTCAATGGAGTAAGGCATGACAATGAAGTACACGGTTTATAACGATTACTTCCCGTATGAACTACTCACACGCTACTGCTGTTGGAAGGTGGCAAAGAAACTGAGAAGCTAGAAATGCTACTCCCGCGCTTTGGCATTCCGGTTCGGGCCGGTTTTATGTGCGCCACTCAGCAATTCAGGTTTATGTGGATCGCCCTGTAGTTACAACCTCAGTGTGGATAGGTTTGCTCCTGCTACTCAGTAGTGGACCCGCACGCCCAGGGCGCAGGGATGGACTGGCTATCCTATGTAGCCTACTCCTGATATCCTAGCCTCCCGCGTTATCGACGCCGTTACACGACTGGGCCCTGTGTTGTGCCGTGCGGTAGCCAAGAGCCGTACCGAGTTACTCAAACACCGACTCAAAGGAAGGCCTCGGCGCTTGTTGGTGACGTCACGTCAGCTAGGCACGGCGAACGCCAGGTCTGTTGCAGGCAGAAGCGCCTGGGCGTGCTTATCACTATAAATCTCTCATTTTTGGACTAAATGTTTGGTATTGCTTTGGATTCTGCAGTTTTATTTAGATGAAAGATTTTCTTACTATCGTAAAGCTACAAATGAAGATCACAGTTCTGTATTACTGAATCCTGTCGAAACAAACGTAGATCATTATGAGAAGATGCTTTGCCCCATTGCAAGCTTCGGAAATTATACATTCAAGTAACTATATTTACTTGATCCATTTTGTTATCGATAGTTACCCCAACCCCCTTACAACTAACTCGTTTCTTTTATGTATTTATTTATTTTCGTTTGACATCGTCACTGGAAATGTGAACTAATTTACATGTGTGAATGTCCAACTGTTGCCAGTCATTGGATTACAGTCGTTTTCAACGAAAGGAATTCTAAACAGGAAACAAAATAGCTTCAAACATCGAAAATACTGCTGAGCTGAAACTTTTTTAAACATGCACATTAGAAAAGATAAATATTCCCCTCTTTGCAACTGAAAGGAGAAACTATATACAATAAAAAAAATTTTATTTGATAAAACAAGTATCTCTCTCTTGCCTCTTCTTCTGTCCCCCACACCCTCCCCCAACGTGTACAATCGCAAGATATTTCATTAACATTCAGTGCCCTCACCCCATAGTCAACCAAGATACCTAAAGAAGAGCACCAATATGTTCACAGTTTTTTGTAAAAGCAACCCAGTACAAACGTAACTTCCTCAGATTTACAAATAAGGTAAAGAAGCTCGAATTCTGTTGCTGCTGGACCGTTAAGTTGTTTTTGTATGTCAATCCTTAAAACCGGTGGAAATTTAAGTTCAGCAGTACACTATTTGTTAAGACGGTGAAACACGTATGTAACGCAGCAGCGATGGCGAGGCATTGTAGCATCTGTGACCAGAGAGTATGCGCTTGACCGCGCGAGTGTTGCGAGCGGTTCTCAGTCAGTAGTAGTCTTTGCGAGTTAGTTGTCGCTATGCAGAGTAGCAGTCAGTCAGTCGTTGCGAGTCTGTCAGTTCAGTCGTTGCTAGTCTGTAGCTCTGTCTAGTTGAGAGCAGTACTCGGTCTGTAGTCGTCATGCAGAGCGGTCGGTCAGTAGTAGCAGCCCAGTGCGGTTGTGTGATGTAGGCGGTCGGCAACAATGGTCAAGATGAGGAATAAGGTATACTGTTAATTAATATAATCATTAGATAATGAAAAATTTTATTTATTGTAATTATTCTCCAACAAGTCTCTCAATAATAATTTTTTATTTCAAAAGCATTTTCTCAAAAGTTTAATTTTTTTTTAACTAAAGATCTCGTTGCACTTCCCATTTCATTCCACTTCTTTTTGAAGAAAAATTTCACTAGAATTACAAAAAAAAAAGGAGAATATTATTATTTGCAATGTAGTTCCTCCAAGTGGTGCGCAACAACAAGAGCAGATATGTGACATCCATTTATTCTGAGGTAAGACTTTAATTCTGATTGTTTTTACACAGGGCCAAAGACCGATATTTCGGTTTAATTGAATTTTCTTGTCACTGAATGGACTTTAATTTTTTGAAGGATTTATAATTGAGTCAGATTGCGAATTTCACATTTGTTGCCATTGTCAGTACATTTGATTGTGGGCAGGTTACGCATAGAGCCATGTCCTTCAGCATTTCTAATTAGTATCGTTATTTTCTTTTAAAATTTTTGTGCGGAGGTTACACTTGGCCCCCATTTCTATTAAGTATTGTCAATTTTCTTCCTTTTAAAAATTGCGGTGGGGAGGTTACACTTGGCGACACCCAGTCCAGGATCGTATTTCGTTGAGAGTCTTTTGAGCGACAGTCAGATATCTGCTCTTATTTGCTTAGATAATTAGGATTTGGCGCAACGCTTTTAATAATATTGTGACTTTCTTTCTACAGGTCAACGGCAATTTGCTGCTTTGTTGTATTTGTGTGTTGCTTTTGCATTGTGCTTATTTGTTTTGTGAAAAATTTTGACTATTGTAAAAATGCCGCGAAAGACTGTGAATAGTGTATCGCGAAGTATTGTGAATGAAATTACCGACTTAAACAACGTGACCGATAGTAATTGTGATACGCAACGTAATGATGACAATCCTGCGTTCACTAACAATCAGTGCATTCCAACCACTAATGATGACTTTCACCTTAATAATGAACAAACGAACTCAATTGTCTCGTCTGTTAATTTGACGACAATTGATGACGCAGAGCGGTCTATAGTAATGAGCGCTGCCGAGCTTAACACACCCGATTTAGAAAATCTAAGTAATGTACAGACAAATTTGTCTAATGAAAATGAACAGATCACACAAAGTAGGACAGATTTATTTAATTCCGAAACAATGACTGATAGTATACATTTGACTGACAAACCTTTTTGTAAATCTCAAAATGACCAAATGGTTACAGAAAGTGAAACAATTCCAGATCCACTATTGAACAGCATAGAGAATAGAAATGCTGACCTTGAGTCGAATCCAATTATGGCTTTGTTGCGACAAATGAGTAAACAACTTAATGAAAATAGTGTAGATAACAAACAATTTAAAGAGAATTTCAAACAACTTAGGGAAGATAACAAACACTTAAATGAGAAACTTGACAATAATGACGAAAATCTCAAACAACTTAGTGAACAGGTCAGACAACAAAATGAAAAATTTGACGACAATTCGAGGCAGCTTAGTGAACAAATTAAAGCTGTTGCCGCGCAGTGTCATGACACTAAGGAACAGTTGCGCGCGGAAATTGAGGCGTGTTCACAAAAAAATAGCGAAGAAATTAAATCTGTTGCGCAAGAATTAAGAGAAATGCAAACAGTCGCAACAGAAACACTCAGAGACGAAATTAGCGGAGTCGCTAAACAATGCTCTGAAAAAGCTGCACAATTACGGGACGAGTTTAAAGCAATGACGGTAGAACTTTCGCGCACTATGGACGCAAAGATAGACGCGAAATTCGAACAGCAGAACACTCAGATTAACGAGCGCTTTAATCAGCACATACAGAACAGTGATACGCGTTTCCGCAGATTTATTCAGGATCAAAACAAAGTAAAACGACAAGTCATGGAAACAATCACTGCTCAGAGACAAGAGGACAAACGTAAAATATTCGCGAAAGCGAAGACGTATGTAGACAATAATATTACTACAGTGTCCGACAAAATTAATACCATAGAACAATTGAACGCGGAATTACGGGATGAAATTTCTGACCTTAAATCAAAAACAGATACACACACAGTAAATATTCAAACAGTGACAGATCGATTCGAACAATTAGATCTAACACAGGATTGTGATGTTATCAAAGCTGATGTTAAAAAACTGAGCGAAACTACGCGTAAGTTGCAAAAACAGATTAATGCGTCCGATTCTAAAACCGATGATCAGGTTAAGATACTGACTGAAAAATGTGATGAATTGGCCAGTCGTATTGATGTTATCGAAAATGCTAATGACAATAAATCAGACGATACTGCACCGGTTTCATTTATCCAAACACCTGAATTTCAAAATTTACAGCAGACAATTAATGAGATCGATTCATCTCACAATACGTTACGTAGGAAGTTGTCAAATTTACAACAAGAAGTAACAGAGATGAAAAACATGTCAGTTAATAACATACCACAACAGACGCCACTTTATGAACATTTGACAGACTCACGCAGCGTGTATAATGTGAGCAGTTTACAGCAACTACGCGACTTAAAATCCGAAAAGCCACGCGAATTAAAATCTGAAAAGCTACGCAACTTGAAAACCGAAATGACAGAGACGAACAGATTCACACACAAACCCGAACGTGTTCTCAAATTCAGTGACGAGAACGTTGATAATAAGCAGTTTGCATTTGTAAGAAAATGTAAGGAATTTAATAATGGCAGAACACAGATACACGATTTGCACTGTATACGACAATTTATTTTTGTACTTTCACCGCTATTATCTGTAATGGAGAAACTAGCTTTGAACCTGAAGCGACAAATTGCTATTGTATTTTCATCAGCATTGCCTGTAATGAGGAAACTAGAATTAACATGGATACAACTATTTGCTTTTGAATTTTTACCGCTATTGCGTGCAACGCAAAAGCTAAAATTTATTTGCAGTGCGTAATTGACCTCAGGGGATTCATTACGCTTTAATGAATATGTGCCGTAGCGAGCATAGGGCCCCGAGCTGTAGTAGTGCTGTTTCATCTTTAGTTTTCTGCACTGCTGCCTTTTCTTCTACTATCCTTTATATCTATCCAAACTGCTCTTTAACTATTGCTCTACCTAGTATTAAGAAACGTATGTAATGAAAACCGGATACGACAAATCTTTTACCGAATGTGACAATTTTCAGTAGGCACTCCAGTACCGCCGTAATTTTAATTACAGATAAAATCGTAATCATCAGTATGTATAAAATTTTGAGCAGTCGGAACCATATTTTTGTAACAATAGATGTTTTTCACCACAATAGCATGAAAGTCAGCCGCTTAGCATACCTAACCAACAATGCAGTCTACAAGGTCAACCAAACTTTAATGTTTCGCCGCGTGCATGTATAGTCTCAGCGCCAACAAATAGTAACGCATGGCAGCAAAGAAATAACTACGTACAGACAACACTCTATTTCAATTCCTATCGCAATACACCGTATAGGAATGATTATTAGGACAGACGTAAAAAGAATGATGAGCACAATTTTCAGCGTACATTTAATAACAGTCGATCTTATGAGCAGCAACAACATCAGCAACAACAAATAATCATGAATGGAACAGACAATAGGTGTCATCCATAGCGTAACACGTCAGTAAGAAATAACAGAACAGTTCATATAGTGGATATGCCACAGCATCCTCCCGTAAATAACAGGACGAACGATAGAATTTAACCAGATACAGCACAGATTGCATACTACAGTAACGCAAACATTACTTTTGACACGCAGAATTTTGTTCACGAGAATGTTATTTGAAACATGCTTTATTGAATGCTCTACTTTTATCGCACCCAGATCTCACCAGAAATTTTTCCATTGCCACTGACAGCTCTAACACCGCTTTAGGTGTACATATTTTTCAGGAAATTGAAGAAGATGGTTCTACAGTAATTAAAAACATCGCATTTGCAAGTCGCATTTTGTCACCTGCTGAACGAAATTATTCCGTCACAGAACTTGAAACATTATGTGTTGTATGGGCTTTCACGAGATTTAGGCACTTTCTTTACGGCAGACATACCACGGTCTACACAGACCATAGAGCGATACAATTTTTACTTTCAGCTAAATTCACTCACGACAGGTTAAGCAGATGGAAACTATATTTACAGGAATTTAATTTTACAATAGTTCACATTCCCGGTACGCAAAATGTTATAGCAGACGCACTATCGCGTTCTCTCAGTAACAATCAGCAAGACGTAGCAACCAACTTCTGCAAAGCAAATTTCAGTGTCATGTACATTCAGCAGGTTGCATTTGAAAATTTTATTTCATCGTCATTACAGGACATAGCACAAGAACAAAATAAGGACAATGTGTGGAAAGAAATTAAACACCTTTGGCAAGATAGGAATAATGTTACGATTAGAAACCATTACACTGTACGCAATGACGTTCTGTTTCGCCGCTCTCATCCTGACAGCAACAATTGGTTATTATGCATTCCTGACGAACTGGTCAACAAATTAATTTGGTACACTCATTTAAGCTACGCACATTACGGAACACGAAAATGTTTTCTTATACTGAGACAGAACTGTTATTTTACTAACATGGAAAAACGTATACGACGAGTTCTAGCGTCTTGTAAAATTTGCCAGAAAACTAAATCAGACACCACTTCACATATTCCTCCTTTATATCCCATTATACCTGTGAAATTAAGACACATGGCCGCAGTAGATATTTTTGGTCCGATTCCGAGAACTAACAGAGGTTTTTGCTACATTTTTGTCGCTGTTGAGCTCACTTTAAAATTTGTTACTTTCACTCCGTTACGCAAAGCTACTGCTAAAACTGTTTCGAAAGCATTTGTAAAACATTTTCTATTTCATGTAGGGCATGTAATGAAAGTAATTTCTGATAATGGATCTCAATTTCGTAGTAGTGTATGGACACGCATGTTACGAGCTAGAAACATTTCTCCGATCTATATATCCAAGTACCACGCTTCTTCGAACCCTTGTGAAAGATTAATGAAGGAAATTGGTAAGCTGTGCAGAATATACTGCCACAAAAGACATATTGATTGGGATACACACATACTCTCATTCCAAGATGTAATTAATTCCATTCCAAATGAATCCACTATGCTATCTCCGACTGTTATACTGAAAAACGTTGAACCACCGAACAAAATTAAAGAATTAATAGAATTCCCCAAAAATCGTCGCCTACGACACCACGAAATAATTGACATTGCGCTGAACAACATCAAACGTGCCGCAGAGCGCCGGAGAAGACAGCAAAAACAGGTTTGTACACGCCGCGACTTTCACGTTGGACAGAAGATATTAGTACGTACACACTATTTATCCAGCAAATTAAAAGGTAAGTGCAGTAAATTTGAACTTCTATACGCAGATCCGTATCGGATTCGCAGCATCCCTCACCCCAATGTTGTACACGTCGAAACTTTGAGAACCAGAAAATCGAAAGGCAATCACCATATCTCAAACATTAAACCGTTTATTGAGTGAAACCACTGTATGATTCAACACACTATGATGCCATTTACTAATGCAATTAATTCACCTGACTAATTATTGATGATTATCGTATTTTTTTTCTTGGCAAGTGCCCGGCAAGGTAAGGTTAGCAGGTCGCTTTTCTTGTCGTCACACATCAGACCGTGCATATTTTTCCAGATGAATTTACACATTTACGACTATTTCTGCAATTATATTTATGTGACTACTTATTGATGATTATCGTATTTTTTTTCTTGGCAAGTGCCCGGCAAGGTAAGGTTAGCAGGTCGCTTTTCTTGTCGTTACACATCAGACCGTGCACATTTTCCATTTTTTTGTGTATATGACTGTACTCCAGTTTTGTTTGTATGCACTATGAAATAGTTAAGATATAACACACACCAGTCGACTTTGACATTTTTTTTTTGCCTTATGACATCTCAACATCGTGACTGTTTCACATTTTTTTGCTACTGCATTGTATTATTCTGTGTACATTTTTTCGCATCCGAACACTGTCAATGTCTTGGACATATTACGTTTTCTGTCATGTTATGCTGTATGGTTAATTGTGTCACCATAAACCAGTCATTATTTAGTGGGTATAGGATTTAAATGCAAGACATTAATCTTTGTTCATCAATTTCAGAAAGGAATGATGATTCTAAGAAATAAATTTAACATAAATGGAAATTTCACCTACGGAATAAACGAAAGGAGATGCAATAACTTTATGAGGAAGAGTAAAGGGATCAGGATTAACAAGCATTAACAAGACTATACTATACTCATCACAGAATAGCAGTCTTAACTAATTTTTTCTTTCAGAATACAAGGTGATTGATGCAGGCTGTCAGAGAGAACTACACATCTTATTTTTAGTGATGAAATATGCTAGAGATAAGGAATAGTTAGGTAATGAGTAATGAAGTGATTTTTTGCAGATGATAGTGAATACTGATGAATAATGATGAAGGAAATGGTATTATGAATAATGAAGTTTTTCTCTACAGGTGATGATAATGGTGAAGTTATGATGATATGGATAATGAAGTTTTTTTTTTCTTTATGCCACGTAGTTATTTAAGTATTTGTTGCGGTTTGCTTTGACAGCAGGTGTTACATTGCATAGTAGGATGACGGAAAGTTTTGGAAAGGACAGCTATGGAACACATTTTATACACATTTCACTACTTGTTAATTCGAAGTTCACTACTTTTCAGCATAGTGTGCGTTTCTTCTTTCAGGTCAATAATCCGTTTTTGTATTTTTTCCAGGAGAAGTTTTTCATGACACTTACTAAACCTGTTACTTATTATACCTGTTCTAGTACTTGCATTTTTATATTTTTTACCCATTTGTGTTTATCATTTATAAATGTGATCACATGTACTGCCTTGTTACATAATCTTGCTACAGCTGACTCATGACGAATGACGTTACCTATCCTCATTTGCAGCAATAGGTCAAAAGCAAAAAGTATTATGCCTCAGCAATTGATTATCGATCCCAACGCAATGCATTGCTACCAAAAAAATGTATTACCAGTCCCACATAATGTCACTAGTTTATGATAATTCTGAATAATACTGATCAACTCTGAATAGCATGTCACTCGAGTAATGACCTCTTAATGAGACTATATTCAAAATAATGCTTTGTCACTAGCTAATAACTGCCACTGTTTAGTGTAATGCCTGTGATTACTAATGATTTGACTGTAATTAACTGATTTTTAATAATGACTGTGTAATGATCTGAATAATACTGAATGATGAACTATGTTTTATTCTATTCAATACTTGATGGCCACTGAGTGCCAATAATTAATGTCAATCAACGAAATTGTTATTAATTATGCCATTAATTAACTCTTGTTTTCAATGTTCATACTTTGTAATTGGAAATAAATGTGATTGTTTAATAATGCTTTGTAATTAGAAGAAGGCTAATGATTCTTAATAGATTGGAATGACAAATGATTAATTAACTGTAATTAGGAGAAGGTTAATGATTCTTAATTATACTCTGTAACTGAAAAGAATGCGATTATTTCATAATATTTTGTAACCAGGAAAAGAAGGCTACTGATTATATGTAAAACAATTAATGAACATTTTTCTGTAATACTACATACTTGGTACAGAAATGTTCAATAACTGGGCTATGAATGCCACGAACTATCAATGAAGACTGTAATTGTCAATATTATGTGACTTGATGTCCTTCACCTCATAAGCTGACTACCCTGAATTACTGCAATGTCCATTTGTCCTGTTTATCCCAGTGATCATGGAGCACTATATTTGGTTTTGCACTAACTCTACGTTGGTGTGCCTTGTAAGAGTGTGGTGTTGACACGACATGCTGTCCACCACCATGAGCGATGAAGACATTATTATGGTCCCACTGTTTGGTGTACCTAATGTACTGCCAAAATGAAAACATGGAACATTACTACGACAGTTCAGTGTCTTGGCTACACTGATAAATTCTGATGGGAAAAGAACTTCAAGTTGTGTCACTTGGTGTTGTACTACTGTGGAAAGATATGGACTTTCAGAGCAGCTGTGTGCAATCTAAAGTGCTACAACCATGATGCAATCCTTCCCTTTCCTATCCTGATTCTTGTCACATAAAGAAAAAATTTTTTTTGGTAACATCATTTATGTTCATAGGTTATACATTTTTCGATTCGCTAAACTCCAGTGTGAGTACACTTATGTCACTGGTCGACATGATGTTTGCCATTATGTTTATTTGTTGTGAAAATACTAAAGACATTTTTCAGTGCATGTACACTTGTCAACATAATATTTTTGCCAGTCTGTTTATTTGTTCTGAATATGCTAAAGAATTTTTTCAGTGCCTGTGCACTTTATCTGTCAAAAAGTTTGTATATACTTTTTTCTGATTTGCTACTATGTTTTGTCCTCACATTTTGTCTTTGTCTGATATATTTTGTACTTAGTGCGTGTGCACAACATTTACTTTATGTACTACATCTAATTATTCTTGCCAGTCTGTTTATTTGTTCTGCATATGCTAAAGAATTTTTTCAGTGCCTGTGCACTTTATCTGTCAAATAATTTGTATATACTTTTCTGATTTGCTACTATGTTTTGTATTCACATTTTGTCCTTGTCTGATATATTTTGTACTTAGTGCGTGTGCACAACATTTAAATATTCTGTAAGTGGTAGGATTTTGTTAATTAAAGAAAAATTTTGCCGCGCTTGGCAAGTCCAAATGACTCACCATCGCTGCCAAATTTTTGCCCCCCGAGTGGAGGGTTATGAAACACGTATGTAACGCAGCAGCGATGGCGAGGCATTGTAGCATCTGTGACCAGAGAGTATGCGCTTGACCGCGCGAGTGTTGCGAGCGGTTCTCAGTCAGTAGTAGTCTTTGCGAGTTAGTTGTCGCTATGCAGAGTAGCAGTCAGTCAGTCGTTGCGAGTCTGTCAGTTCAGTCGTTGCTAGTCTGTAGCTCTGTCTAGTTGAGAGCAGTACTCGGTCTGTAGTCGTCATGCAGAGCGGTCGGTCAGTAGTAGCAGCCCAGTGCGGTTGTGTGATGTAGGCGTTCGGCAACAATGGTCAAGATGAGGAATAAGGTATACTGTTAATTAATATAATCATCAGATAATGAAAAATTTTATTTATTGTAATTATTCTCCAACAAGTCTCTCAATAATAATTTTTTATTTCAAAAGCATTTTCTCAAAAGTTTAATTTTTTTTGAACTAAAGATCTCGTTGCACTTCCCATTTCATTCCACTTCTTTTTGAAGAAAAATTTCACTAGAATTACAAAAAAAAAAGGAGAATATTATTATTTGCAATGTAGTTCCTCCAAGTGGTGCGCAACAACAAGAGCAGATATGTGACATCCATTTATTCTGAGGTAAGACTTTAATTCTGATTGTTTTTACACAGGGCCAAAGACCGATATTTCGGTTTAATTGAATTTTCTTGTCACTGAATGGACTTTAATTTTTTGAAGGATTTATAATTGAGTCAGATTGCGAATTTCACATTTGTTGCCATTGTCAGTACATTTGATTGTGGGCAGGTTACGCATAGAGCCATGTCCATCAGCATTTCTAATTAGTATCGTTATTTTCTTTTAAAATTTTTGTGCGGAGGTTACACTTGGCCCCCATTTCTATTAAGTATTGCTATATTTTCTTTCTTTAAAAATTGCGGTGGGGAGGTTACAACGGGTAGTGAATTGCACAATTAATTGATTGCAGAAATCTCTCAGAACAATGTGTGTCGGTCGACTACCGCCAATAGTTTCACATTTTCCTGTGTCAGAGAGGGAGACGCCACCATTATGAGTATGCCTGCAACAGACCTGGCGTTGGCCGTGCCTAGCTGACGTGACGTCACGAAGAAGCGCCGAGGCCTTCCTTTGAGCCTGTGTTGGTTACTCTCAGTTGTCCTCAGCCTGCCAGAGTCTGACGTCACCTCTCCGTCTTGGCACAGCGCCACTCTGCGGAAGACGCCGGCTATTGGTCGCGGTCCGCAGCATTGGCTCTGCCGTTGCCGGCCGGCTAGCGTTTAATTAAAGTAGCCCCGTCTCTAGGGCCTCCCATCGATTACAGGCCGGCCCACGCAGCCAGGCACACACAAAGCGCGGTGGACAGATATGAAATTCCACCCGCTACTGGCCCGAAACGTGCCCGCTCTTGCCCTGAACCCCCCCCCCCCCCCCCCCCCCCCCCCGCCGTCCTATTAACATTAACGAAGAGCCGCGGGCACACGCCGACCGGCAGATTTGGGCGAATCTCTTACCACCGCCATTTCTCCCCTTTCGTGTTGCTTTCACGTACTGTGCGAGGGGACGACGACGATCGATAACCATTCGGATGACGACTAAATTTCTCAAATTTCTCGCCGCGGCCGTTTGGCGAGTCGCATCTGGAGGGAGTGACATGCTGCCGGACATCTTTTAACGTAGATCTCGCAATCTCAACAGCACACCTGTCTCTGATGCGCAACTCTTCTCTTCCAACGTCTGCCACTGCAGTTTGTGGATAATTTCCGTAACGCTTGCAACAGCTGTAGTTCTTGCGGCCACGATTACTTTATTGTCAGTCAAAGCATCCTACTTACAAGGGAAATGTCAGACTTGTCCTGCCGAAACATGTATTGCTTTTTTTAGCACTGTTATTTATGCAAAAGTGTAGCTGCTGACATGAACTGGAAGTCACCTAAAAAAGTCACGAACATGGCTGTGTTTCCTGCTTGGCGCTTGCAGTGACAGCTGGCCACCCCTGGAAATGGCGAGTCGCGAGCGTTGTGCGCATGGTCGGCAAGTGCGGCCGTCTTATCGCGGCGTTCACTATAAAGCGGAATATCGCTGCACGATTTTGGTGGAGAGGGGAAAAGAATATTCGTTTCTGTGGCATGCACGTCCTTTTAATTTCTGGTACGTATTTCGAAACATACCGTCCTGAAACTGGTTAGAGATGTGAAAGATGTTCTGTACATGTTCATCTATATTCCGCAAGCCACTTTACGGTGAACATTCAATCTCCCCTCACAGGTGATGGCGAACCCTGTAAATGTTTTGCTGCTTGCCATGGAGATATACCACAGACGCCAAATGAAGCAATCAACAGAAAACACGCGTGAAGACTATGTGTTGTGCGACATGGTTGTTAAACTTCTAGACGAGCATGTAAATGGCGCAGACGTGTGACTAAAAACAACTGAAACACTCGATATTGCAGACTGTGAATCTACAGACGGCGAAGACACCGACGAAAGTTGCACTCATGAAGACTCTTCGAGTGATAGTGCCACGTACCATCATCAATTATCTCCGAAAGTAACACCAGCAACTACAATTACCTTATCAGACAAAGAAAAAGCGGTGACGTATTGGTTGAACGGGAGTGGTAAGAAACGCCTACGTGTCAGTACTGTTCAAAATAAGTATCGCTTTGTCCGTTCTGTACGTGAATTGTATAGATGGTAAAAGGAAGTCGATGGGCGACGTAAGAGTCGACTGGAAATTGCGACGGAGATAAATGCGCGAGTCTTTGAGCTATTTACCGACGCCACACAACAGTCATTTAGTGTCAGCGATACAACTTTGCGTGATTGTGCGTTAGAGATTGCCAACGCGATAGGCGCTAAAGAATTCACAGCTTCTCAAAGTTGGATTAGACGCTTCAAAAGATCACATAAAATTGTGGCATGAAAAATAACAAAATTTGTAACGAGAAACAGGTCTGAAAATGAAGTGACACAAACCGAAATGATAGAGGCTTTACTTTCGAATGCAAAAAAATAAGATCGCTAGTTTTAGTGAATCGTACGTGTACAATGCAGATCAGACAGGTTTTCAAAAAGAAATGTTTTTCCCCTTTGAATGACAGTGTTCTTTTCGCACGCATATTGAGACGATTGCGCAGTCCACGATTGCACTCACCCATTCATACACTATAATGGCCATAATTGGTCTGGATGGCTCATTGCTGCCTAAACTATATGTGTGTCTTCAAGAACCAACTGGAAGTTTTGGACCACGTGTCAAAAGAACAATGTTCTACACAAACAATCTAGTGGCAGACGCATCGAAGTCTAGAAAAATGGGAAATGAAAACGTTACACTTTTCATGCGTCATGCTTTTCTTCCGTTCTACGGGAACAAATCTCTTCTCCTTCTAGATTCGTGGTCAGGTCATAAAAGGTCTGATTCATTAAAAGCTGTACTTCGAGCCCACCCTGACAAAGAAGTAGAGATACTTCAGATTCCACCCGGCACGACGAACGTAATTCAACCTTTAGACAGTGAATTTTTCCGTCAGTGGAAGGCATTTTACAGAAAACTAACAGAGAAAAATCATTGTGTGCAGATCACTGCAATTTCCTGTCTATCACCGTGACAATATTCTCAAGCTGCAATCGGTAGTACATTATCATTTTTCGTCCCCACGGTTTCAGAATTTGATTAAATATGCGTGGCACTCCTCGAAATATACTGATACCAGGCCTGATTCATTCCTAACACCAGCCCAGTTTTGTCTACGGACATCTAACAACGTCTGTGATTCGCAGGGCTGTCATATGTCGTCTTTGCTTGTATGTTCTTGGTGCACAAAAAACCTATGTTTTGAATATTGTATCAATATTTCGCATTTTTGCAGTAATTACAAGAAATAAAATTTGGACGTGTTCTAAACCGCATATTTATTTGCGTCTATTTCATAGCTATTTGGAAAGTATGTTGTAGATAACATATCAGCCATATTTTTCAACGAATGTTTAATTATCATACGATCGCTTTCACTGGGGGAATGGTCCGCCCTGGTAGCTGAGTGGTCAGCGTGACAGAATGTCAATCCTAAGGGCCCGGGTTCGATTCCCGGCTGGGTCGGAAATTTTCTCCGCTCAGGGACTGGGTGTTGTGTTGTCCTAATCATCATCATTTCATCCCCATCGACACGCAGGTCGCCGAAGTGGCGTCAAATCGAAAGACCTGCACCAGGCGAACGGTCTACCCGACGGGAGGCCCTAGCCACACGACATTTCCATTTTTACTGGGGGAATCAGCTCTCTCACTGCTGTGGCAAGAGAGCGGCGCGTAGCTAACGGCACCTTGTCCCTTGATGGCGTTGGTATAACGTAGCGAGAGAGGTCAGGGTTGTACAAGAGGCAGTTATAAGCGCGGAAACCATGCGACAATAATGTCTTACTTCATAAAATTGTTTACAGACTTCCTGGTCATGTCAGAAGCTAAAATTCTGCATACAGACTTCTTGCAACGTTAACTCACAGTGGCAAAAAAAAGCAACACAGGTTTCGACATGACAAGTCTGACCATTGCCTTGTTAGTGTAGCACACACATTGCGTCATTAGATAGTACTGATTGGTGTATACGAGCAAGGAACGCTTCGCGTTGAAGTGACAAAAGTCATGAGATAGCTCCTAACATCTTGTCGGACTTCCTTCTGCCCGATGAAGTGCAGCAGCTCGACCTGGCAGGACTCAACAACCCGTTGGCAGTCCCCTGCACAAGTATGGAGCCACGCTGCATCTATAGCAGTCGTAATTGGCGGAGAATTGTTGCCGGTGCAGCATTCTGTAAACCAGGGGTCTCCAAACTACGGCCCGCGGGCCGAAACCGGCCCGCGAGGGCCGGCAAACAGGCCCGCTTTATCTGGCCGGACATCCCCGGTATCCGGCCCGCCAAGTATTTGAGATGGTGTCCATACTGCCAACAATTGAGTATCGAGGCCTATCGCGACCAATACACCACGACATTGTCGGAGCTCTATCTATCTTTACAAAGCGGAAGGTCATCGTTAAACTTATGGCTATTCACAATAAAAAGGCAGACCACTCTCCGTGCGATAGCGAAAAAAAAAAAGAAAAAAATTGGTCTTAGCGCTATGGGACTTAACATCTGAGGTCATCAGTCCCCTAGAACTTAGAACTACTTAAACCTAACTAACCTAAAGACATCGCTCACATCCATGCCCGAGGCAGGATTCGAACCTGCGACCGTAGCGGTCGCGCCGTTCCAGACTGAAGCGCGTAGAACCGCTCGGCCACTGCGGCCGGCGAAAAAAAAGAACGATTAACAGACTAGTTTGGCGAAAACATTTTAAGTAAAAAAATTATTTCCAATTTATTCTACTCACGAGTCTGGTGCAAGTCTTTCAAATGGACGCCACTTCGGCGACTAGCCTTAGTAATCAGTCATTATGGAAGATGCTTCTTAAGCAAGGTTTCACTTTCTTTTGATTACGTTGTAAAATACACATAGCAAGTAAATCGTATAAAATATTTTTATTTAAAGGCAGTTTAAAGAAAATACAATACCTGGTGTACATAATGATAATGGATATTTTACTTGTAACTGATGTATAAAAATAACTGTAATTAATTTATACCTTGAAAACTCACAGTGTTACAATATTCACGTAAAGAAAGATAACATCTTAGTGATAATTAGTGAAAAAATACGCAAATCGTGGTATACGTATGTGCATTTTCAGATTTTCCTTGTCTCTTCGAATTCACAACTTTGAATTGTCCCACACTTCGTCGTCTCACCTTCTCACCTACTAGTACAGCGCAAAAAACACTAAAAAACTCGTGAGACACTCGCAACATAGACACAATCACGCAACAGACCTATCAAATATATGCCCTGGCTCTGCTACTCGCTACAATACTACATAACTAAACTTATTGTTGCGCCGCTTGAAATAGCACTGCGTTGATATACTATACCTCTGTTACGTCTTGCAGTAATAGAGTTGCTAACAATGATTTTGAGATTTCGTTAACTTTGCAGGACGCTTTCGTGAAGAATGTGCAGTGACATACTTTTTTGTCTGTGAAATTCGCCAGAATAAAATACGCCAGAATTTTAGTCAGGTACGTCCACCAATCAAAATTATGTAATTAAATAAAAATCGTAGTTCGTTTCGGTGTTAGCTATTCCCACAACCTTAGATTTTTGTGATTTCATCTTTCCTTTAGCCTTACATTACGGTGATCATGGAGTGCTCAATGTGGCCCGTGGACTAAAAAGTTTGGAGACCCCTGCTGTAAAAGAAACAACCTTTAGATTAAGTCCCATAAGTGTTCGATTTATTTTAAGTCCGGCGATCTCGATGGCCAAATCATTCGCTCCAACTGTCCAGAATGTTCTTCAAACCAATCACGGGCACCTCGACCCAGTAACATGGTGCATTGTCATCCATAAAGATTTCATCATTGTTTGGGGACATGAAGTCAATGAATGATTGCCAATGGTCTCGAAGTAGACGAACATAAATATTTCCAGTCAATTACCGGTTCCGTTGGACCAGAGGACCAAATATACTCCGTGTAAACACAGTCCACACCATTATACAGCCACCAGCAGCTTGCACAGTGCCTGGTTGAGGTCTTCAGTCCATGATTTCGTGGGGTCTACTCCACACTCGCACCCTATTGTCAGCTCTTACCAAATGAAATCTAGACTCATCTCACCAGGCCACAGTTTTCCAGTCGTCTAGGGTCCAACCGATATGGCCACGAGCCCAGATGAGCCGCTACAGGCGATGTCGTGCTGTTAGCAAAGGCACCGATTCCATAATCTGCTAACAGTCATTGGATTTCGACCAACGCGAGCAGCAATGTCGCGATACGATAAACCGCAATCGCGGCAGGCTTCAATCCGACCTTGATCAAAGTCGGAAACGTGATGGTACGCATTTCTCCTCCTTACACGAGGCATGACAACAACGTTTCACCAGGCAACGCCGGTCAACATCTGTTTGTGTATGAGAAATCGGTTGAAAACTTTCCTCATGTCAGCACGTTGTAGTGATTTCCCTAAATCGCTCCAGGCAAATGCCGGGATGGTTCCTTTCAAAGGGCACGGCCGGCTTCCTTCCCCGTCCTTCCCTAATCCGATGAGACTGATGACCTCGCTGTCCGGTCTCCTTCCCCGAAACAACCAACCAACCAGCACGTTGTAGGTGTCACCACCGGCGCCAACCTTGTGTGAATGCTCTGAAAAGCTAATCATTTGCATATCACAGCATCTTCTTCCTGTCGGTTAAATTTCGCGTCTGTAGCACGTCATCTTCGTGGTGTGGCAATTTTAATGGCCAGTAATGTAATTCCCGCTTTGTTCTCATTGATATATCTTTATCCTACTAGCAATCACCTGGGCTGCCTTTCACTGCTAGTACCCCGTTTAGAACGTTGTAACGGAAACCAACTCTCAAAGAGCATGAGAAATGTGTTAAGGAAAATATTATCTATGTTATCGACACTATAAACATCCTGCCACTCTTGTTCCTTGACAAGGTTTAAAAAACTCTCTATTGATGTTGGATTAGCTTTCCTCCATAGTTTTCAATTATACGTGACATTTGATTGAGTGCAAAACCCTTTCAGCATTTAAATTTGTGGATCTTTGCCTGAAAGGCCATTCACCCTTTTACCAAGAGAATCCCCATCTAGTAATGAAGAATGAATAAAAATAATGTTTATGGCTGTGCTACTGTTCCCCTGCACCCTAGTTGGAAAAACACAGTCTGCATCAGATCATATGAATTTAGGGGATCTACCAACATCCTTTTTCTTGCACCATCATATACAAAATTTATACTGAAGTCACCACATGTAACTAACTTCCCACAAAGTGAATCAAGAACCCTCTCTAGCATGAGCAGAAATGCTCTGAAGTCAGAGTTACCCCTGCACTGATCATATATACCAGTTGTCGCAATGTAAGGACTGAGTGCGAATTAAAAACAGGTGTCAAGCTGACATTACACTCAGCACACACACTGTAAAGCAGTGTGCTAATGCTCTGCTGATGACGTCCAATACCAAGCCCCCCCGCCGCCCCCCTCCCTTATTGTTAGCCAATGTCGTTTACGACTTTTAATTAATTAAATACGATAATGAAATGTATTGATATATTGGTTTTAAGACTGTATGTGAGCCCCTTCATTTATCTTTGTTCAGATTTCAGCATCATGTAATTCGGTCGGATTTTAACGTTATGGAATTGCGTGAATATGCAGATAAATTTTATGTGAGGTTGACTCCGTATGGAGGTGACACCCCTATATTTTTTGTTGTTTTATAATAGCTGGAGAAGAATCTATTACGATTTCATACCATGACATGTGTGCAGGGTGCTTCCGGTGTACAATTTGTGTATTTCAGAAAGTTTATTTCTAAATATTGAGGTCGCTTTTTATGAGTTGCATCTCTGCGAGATGGTGGTATGATTATGTATTTATTACTCTGTATGGAACACTAAGCGAAATAAACAAGCTGTTCCCCTTCCTTGTTATGGTGGTAGCACTCCAAACATTATGCAGCTTACTGAGCGGTTTTATCCCAATAACGGTGTCTGAAGTGGTACAGACTACTGTCTACACGGATGACACAAAACATTATGACCACCGCCCACCGCGCCTGGACTCTGACGCGTGAGAGAAGTATATGAGCGGAGCAGAGACGAACGGGGAATCATTCTAGAGACGGTAAGTGGCGCAAATGCTGAAATCCGCCGACTCAAGCTACTCTGATAAAAGTCAGATTGTTGTGGCCCAGTGCCTGGGAGCAAGCCTCTCGGAAACGCCGAAAGAGGTCAGCTGTTCGCGTGCTACTGTCGTGAGCGACTGTGGAAAGCAGCTGAAGAACGATGAAACCACGAGCAGGCGACAAGAAGTTGGACGTCCATGCATCACAGAACACAGGGATCGGAGACTTGGCCGCTCTCTGAAGCAAGATAGGCGGCGATCTGAGGCAGATCTGACGACAGAGTAGAGTGCTGGCGCGGGCACAGGTGTTTTGGAGGACTCCGTTCAGCGTGTACAGTGTTGGACGTGGTGTTCCGCAGCAGAGGACCCCTACGTGTTCCCACGTTGACCTAACAACATGGTCAGTTATGATTGCAGTGCGCACGGGATCATTGGGCCTGGATCACGGATCAATGGAATCGTGTCGCCTGGTCGGATGAACCCCGTTTACTGTTAAGGGGCTCCGGAACGCCCTATACTTGCAATGTTAAAATAACGCTTATAAATTACATCTTTCCTCACAAAGTATTTGAGGTAGGAAGTTGAACTTTTTACAGATTATTTATTGGAATATGGGCTACAACTTAACAGAGGGATTTTACAAAATTTTAGTTCAGTTATTAAAGATGATTTTTTTTCAATTCTAATGAAAATTCACAACATTTTTTTGCAATTTTTTATTTATATATTCAAAAATATACAGTTTTTTGGAAAAAGGCTGTGTTAAATTATGCAGAAGGTACTGTGTAACATTTACTGAAAGTTTTAAACAAATATGTTTGGAAGATCCTTAGAAAACATGTAATTAGTATGAGAAAATAAAAGTTTTGGGAATCGAGCGACAAAGATTGGATTAACTTTTTAGTGCATTCCAGGTCCATAGGATGGATTATCTTCATCCTCTGCAAACTCCTCCTCCAGCTTCCTCTTGATCCTCCTCCTGTTTACTCTTGCTTGTATTTCTAGACTCTTTACAGCCCTGTCTGCAGCCCGAAGGCGTTCCTTGTCTAAAGCAAGCATCGCTCGTACCATGTTAGAACCTATCTTCATTCCCATATTTCTAAATACCTTGCACCTTACAATGTTGCCATCATTGAAAGTCGCAACAGCATCATACACACCAAAGTGAAGTGTGTCTATTCCAACAAATACAGTCTTGGGGATTCTCGACCATATAACACTATTTACACTATCATTGGGTTTTGAGTTTTTCCGTGAATACACTTTTTCAACAGTTCAGGTGCTGCTAAGTCTCTGAATTATTGCATGAGGCAGACTAAAATGTACCTGATGAACACGGACGTTAATAATAATACCATTTGACAGCAGTTTAAAAGCGCCAAAGTGGGTCACGCCCATGTAGAACACATTTCAAAAAAAAAATTAAAAATAGTTGTAGTCACCTCCATTATTGCATGAGGCAGACTAAAATGTACCTGATGAACACGGACGTTAATAATAATACCATTTGACAGCAGTTTAAAAGCGCCACAGTGGGTCACGCCCATGTAGAACACATTTCAAAAAAAATTTGAAAATAGTTGTAGTCTTCGGAATTGAATAAATTATATATCTATTAAAAGGTAATAGTATGCAGATTCAGAAAACGCAAAAAAGTAAAAATTGAACTTTTCATGATTTTGAGCCTTTCCGGAGCCCCTTAACCCAGGTCGATGGTCGTGTCCAGAAACACCGTCATCCACACGAACGGGTGCTCGAAACATGCAGCACGCCACGGACGCAGGCCGGTGGGAGCAGTGTTACGTTACAGTGGACGTTCACCGGCCCCGGTAGCTGAGTGGTCAGCGCGACGGAATGTCAATCCTAAGGTCCCGGGTTCGATTCCCGGCTGGGTCGGAGATTTTTCTCCGCTCAGGGACTGGGTGTTGTGTTGTCCTGATCATCATCATTTCATCCCCATCGACGCGCAGGTCGCCGAAGTGGCGTCAAATCGAAAGACCTGCACCAGGCGAACGGTCTACCCGACGGGAGGCCTTAGCCACACGACATTTCATTTCATTTCACCTGAGCTTCCATGGGGCCTGCGGTAGTAATCGAAGGCATCATGCCAGCTGTGGACTACGTGAACATTATTAGGGATCACCTGTAACCCTTTCGTGTTAGATGTCTTCCGCAACATCGAGGATGTTTTCCAGCAGGATAACTGTCCGTGTCACAAGGCCATGGTTCGTGCCTGCCACGCCAGTATATCGACAATCACCAGCGCAGCACAGAGCGTTGGAATGTGGCTGCTGCGCGTAACGTCAGCTGTAACACCTTATAACACTGCAATTGCATTTACGTAGCTTATGTAATCAAATACCAAATTTGGTTTATTGCGTACAGACAACAGAACAAATAGTCCTGTCACGGAAAAGCCACGTATAACACTACTGTATGCTACTGCTGTACCATAACCTTAAAGTTGAAGGCAGGTTGTGAATTAAAACTATCTTATAAAAGAGATTATGGTATAACGCAACAGAGCAGTGTTAGCCTCTGAGAGGAATTTTGTTATGTTGACCGTGTTGAACCTAACGGGGGTGGCTTATCGGAAATGAAAGTCAGAATTACGTAAATATTTGAACAGTACAAACAATATTTTACCTATCTACACTGTTCAAAGCACAAGGAAAACGGTCGCCAGCCTTATTAGGCAAGGGGATAGCTCAAAATGGCTCAGAGGTCATCAGTCCCCCTAGAACTTAGAACTACTTAAACCTAACTAATCTAAGGACATCAAACACATCCATGCCCGAGGCAGGATTCGAACCTGCGACCGGACTGAAGTGCCTAGAACCGCTCGGCCACCGCGACCGGCACGCAAGGGGATGATTGACATTCTTGTTCAAGAAATTAAGTATTAGTAACCTTAACGGACAAACACAACCTATATTTTGACACACGCGAGTGCAACAAACTCGCGACACCTGCATATGTTCACGATTAAGGATGGAAGCTAACAGAGCAGAACAAACTATTCGCATAAATATAACAAAACCGAAACACACTATTACTTTCAGGGCTTATTCAAACTAAATGATCTTTATAACATTACTATTAATAGGGCTTAGCAAGCATCCAACTTTCCACAACTGCAATTCACGACTTTTACTGCAGTGAGACACAATGTTGACAAATTAACAAGAAACTGACTCACCTTTTGCCGCCGGAGTGGCCGTGCGGTTCTAGGTGCTACAGTCTGGAACCGTGTGACCGCTACGGTCGCAGGTTCGAATCCTGCCGCGGGCATGCATGTGTGTGTGATGTCCTCAGGTTAGTTCGGTTTAAGTAGTTCTAAGTTCTAGGGGACTGATTACCTCACAAGTTAAGTTCCGTAGTGCTCAGAGCCATTTTTTTGAACTCACCTTTTAAAATTTACTACAGGTAGCACTATGATCATTAACTAAGCAAAACTTTATAAGCCTCAGTTTTAAGAATTTTAATTTTTAAAAGAAACAGCAAATTGTCTTTATTACCACAGTCTTCTACTTTCAAGTAAATGATTAAATAGGTCACTTTGACACTCCAAAAAAACTTTAAATTGGACTGTTTCCATCACTGGGAGGCTTTCATTTTTTCCACAAACGAGGACACTCGGTAAACATAGTTCAAATGGAGAGGAACCTGAGAGGTGTTGTGATAGGGAAAAAATAAAGGTAGGTACACGAATTCAATTATAAGTTACCTCATATTTGAGCACACTAACACATCCAATAAGCTGATCCTTCACTGTACATTATTATAGTATTCCGTTACAGTAACTGCGCAATGTGGTGGCAAATGCATGTTGGTAAGTGGATTTGCAGGCAGAATTGCTGGACTCTGTCCCTTCTTGGTGGCGATGATAGATACCAATTCCAGAATAGTTCCAGCTATTTATCAGTCCATCCGAGGCATTGGTAAGCGGCAGGAAAAGCCTCTCTCGGAACCAACACAATATAAAACTTTTACATGGCAGTGCACAGTTTGGTAGCTCGTCCCCAACTGACTCTTGTTCCACCTTTTCTACCTACACCAACCACAATTTTCGCGCGCTACTAAGTTCCGTTCTGGAGGGGAACCACACTATTTTTTACATACAGGATAACTAAGAACCCTAAGTGAGGATCAGCAGTTTACATAACAGCAACAAAACACATTAAATGGAACAGAACATTTGCACATATTGACATTTCTACAAAAAATTGTTCACACAGAAATTACAATTATATACAGTAAGTTTTGTTCCCTCCAAATGGGACAAAGAATTTAAATTACAGATATACTACATTGCATAGAATCAAACCATGACATCAAAGTTTTTACAAAGAAAGGAGTATACAATTTTTTACTATCGATTCAATCCAACAACTTTTACAGGTACTCAATGTTATAACATTAAACCAAAACAAAAGGCAAAATAAATCAGTAGAGCATTGGAGCTATGGTGTTACAACCTGTTTTGAATACGCACTCATATTATTTCGCGCCGGCTTGTTGCAATATTTCGACGACGAAATGTCATTCAAACAGGTCGGATATTTAATGATTTTGAAAGTAATGCTCCTAAATGTTACCATATTACGCCTTGCGCTTTATGGTCCACGCGATGTGTTGTCACATTTTTCACCTTTACACTTGATAACGGCTATAACAGAAATCGCGATAGTGTGAAATAAATGAATAATTTAAGAAACTTACATTCAAATGGTGGCAATTTCATTCAGAAAGTACATTATGACTGCGGTCCCCAACGATAAAAAAAAGTAATGATTCTTTTCAAATATCTACGCGCAATACGTTACACTTATTTACGTACCGAGTTAAAAATCACGGATGTGGAACCAAATCGTCATGTGACGCTACAACGCAGTCCTTGCTATGAATTTTTTCGCTTACTTAACACATGAAACTGTTTGTATACGAAGTATTGACTAGTGTAGATATGTATTGTAAATACTATGTTTAAATTATGTAATATTTAACACTGGCAAGTCAGGGCATATTTAGTTAACGTTGAAGTCAGAGAGATTGTTTTGTCGCGCCTCTGGACGCGGGAGCGCGCCAGCGGGCAGTAGTAGCAGTGACGCCGTGCTGGGAGTAAGACGTACAGTCGAGTGCTGCTAGTCCTAGCTGTGTTACATCTAACGGCTAGTGTGTGGATCTAAGTACGACGGGACAGTAATGGTGGGCATATCTGGAAGCTTGGCCGGGCAAGTTATTATGGATTAATGGGCATAGTGCTGAAGAAACGAGGACTTAAATGTGAAGCGCACTGTGGGCCCAAGTCGCAACAGTAAGAGCCCGCTGCCACATTGTGTCCCCGCCGTGGACTTCCGTCGATCCACCGACAACGAGGGAAGTAAGATCTACGTAATTTTCGTAGGATAAAATTGTAGAAGGCTTGCCAGTGACTGTGCTTTTCTCTGAAGTTGAACAATTAATAACAAGCACTTTATAATCGAAGCGTTGCAGTTACATTCCACCCGACAATAACACCAAGTAGGTTCCTTCCGATCCTTACCTTATTGAACCGAGTGTGTCACGCCATTATCAAGAGAAAATATGTTAATTATCAAATTATTTACATAGACGGTGAAGAGTAAATTTCAGACTGATTATCGTAGTTAATTGTTGCACTTAATAAGCTTACGGCAACCATAGTAACTTAATAATAGACTGGAGTAATAAATTTGATTATAAAGATTTATTTCAATGCATATTCAGCTGAAGTTAATTCAAGGATTTTTCATGAAACTGTAAAGCTTATTCCACCTGACAATCGCCCAATTAATGAATTATCGTCATTCAAAACATAGTTAATCAGTTATTGGCAATAAATTTCATTATCTGTAGATTAAACTGTGCAAAGTACCTAATTTTAAAGACAGAATGACAGTCCATTATTCAAAATCTCGATAGATAATTATCTGTGTCGTCAGCATTGCACTTAGCTGATAAATTATGAGCAAAATAATTATCAAAATACTTATTGAAAGTTAACCATTGATGTTTAAGTGTAGCTAGATTGTTATGACATTATTTTAGGTGACTATTGAGCCTGATACAGCACTTAGGTAAAAGTTCCCGTTCCACCTGCTGCGCTACAAACAGGTAAATGTTATTTCTGACACAATTATTCACGTCCTTAACAGTACTATTGCTCATCAGTTGAGCTGGCTACCGATTTTTTAATTGCTTTTACAACTTAATCATTTCTTTCGGAAAAATTTCCACTGGCAAAATTTATTTCCAAATTATTTCCATTATTTCATTTACCGATCGTTACTCATTCAATAACGATCAAGTTTTAACGTCTCCTGGTTCCCGCGGAATAATCATTATTTACTTCGGATTCTTATCCCAACATGGGTCAAAATTCATAATTCACGGTCATTGTTAACTTGTAATTACGCAAATCCCGGGAAGCAGGGGGGTGTTATATGAGGTGCATTCAAGTTCTAAGGCCTCCAGACTGGAAAGAAATAGAAACATGAGCATTATTTTAAAATGAGGCCGCGTTCATTGTCAATACGTCCCAGAGATGGCAGCACCGTACGGCAGATGGAATTTTACCGCCAGCGGCGAGAATGAGAACTGTTTTAAATACTTAAAATGGCGACGTTTTCCTTACTTGAACAGCGTGCAATCATTCGTTTTCTGAATTTGCGTGGTGTGAAACCAATTGAAATTCATCGACAGTTGAAGGAGACATGTGGTGATGGAGTTATGGATGTGTCGAAAGTGTGTGGCTGCAACAGTTTAATGAAGGCAGAACATCGTGTGACAACAAACCGTAACAACCTCGGGATTGCACAAGCCGGTCTGACGACATGATCGAGAAAGTGGAGAGAATTGTTTTGGGGGATCGCCGAATGACTGTTGAACAGATCGCCTCCAGAGTTGGCATTTCTGTGGGTTCTGTGCACACAATCCTGCATGACGACCTGAAGATGCGAAAAGTGTGGGTGCCTCGAATGCTGACAGATGACCACATGGCTGCCCGTGTGGCATGTTGCCAAGCAATGTTGACACACAACGACAGTCATCCCAATGGAAGCACACAGATCCACCGCCACCAAAAAATTTTGGGTAACCGCCAGTGCTGAAAAAATGATGGTGTCCATGTTCTGGGACAGCGAGGGCATAATCCTTACCCATTGCATTCCAAAGGGCACTATGGTAACAGGTGCATCCTACGAAAATGTTTTGAAGAACAAATTCCTTCCTGCACTGCAACAAAAACGTCCGGGAAGGGCTGCGCGTGTGCTGTTTCACCAGGACAACGCACCCGCACATCGAGCTAACGTTACGCAACAGTTTCTTCGTGATAACAACTTTGAAGTGATTCCTCATGCTCCCTACTCACCTGACCTGGCTCCTAGTGACTTTTGGCTTTTTCCAACAATGAAAGACACTCTCCGTGGCCGCACATCCACCAGCCGTACTGCTATTGCCTCAGCGATTTTCCAGTGGTCAAAACAGACTCCTATAGAAGCCTTCGCCGCTGCCATGGAATCATGGCGTCAGCGTTGTGAAAAATGTGTACGTCTGCAGGGAGATTACGTCGAGAAGTAACGCCAGTTTCATCGATTTCGGGTGAGTAATTAACTAGAAAAAAAATCGGAGGCCTTAGAACTTGAATGCACCTCGCAGTCCCTGTCAGACTATGCGGGCATTTGGCCGAACATTTGAGGAAAACGCGGAATATCTGGGCACGGACGGCGGAACTGGAACCGCTGTCCTCCCGAATACAAATCCAGTGTCTTACTCTATCAGTGTCACCACATCAGTCTCTCTCTGTGATACAAGAACTGTGGAGAGAGAGAGACAATGGCGAAACTTATGTTCATAACAGAAATGCGTCTCTGTGAGTCAGAATTTTTCGTAACGACGAATTCGTTTCTTGGCGAGGACTGTGTCATCTCATTCTACTGACGATACTCCAATGGCCATCATGTTGGTGGCCGTCACCCTCCTTGTTCATCCCTTTCGTAATGGCGGTCCTCTATCGATTTTCGCTCATATTTTTTTCCAGTGACCGACAACTACTGTAGAACTTACGACACAACAACGGAAATCAAATTTCAACACAGTATACGAAATGATCTTTTTTATAATCGCTCATACTATGAAGAAGCAGATACCTAACAGTGATTCCTTACTTCACACCTGCTCCGAGAAAGCATAGTGAAACTGGAATGACAAACACCAGGACGAGATTCTTCGCTCGATGGGGGACGGCAGGAATGTACTAAAGCGAAGACTGGACTGGCCGTAGAACTTTAGACATCAACACTGCAAGGCATGAGTACAGTTGCCCGCTTCACTGTGGTTCCTTTCTGGACGATGCGCGCCATTCTTCGTCTCCTATACTTCCTCCACTTCTGTTCCTCCCCTCCACTCTGTTCTCCTCTCTTGCTGGTCCTTGACACTTCACACAGACGTTCCGGTTACCCTAAGAGCCTGGCACGGCTGGCAAGGGTGACATACAACTTTTGTGTTCACCATATACACTTGGCGTCCAACATGAATACGGCACGGAGAGAAACCCCCTATCTCCAAAGCAACTGCTGTTATTCAGGAGGCTTGCTACCACGCCACAAATAACAGCTCCGCCGTAGGGCCAATCCCGTTTGCGCAGAAACTCACAAAACTCAACACTGAATTATCAAATGATACATTATATTACTTAACTTTAATATCAAGATGAGGCGTGGCAATGTCCTTGAAGTTCACTGGCAGTGATCTAATTAATAACGCTGGTCTAGTCCTGAATCCAGTGAACGATGACTAGAATTGCGCTCTACCCAAACTATGTTTCGATCGTTTTGGTACAGTACATAAACGATATAGTAAATAGCGGGATTACCGGTAGCATTAGTAGGGAAAGAAACAAAGGTATGTGTGACAAACTGTTTTTTGTTTGTTTTGCATACGTTAGAACCGTAGATCGGTAAGTGTTAGGCCACTGCATATTTTATATACGTGGTAAATACAAATTGAATTAAAAAAGAAAAGTTTCCCGTGTGACTCCTGCGCTTTTATGCAACCAAAAGAGTTTCTTTGATGCACGTATAGTTTACATACACAGACACAAAAAATCTATATAGTAATTTTGTTATTTAGTTCCCAATACAGAGTTCTTCTGAATCATTAGAGGCACGGGTTTCCTGTTACAATTTTCTTTAGCAATAACAGAAACATGTTTCACAAAAGCTCGAAGAAGTATTGAAGCGATGTTTGATATGTTTTTGTTTTCCATTTTTTTAATTTTACCATTTTTTTAGGAAATTGCTTTTCCTAGCGCTGTAGTGTAAATGTTCGTTTTTATTTTTACTACGACATCCCTCTGTTTCAAGTGCAAAACAACAATTTTCGAATAAAACCTGAATTAAACAAGGACAATTTCAATTTCGCTATAAATATTGTTTACTTTTAAGTAACATACAGGAGGATGGCTATGTAGTACAAAAATGCCCCATAGGCTACACGGTCCTTTATACATCCGTATTTTGCCGGCCGGTGTCGTCGTGCGGTTGTAGTCGCTTCAGTCTGGAACCGCGTGACCGCTACGGTCGCAGGTTCGAATCCTGCCTCGGGCACGGATGTGTGTGATGTCCTTATGTTAGTTAGGTTTAAGTAGTTCTAAGTTCTAGGGGACTGCTGACCACAGATGTTAAGTCCCATAGTGCTCAGAGCCATTTTGAACCATCCATATTTAGTTTCCAGACGGTTCACCGCTTCCGATTCCTAGCAAGACACTGATCGCGTATGCAAATAAGGCGATTGAATGAGGTAGCGCCGTAACATCCAAGTAACGCGATTACTTTCTTAACCGACTAAAGTTACTAGGAACAGTACCGCATTCTACGCTTACTTACGGTAGTCCACAGCAGCCTACGGTAGTTTTAAAACTCTGATGGCGACTAACTTAATCAGTAGAATGTCTAGTCTGGGTCTCGTGGGGGGCAACGACGGACAAATCCTGACGCTATCTTGAGACACTGTTTATACACGCAGACTGTGGCACTCGGCAGATGCTGAACAGATAACGGCTGAGTGAAGCTGTGCGTTCGCTTTTGTCAGCGCTTCGAGGATGAATGTTCTCTTGAGAACCATTTACGCGATGGGAGTCGGGAGCACGACACCTGCGTGTTATGTGCGCCCTGCATGGCGTTGGACCATAACTGTGCATCGCCTCACTGAAGGCTGAACATGGGCTGTAGCGGCCTCTCGGTGTGCCACTATGTAGCGTAAATTCTGGCGGACACAGCAACAATTATTTGGACGAGACTACAAGTAGCATCCGAAAGAATCAGTCAGAAAGCCAAGGTGGAACTTTCACACCTGGAACACTGCTTCTCTTTTCTTCAAGAATACTTTAGATCCATTTAACTGAGCTGCGGAAATCTAGCCCAGTGAAAGGAATGTAAGAATAGGTGGCAGTTTTTTAAACATGCCTACAGAACGCTCATCTAACTACACTCCTGGAGATGGAAAAAAGAACACATTGACACCGGTGTGTCAGACCCACCATACTTGCTCCGGACACTGCGAGAGGGCTGTACAAGCAATGATCACACGCACGGCACAGCGGACACACCAGGAACCGCGGTGTTGGCCGTCGAATGGCGCTAGCTGCGCAGCATTTGTGCACCGCCGCCGTCAGTGTCAGCCAGTTTGCCGTGGCATACGGAGCTCCATCGCAGTCTTTAACACTGGTAGCATGCCGCGACAGCGTGGACGTGAACCGTATGTGCAGCTGACGGACTTTGAGCGAGGGCGTATAGTGGGCATGCGGGAGGCCGGGTGGACGTACCGCCGAATTGCTCAACACGTGGGGCGTGAGGTCTCCACAGTACATCGATGTTGTCGCCAGTGGTCGGCGGAAGGTGCACGTGTCCGTCGACCTGGGACCGGACCGCAGCGACGCACGGATGCACGCCAAGACCGTAGGATCCTACGCAGGCCGTAGGGGACCGCACCGCCACTTCCCAGCAAATTAGGGACACTGTTGCTCCTGGGGTATCGGCGAGGACCATTCGCAACCGTCTCCATGAAGCTGGGCTACGGTCCCGCACACCGTTAGGCCGTCTTCCGCTCACGCCCCAACATCGTGCAGCCCGCCTCCAGTGGTGTCGCGACAGGCGTGAATGGACGGACGAATGGAGACGTGTCGTCTTCAGCGATGAGAGTCGCTTCTGCCTTGGTGCCAACGATGGTCGTATGCGTGTTTGGCGCCGTGCAGGTGAGCGCCACAATCAGGACTGCATACGACCGAGGCACACAGGGCCAACACCCGGCATCATGGTGTGGGGAGCGATCTCCTACACTGGCCGTACACCACTGGTGATCGTCGAGGGGACACTGAATAGTGCACGGTACATCCAAACCGTCATCGAACCCATCGTTCTACCATTCCTAGACCGGCAAGGGAACTTGCTGTTCCAACAGGACAATGCACGTCCGCATGTATCCCGTGCCACCCAACGTGCTCTAGAAGGTGTAAGTCAACTACCCTGGCCAGCAAGATCTCCGGATCTTTCCCCCATTGAGCATGTTTGGGACTGGATGAAGCGTCGTCTCACGCGGTCTGCACGTCCAGCACGAACGCTGGTCCAACTGAGGCGCCAGGTGGAAATGGCATGGCAAGCCGTTCCACAGGACTACATCCAGCATCTCTACGATCGTCTCCATGGGAGAATAGCAGCCTGCATTGCTGCGAAAGGTGGATATACACTGTACTAGTGCCGACATTGTGCATGCTCTGTTGCCTGTGTCTATGTGCCTGTGGTTCTGTCAGTGTGATCATGTGATGTATCTGACCCCAGGAATGTGTCAATAAAGTTTCCCCTTCCTGGGACAATGAATTCACGGTGTTCTTATTTCAATTTCCAGGAGTGTATATTATCGTACGTTATGAAAGGTATGGAATAACCAGAATGCATTGGGAGACAGAAAGGGAAGAGGGTAAGCATCGTTTACGTGGCAGTGCCGTCCCGATCTGAACGTCATCGCGAATTGCTTCACGCGAAAACTTTGATGGTTTCCACCCTCCCTCCAAAAGCAAGTACTATCCTATGTTGCATGTACTTCGCATCATCAGCACCATCACCACTCCCATCACAACCAACACTCCGCCGACCCAACCAACACCACTCCACCACCATCATCACAACCATCACCACCACCGCCCCAAACCAGAAGTTTTGAGAACTATTTTTATTTTGCCACATCTTATTACGTCGCTTCGTTTCGCGTTATTCAGTTTCCACTTTCCGTTCCACTCGCAAGTGCAGGAAGAGGAAAGTTATTTTTTGTATGTCTCAGTGCGAGACCTGATCTCCCTCACTTTGTGTTTATGGTCTGTAAGAGAGAAGAATGCTGCTGCCAGCAGCATCGTTCTGGCGTCTGCCGAAAAAACTGTTTCTCTGAACTTCCTCAGTGATGTTTTTTCAGAAAGGTGCTCCTGTTCTCTCCAAGGATTACTGTCTAAGCTCTCAGGGCATTTCCGTAACTTTCTCCTACTTGTCGAACTGACCGGTGAAAAATCTAGGAGGATGCCTCTGCATAGCTCCCGCGTCTTCTTTTGATCCGATGGCACGCTGGCATTATTCAGGAATGGGTCGCGCAAGCTTTCTGTATGCGGATTGCGGATTACCTTAAACACTAAATGGACAAATGTATACTGACACCTATTAGTGGACATTAATATCGGTTGTGTCCATCCCTGACATTTATAAACAGTTGAACTCTGCTAAGGACACTGAGTGAGGTGGCTGAATGTCTGGGGGTGGGGGGGGGCATGTCAGCCAACTATTACTGAAGAGCCAAAACCAGAGAAGGTAGTGATGATGAACGTCTGGGTCTGGAGCGAAGTCGAGGTTCTAACTCTCCACAAAGGCATTCCATTGAGTTCAAGACGCGACTCGGCTGGGCAGGCCAGCCCATTTCAGAAACGTTACTGCGCAGGAAGTATTGCCTCACGGATGCTGCTTTATGACAGAGTGCATTGTCATGAAGATACGATCATAGTCCCTGTATTTTGTCAAATGCATGGAGCACACAATGCTGTGAAATGAGTTCGTATCTTTCGACAACGAGCGTTTTCTCGAGCGCATTAAGGGGGCCTCACTCTAACCGCGAAATAAACTCCTATACAGTAGTACCACCACCACCACCACCACCACCACCACCAAAGTACTTCCCAGTTGGCAGTTCATGTGATGACAGGTAAAGTTCTTGCGACAGTCGTTAAACCCTGATCCGTCCATCGGACTGTCACAGGGTACAGTGCGATTGATCACTGCAAATCACTCGTTTCCAGTCATCCACTGTTCAGTGGCGTCGTTCTTTGCACCACCTCAAGCGTCACTTAACACTGGCTACACAGCTGAGTGACGTATTAGCAGCTACTCCGTTACTGTGCGCACTCTTTTTAACTCCGTAAGTGCAGTCATCGAGCTGGCTGGACTAGTGGTAGCACCTTGCAGTTTTATTTACTTATTTATTTATTTATTTATTTATTTATTTTTACAGCCGCCCTCCGCCAATGCTCGACGGTCGCTGTCCGTCACTACAGGAGGTCTGCTTGGTCTGGTTTTGTCTTAGTTGTGGTTCTTCCCTCGCGTTTCCACTTCACAACCTTGTCGCCAGCAGTCGACTGGGCCAGTCTTAGAAGGATGCGGTGACAACTAGTGAACAGTCCACGTTCTAAGTCAGTGAGCTCTGCTGACTGACCCGATCTGGGGACTCGCCCTCTGGTGACATCCAGTGGTCATGTACACACTACGTAAGTGTGTCCGGATACTTTTGATCGGATACTATACGTGCAGCACCGCAATAAAGAGAACACGCCAGTGTTGGAATTGAAGTTTGGGAACGGGGCGGAGGGGGCATTTCATCAAGAAATTAAGACATACAGGAGACACAACACTTAGAGCAAGCAGTAAAGAAGACGTAACAACTACGCTTGAAAAAAATACGAATATAAAATGAAAAATGTTATCAAACGCTAAATTCAAGAAAACGAAAAATTTGACAATAAGTGATAGACGCAGAAATCATTGAGGAAGATTAATCTATACTTTTGGGATTTACGATAACTAAGAGCAGCTTCAGCACTGTAGACATAAGAACAAAGGTACAATCTGGAAGCGCAGTTACAACGGAGTTCAGCCAGTTTCTTAACGAATGAAAACGGGCACTGATGTCCAACATAAAAACCGCTCAAAGTTCGATATTTTTCATAGTTCTGCACGTGTGAGAGTTGTGGATAATGAGAAAAGGTACCCACAAGAAGATCGATTCTTTTGAAATGTGGGCTTCGGAAAGGATCCTGTGGGTTTAATGGGCTAAAAAGCTAAAAAAAAAAAGTCCTATAAAAATAAAATAAGTATCTTTGGAGGCCAAAATTCTGCAGATGAAATTTGTGTACATCGGCGCATCATGAGAGCAAAAGAATCGCAAAAACAAACTGCAGCTTCGGGAAGAACAGACAGTCAAAGAGTGGAAGGTTTAAATCCAGAAAGCACTTGAAGAACTGTTGTCCAAACCAACATCCGTGAGGAAGTAGACACACATCGGTCATGTCAACAGAAATCGGAGACGCCTTTCGAGGACATGACAAAACAGAGTGGCCTCTACTCTGCTGGGCAGTCTGCGGTTTTTTCACGCGTTGCTGTGAAGTAACTGCAGTCTGGGTCACGACTGGTGGGTGTGAGGACACAGAATGGTCCGCAGCAGCAGCGCTACTCTGGCCCCCGTAACAAGTTGCCCGCTTCTGCTACGCGACGGCTGCGGTGCCGGAGGGGTTGGAAAGGGCAACCCGGCAAATTAGTTCGCCGCCGCCGACCGCACGTCAGTCAGCAACAGCTGGAGCTGGAGCCCGCTGGAAGCTGGCAGGCGGTGTTAATTAGCAGGCCGTGCCGTGCGCCGCAGCAGACGTCTACGTCAGTGTCACCGTTGCCGCTGTCTAGCGGCGGAGCAGCAGGCGGCGGCACGAAGTGTGCTCGCCAGGCGGTCAAGGAGCAGATTCCGCCCTGCAGGGAAACAATGCTGGCTGCACCGATCCTACAGGCGTCCACCGGCCCAGCAGCTGCTACGCTGCTGGCTCCACCATCTCTGGCCCCCACTGTGAAACGTCCCCTTAGAAAAATTATAAATGACTGTGCTTAAATTGACACACAATGTTTTTAGCGCAATGCAATCTGACTTTCAAAAATCCCTACAAAAGAATGGCCCTGACTAACAATAACCTAACCTATAACCTATAACTTTCATGAATCACTTACCTCACACAAATCTTCGTTACTCAAACTACTGCAATACAGCGTGCGCCAATACTGCCAGCTGAATAAAAGATTCTAACTACTGAAGCCACTAACTACTGATAGGCATGGTTAGCAAATGAAAGATTTTGATAGAGAACAAACATTGTATTTACCTTAATAGTGTTCAAAAGTCATTATATATATATATATATATATATATATATATATATATCAGTTCATGATATTCAGTATTACAAATTTACTCTTTCTGGCCGACACACGCCCAGATCGTCCGCTCTTAAAATTCTGCCATCTCTCTCCCCACATCCACCACTGCTGGCGGCTCACCTCCAACTGCGCAAGGCTACGCGATGTTAACAGCCAACTGCCCAACACTACAATAGCGAATTCCACCAATGCAAACCAGCCACAGACTGCACACAGCACAGTCAGTGATTTTCATATAGAGCGCTACATGGCGTTAACTTACATAGCCCCCACGCTCCCCACAAAAAATTTTACAACTTGTTTTGGGCAGTGGTCAATAATGATTTGATAAAATTTTTCATAATTACAATAACAAAGATATCAAATGCACACACTTACTGATACACTGTTGGTCAAAAGCAAAAATTGTTCTCATAAAGACAGTCCTGATCATTTATCACAATAGTAATTACAGTTTTTTTTACGAAGTCTTATTAGTAAAAGAAAATGCACAGGGAAGTAGTGGATTTCCATGCAGTCTTGAAGAAGTAGTGTTGTCCTTCCAACGGAAAGACAGCGCTGACTCTTGACATGCAGACAGGTAATGTGCCACAACAGAGCAAACCCAACGCAGAGTCAGTCGAAGTTTTGAAGAATATTGGTAGGTAGGTCATCACAGAGCAGACCCACTGTAGTGCTGGTAGAGATTATGGCATTGGTTGCCACCAGAGGTGCAGATCCACTGCAGTCCTTATAGAAATAATGGTATTAGTGGGCCATCAAAGATGCAGACCCACTGTAGTCCTTGTAAAGACGGCCAGCAGCCATCTGTTGCGACTGTGCAGATGCACAATCACCATTGAAGAGTCTTATAATATATAGCAAGTCCATAAACCACCACTCACAAAGTTTTTGGAATTGCCCTTAGAACCAGCAATGCTGTTAACCATTGCCTTGCTGAATTATTAACACACATGCCAACACTAACAGTCCCAACTTCGCACATATTGTGCATATACTATGACGAACAGAAATGTGTGCACTGAAATGAATGCCTACAAGTTACTTAATTTGATGAACTGGCGTGAATTACAATTTTATGGCATAAGTATACAATTATAAAGATACAGAATACATCATCAAAGAACATCATAATAGAGATAACATATGTAGTAATACAGGCTTTACAAAAGAATATAAATAAGCATATACATCAGTGTTACAGGAATTATGACATAAGTAAATACATAAAAGATCAGAATAGCATTCGAAAATAATGTCTAAACATCTTTACAAAGGAAAGCCAACTGCCCAATACTACAATAGCAAATAATAACAACGCAAACCAGCCACAGACTGCACACAGCACAGTCAGTGATTTTCATATAGAGCGCTACATGGCGTTACCAACATAAAAACCTAAACAGCCTACTTACAACTGCTGCTGTCCGACATTATAGTGGCGGCTTCTTACCTCATGCAGTACTTTTACTACCCTGCCCACAAACGCCCCCCCCCCCCCCCCCCCCGACACCCGCTAATAATCTCAAACACTGATTACCTGGGCTTTTACTCTTTTTACTAATGCGATAATATAATTATACCCTTCGCAACTGAAAGGCAAGGTTCAGGCTTTTCACACGACTAAGCTGGGATGGATTTCTGGTATTTGATGAAAATATTCTCACCATGCTGTTAGCCACACAAGACTGATTACACTGTGGGGACAGAAGTCACGGACAGCGATGTGTACATACCCACATGGCGGCGGTATCTCGTACGAGGTATGAAAGGGCAGTACATTGACGCAGCTGTCATTTGTACTCAAGTGATTCATATGAAAAGGTTTCCGACGTGATTACGGCCGCACGACCGAAATCAATGTGGGACGCAAGATCGACGTATCTGTTAACACAGTGCGGCGAATTTAGTATTAATGGGCTCCGACAGCATAGACCGACAAGAGTGTCTTTGGTAACAGCACGACATCGCCTGCAGCACCTCTCCTGCGGCCCATGACCGTATCGGTTGGACCCTAGACGACTGTGAAACTGTGGCATGCTCAGATGAGTCCGGATTTCAGTTGGTAGAGAGGGTTCGAGTGTAATGCAGATCCCACGAAGTTTTCGACAAGGCAGTTTTCAAGCTGATGGTGGAACCATAATGGTGTTCCCAGAATGAGATTTTCACTCTGCAGCGGAGTGTGCGCTGTTACGAAACTTTCCTGGCAGACTAAAACTGTGTGCCGGACCGAGACTCGAACTCGGGACCTTCGCCTTTCGCGGGCAAGTGCTCTACCAACTGAGCTACCCAAGCACGACTCACGCCCCGTCCTCACAACTTTACTTCTGCCAGTACCTCGTACATGGCTAAGCCATGTCTCCGCAGTATCCTTTCTTTCAGGAGTGCGGGTTCTGCAAGGTTCGCAGGAGAGCTTCCGTAAAGTTTGGAAGGAAGGAGACGAGGTAATGGCAGAAGTAAAGTTGTGAGGATGAGGCGTGAGTCGTGTTTGGGTAGCTCAGTTGATAGATCACTTGCCCGCGAAAGGCAAAGGTACCGAGTTCGAGTCTCAGTCTGCCACACAGTTTTAATCTGCCAGGAAAGTTTTATAATGGTGTTGGTCTTGTTTACATGGAATAGACTGGGTCCTCTGGTCTAACTGAACCGATCATTGACTGGAAATCGTTATGTTCGGCTACTTGGACAGAATTTGCAACCCTTCACCGATTTCATGTACCCAGACAACGGAGGAACTTTTACGGATGACAACGAGCCATGACGCCACACCACATTTTTCCGAGATTTGAGAAACATTCTGGACGATTCGAGCGAATGATTTGGCCACCCAGTACGCCCGACGTGAAACTCACCGAATATTTATGGGACATCCTCGAGAGATCAATTCGTGCACAGAATCCTGCACCGGCAAGACTTCCGCAACTATGGACGTCTATAGCGGCATCATGGCTCAAAATTTCTGCAGGAGGGCTTCCAGCGGCTTGTTGAGTCCATTTCACTTCGAGTTGCTGCACTACTCCAGGCAAAAAGGAAGTCCTACACTATGTTAGGAGGCATCCCATGACTTTGGTCACAACACTGTATTTCAAAAATGGCTCTGAGCACTATGAGGCTGAACATCTATGGTCATCAGTCCCCTAGAACTTAGAACTACTTAAACCTAACTAACCTAAGGACAGCACACAACACCCAGCCATCACGAGGCACAGAAAATCCCTGACCCCGCCAGGAATCGAACCCGGGAACCCGGGCGTGGGAAGCGAGAACGCTACCGCACGACCACGAGATGCGGGCACAACACTGTATTTATTTAACTATCAACAGAGTAATGAATTTTTCGTTATTATAGATGGTGTTACAAGAATATTACTATGAACTTTGGGGGACTGGTTCCTTACACCAAAACAAGGGAAAAAGTTCATATAGAAACATGTCCGAAAAACATTCGTTTTCGAATTATTAACTTAACTTCACAATTCAGATTGTTGACACACGTGCCAAGTGTGGACGAGCCTGCCCGCGTGGAAAATGGGAACAGGACGCTGTTTCATCGGAGGTAACACATGGGGACGCAGGATGGGCGTGATGTAGCACTGTACTGTCAGAAGTGCCTAGTCACCTCAAACGAAAAAATGGCTGACATCGAAATAAGTGTCCAAGGAATAGAAAAGCAACTGGAATCACTCAACAGAGGAAAGTCCACTGGACCTGACGGGATACCAATTCGATTCTGCACAGAGTACGCGAAAGAACTTGGCCCCCTTCTAACAGCCGTGTACCGCAAGTCTCTAGAGGAACAGAAGGTTCCAAATGATTGGAAAAGAGCACAGGTAGCCCAAGTCTTCAAGAAGGGTCGTCGAGCAGATGCGCAAAACTATACACCTATATCTCTGACGTCGATCTGTTGTAGAATTTTAGAACATGTTTTTTGCTCCCATATCATGTCGTTTCTGGAAACCCAGAATCTACTCTGTAGGAATCAACATGGATTCCGGAAACAACAATCGTGCGAGACCCAACTCGCTTTATTTGTTCATGAGACCCAGAAAATATTAGATACAGGCTCCCAGGTAGATGCCATTTTCCTTGACTGCCGGAAGGAGTTCGATACAGTTCCGCACTGTCGCCCGATAAACAAATTAAGAGCCTACGAAATATCAGACCAGCTGCGTGGCTGGATTGAAGAGTTTTTAGCAAACAGAACACAGCATGTTGTTCTCAATGGAGAGACGTCTACAGACAAAGTAACCTCTGACGTGCCACAGGGGAGTGTTGTGGGACCATTGCTTTTCACAATATATATAAATGACCTAGTAGATAGAGTCGGAAGTTCCATGCGGCTTTTCGCGGATGATGCTGTAGTATACAGAGAAGTTGCAGCATTAGAAAATTGAAGCGAAATGCAGGAAGATCTGCATCGGATAGGCACTTGGTGTAGGGATTGGCAACTGACCCTTAACATAGACAAATGTAATGTATTGCGAATATATAGAAAGAAGGATCCTTTATAGTATAATTATATGATAGCGGAACAAACACTGGTAGCAGTTACTTCTGTAAAACATCTGGGAGTATGCGTGCGGAACGATTTGAAGTGGAATGATCATATAAAATTAATTGTTGGTAAGGGGGGTACCAGGTTGAGATTCACTGGGAGAGTCCTTAGAAAATGTAGTCCATCAACAAAGGGGACAAAGGAGGTGGCTTATAAAACACTCGTTCGACCTATACTTGAGTATTGGTCATCAGTGAGGGATCCGTACCAGGTCGGGTTGACGGAGGAGATCCAAAGAAGAGCGGTGCGTTTCGTCACAGGGTTATTTGGTAAGCGTAATAGCGTTACGGAGATGTTTAGCAAACTCAAGTGGCAGACTCTGCAAGAGAGACGCTCTGCATCGGGGTGTACCTTGCTGTCCAGGTTTCGAGAGGGTGCGTATCTGGATGAGGTATCGAATATATTGCTTCCCCCTACTTATACCTCCAGAGGAGATCACGAACGTAAAATTAGAGAGATTCGAGCGCGCACGGAGGCTTTCCGGCAGTCGTTCTTCCCGCGAACCACACGCAACTGGAACAGGAAAGGGAGTTAATGACAGTGGCACGTAAAGTGCCCTCCGCCACACACCGTTGGGTGGCATACGGAGTATAAATGTAGATGTAGCCATGACATGACTCCTCACAGTGTAACGCCAGGAGTAACCTCGCTATAACTCTCCAACACATTATGACAACGGGACCTCTCTCCAGCTCGCTGCCATAATCACAGACTATGGTAATACAGCGCTGTGCGGGACCTGCTAGTCTCCGACCAGTGGTGCGAGATGACACAGAAAATTGTAGCAAAAGCATTACTTTGGTGTCGTGTGGCAGGCGTAGATATGCTTATTTATGTGCTTGATTCACAATAGGGTAATACTCGCTTGAGGTTGTCAGACGTAGTCGATCGAAAACTTGACGAGAAGTAACTTTGACTTTACGTTCCCAGGCAGTCCAACATCGTGCTTCTATCACATCTGAACATCTCTAAAAATTAATACCGCACGTTTCGACCAACCGGCCAAACAGAGACCCATGATTAGGGCCCTTTCAATCCCTATCAGATGCTGATAATGCTGACTCACACGAATACTCGGCAATTCTGTGTCCTTTGCAGTGACCACTCAATATCAGACGCTGTTCATCTTCATTATTTTTCCCTCCAGGCCTGGTAACAACACTAAACAATAACAACGTTAAGGCACTCCTCTGGCCATTCTACTCGTCACGCAGAACTGGAGCCCTATTCATTTAAATACTTGCCGAATGTGCCCATGTGTACGAAGTTAGATTTAAATCCGATCAGGTCTTTCGTGTGCTTCTCTTTTTTGGTCTGGCAGTGAAGATAAAGGAGTCTACAAGTTACTAGAAAAAAAAAAAAAAAGAAAAAAATCAGCTGACGTCGTTGGTCTTGGTGACTGCCAACTTGCTCTTCAAGACACACTGCGGAGGAGTTTTTTTTTTTTCCTTCTTCTTCTTCTTTTCTGCTGCCTCGGGACTGCACCCACTCTCCCTGGAGCCAGCGGGGCGCTGTCCTTATTCCTACCTGGCGGCTGAGATAAAAGGACCGCCGTCCCTTCGATTATCTCCCTCCACTGAACAATCGTGATGAACAGCTTCGCTTCATTTGGCTTGGCTTCAGTTTTCAACCTAGACAGTTCTTCCACTTAAACCAAGTAACATAAAGAGTTTTTAAAAAGTGCGGTTACAGCTGCAGATTATAATACTTATTTAAATAAACAGATTTTTAATATAAGACATTTTTAAATGGGCTAATAAGCATAAAACTTCTCTTAGCCCGATATGCATTCCTAACCTGATGGAAATGGCCCTGGAAATTTTTGCTTGTGAATGGCTTTGACAATACTTATAAAATTTAAAACGAAAAACGTGGGGCGCATTAGTATTTCACGTAAGGCACTAACAGTTTTACTGCACTACAAATGGAATGAACTGTTGTGCAATTTTTCTCAGGGATATCAATTCTCTAAACTTCTTACTATTTTCTATTGCAAGCGCCCCACGTTTTTCGTTTTAGATTTCGCAAATATTGTCATGACTATTAAAAATTAACAAGCACAAATCTTCAGGACTGTCCGTACGACATCATGAATCGGGATGGGGCTAGGAGAGAATATTTAGTACTTTTTAGTCCACTTTAAAACGTTACATTAAAAGCTTTTTATTTATATGATTATTTTTTGCTTTCAGTTTTTCATGTGTGTGTGAAGTTTTCATCCGATATCAAGTGTTTGATGAGTTTGCAACAGATACGAGGTAAATTTCTCGTTTATTTTAGTTTCTCTTCACTTCAATCAATCAATGTATTACACTCTACCTCAGCCGTGAGAAGTCTGCGAAGATAAAAATTAGAGAGACTCGAAAGCACACGGATATTTGCCAGCAACCGATGATACCGCGAAATATTCGCAACTGGGACAGGAAGACGGGGAAATAGCACTGGTAGACAAAGTACATTCCGCCACACAGCAGACAAGAAAGCGAGTTATTTGTTGAAAGTATCAAGTTTCTAGCTCATCTGAAAGTCTGTTTAAAGTCAGTTGAAAATTCTGTACCGAACGAACAAAAAAGCGACCTAATAGAAACGTTTTAAAATAGGCCAAAGTACTTGGGAATATACTAAGCCATTGCACCAGGTTGCCATTCTGAAGACGTGATGGATATGCATATGCGTACTAGGGAACAAAAATCTCTCTCCGAAATACGAACGACGTATTTTCTACAGAGGTGAGACAAAACATTTCCACCACCTTCGGGAGGCATTACAGGAGCAATTCTGCTTGGAGTGGACTTCGAGAAGTTCTTGGTAGTTTTCCGTAGGCACCAGATGACCACGCAAGGATCGTTAACTGCGTATCGGTTGTTTGAGGGTGCAGAGCTGAGGTCCGACAGCGCTCCGTAGGGCTCAGAACAGGTGCATTTTGTGGCCAACAACGTGAGTTCACTATCATTATTCTCAAAACACTGTATCACGATTCCGGCCTTGTGACACGGACATTTACCCTGGCGTAAGATGCCATCGCCGTCGGGCAAGATATCAATCAACTGTCTTCGATTACTACCGCAGGCCGCACGGGAGCAGAGATGAATGTAACCCACGTACACTCTGCAGTCACATTAATGGGCGCACCTGTCGAAGGTCTGACTAGCAATCTCTCGCAGTGCAGACCGCTGCGCGATGTGCAGGAATAGTCAGTGACGTTCTGGAACAACGTCTGGGCAAACACTGAAGTGTTTCCTCGTCCACCCCCTGCCTCCCCCGTTCAAGTTGTACATGCCCTCCACTGCCAGTGCTGCACCTGCCGCCTGTGAATGGTCAATGCACACTGATGTCAAACATAGTTGGTGGTCACATTGATGTGACTGGGCCATGTATTTGTTTCATGCGTTGATAAACAAGAAAAAATTGTAAAGATGATGTATCACTTCAGCACAGAATCTACAATAAACGACCAAATTCTTTTGGTTTACCTTACTTCACTTTTTTACTCGGCCAAGAGGAGAGCGGCCGAGGAATAGTTAGTAGGTATGGGGGGGGGGGGGAGGGGAGGGGGGGGGAGGAAGCGGGAGGAGGGCAACTGGCTGTATGGGCAACATTTTGTTGAGTTGGGGATGATGTGGATTGTGAATAGGCGTGCAGGAGGGAGAGGTGCCCCACTTCACGTGCTTGCATGGTGCTCCCATGACGGTACTGCACTGTACACTTTACATCACTGCATGGCAGAAAACGCACTACACCAAACCGACACACCACATGCCAAATGGATTTCAAGTTCGAAATTTAAATTTTGATTTCTTTATGCCTGGACCAACAACAACTAAATACCGGTTAAAAGCAAGTCACGGTGCCTCTAAGGCTGCATTTTATTCGAATATAATGTTTTACTAGCAGAAAAGTGCTCATATCGGAGCACAAAAAAGGCGAATATGCTCCTGTTTAAAGTCTAACTGAAAAGTGGGATACCAGCTACATCATTTTTCCTTCCTTAGCATCTTAAAAAATTTTGAAAGAAATTTTCGCGCGCGAAGATATTCGCGTTCTTTTTAACAATCAATTCTCCCCACACTCCCCAAAGATCCTTTAACTCGCTCACAGCCACCTGTCCGTCGCTGTAAGTCGCTCATACCCATCCACTACCACTTTCCCATTCTCGCTTACTCATTCAGTCCAACACATTGTCATTATGTCTGTGTGTCTCTTTAACTACCACTGTCTGCTCTCTCTCTCTCTCTCTCTCTCTCTCTCTCTCTCTCTCTCTCTCTCTCTCTCTCTCTCTCTCTCTGCCACAGTCCCTATCGTTCTGTCCTATTCTTATTGTCTCCTCTCTTACTATCTCCTCTCACTCTTACTGTCTCTCTCTTGCTCTCTTCATCTGCTGCTATCTTATTCATTCCTGACCAGTGCTGCTGCCTCTCCTAATTGTCACCATCTCTCTCTTCCTCATTACCATCGTCATATACTCTGCCTCTCGTTGTAACTGGCTCGCACCCCTTCCATTTTCTCCTTCTCTTTATTCCTCTCCCAGTGACGCTGTCTCCTTGGCTGTTTTCCTATCACTGGTCTGTCACTATGAACTCTGTCCCACTCCCACGGTGTCCCTCTCTTTCTGTCACCCTGCTCGTGTCTCGCTCGCTCTTTCTATTCCACACCTACAATATACTGCCTTCCAGCATTTATTACTTCTCCGTTTTTTTTCCTACTGTCACTTTCTACACCTCTCTCAGCATAAAATAGCACAAATGTTTCCACTCCAAAATGTTAGCGAAAATTTTTAAAGGTTTCGAGGAAGGTAGAATGAGACAGCTGGTACTTCACTTTTTAGTCATAGTCTTTTAATAAACAGGAGCATATTCGCATTTTCTGTGCTCCGATAGCAGCATTTTTCCTCTGATCCCCTTTTTTCCCTGCTAAGCATGCCACTCATCGAAAGAACTTTATGAGCTAGTAAAATTTTGATAATTTACTTAAATGAATTTGAAATAACGCAAAACCAATTTTACAAGTCAGACCAGATTTTACGTGAACAAAAATGTTGCGCGTGCTTCAGCACTACAATAGGGACCTTCTGAAGATAATGAAGACATTTTACAGCTTATTTCTCTCCATGCTACGTCACTTCGCAAATACGTTTTCGCCTCACACCGGATTTTAAGTGCGTATTGGTTCAAATGGCTCTGAGCACTATGGGACTTAAAATCTGAGGTCATCAGTCCCCTAGAACTTAGAACTACTTAAACCTAACTAACCTAAGGACATCACACACATCCATGCCCGAGGCAGGGTTCGAACCTGCGACCATAGCGGTCGCGCGGTTCCAGACTGTAGCGCCTAGAACCGCTGGGCCACTCTGGTCGGCTAAGTGGGTATTTTACGTGTACAAGTACGATAACTTTGAACCTCTGTATCTCGGAAACGGATAAAGATATCAAGAAAATTTTCACGGCTGTTCGAGATCGGGGTCTTAGGAATAAGTCGTAAAAATATCAGCCATTTTCTGTGCACAGCTCTCTTGCAATCCGCGCCTCGGTTTTGATACGAAAAATTAAAAAAAATTTATTTATATTTTTCTAAGGAATCACCCATGAACTAACTGTGCTTCCATAAGATCCTACCGAAGACCACATCATATGCAAAAAGAAACCAACCGATTTTCTCCACTTGCCTCAGCAAAACGAGGTGTTTAACATTCAAATTTTGACCCTGTACTGTAGGGTGGTGACACTAAGATGATCCTTCTGTTGGATACACAAATGGTCTGTAGGCCAAGGTCTTTCCAAAGCACTTGGTCCTACGTTCCTATCACCAACAGAATGCGAAGAACGAGCTGTGGAAGAAACCCTTTTTTATGCGAGGCGTTTTGGAACGTATTAGATAGAGCATTCTGTCGCATGCTACCGATTCAGTACTACTGGTCAGTTTCAGCCTGAAACATTTCCAAGAGTACTTGGACATACTGTAAGACATCGTGGTCTCCTGACCTTCATTGCTTACATATTCCGCCCTCACAATCATATTCCGCACATCAAGACGCTTCATTCGAACCTGAACTCGATAAGATAAAGTCAATGTTGTATGAATTCATTTAAACGATATGCAAATAACAAGTGCGCACCGGGGTTGAAATACTCGAGGCTGGCGCACACACATACATTTCAGACACGACGGTCACAGGAGCTTTTAGTTCAAGAGAGGCAGACCACACACCGGGAGGCCGGTCCCTCCAGAGGACGAGTCAACCTCGGCCGCCCGTGGAGCAGACAGTCTGTGCCTAAGTGAAAGGGGGAACGACCCCGTGTTCGGCTTAAAAGCAAATTCCGCTACATTGTGTTGGAGCGTCCAACCTACGCATTCTTTACACATAGTACACAGTTTCAGAGATTTTCACAGGGAGACAGCAAACGCCAAAAGCTGATACTACATATTTCCGGATTGGTCGCCTTAAACGAAACATCTTTCTCCCGTTTTTGATTGGCGGACGATATTTCTGACGCCTTGAGGTGAAGGAGTTATGGAAGAGACCAAAAGATATACCCCTTCACATCTGGCGTGGAGAGGCGCCGTTCCGTTGTCGCTCTTGGAGCGAGGAACAAATCTCTCCTCAGTACTTCACTGAGAGAGCACCTCTGTCGAGAGCGAATCGAAGTGCTACTCTATATTGAGTCCTTGCGATTAAGCGTTGTTCACTGTGTTGGCCGACACACTTATTGTGCGGTGTGAACGGACAGAGTTATAGTTAAACGCCTACGAGCGAATACTTGAGTGGCATCGCGGTGGACTGGTTATCTGACCGGTGTACCACGCCAACAGTTAGACTGGGGGCAAATAGGAATCCTTGACTTCATCAAGGCATAGGGATAGTTTGATTGGCGAAGGTCAATCCAGATAGAACGAGGGTTATCTTATTTGTCAGCAGCGAGTGGCGCAGACAGCAGTCTTCACAGCTTACGGCATTGTGCGCTACAGCTATTGCGAGCCCCATAGTTCCTCCACAACAGTACACTTCACTACATTTCACACGCGACAGCCTCGACCGTGTCTAGCAACATTCTAAAGGATAATTATTCAAGTTGAGTAGGCGCGCCTCTCAGCCATTCTGCCAAGTCAACAACCATCTTAAACTTTATATAGAAATTTCATTAGCGAATCCTATCCTTGAGAGGTAATTGCACATTCCGAAAAGAACCAGGATATAACTTGTTCAATTCATAACTAAAAGTGCCATTGTGATTTCTCAGAATTTTTGCAAAATACATAATAATTTTCGTTAGTTTCATGTTTTTCTTACACTAACTAGCACTACTCCAGTACCCAAGTATCCCACTAGTTACGTAAGAAATTTAGTGTCATTTCCTTACAGCGAACGACTCCAGAAGATATTTATTGCTGAATGTTTTTCAGGCATTTCTCTGTAGAACGTTAGGAGCGTCTGTCTGACTTCTGTAGTAGTGTGGGGGTGGAAATTGCATCTTGCAGGAGCCACAGGGTAAAGGGTACATCTCAGATTAATCCGTTGCACAGAATAACAGAATAGCAGATCAACCACACACGCTCACAATACAAACACCCGCCTCTGTAGCCATGTCATCTGGTGTGTCGATGCCATGCGGAAAATCCTTGTTTAAAGAAGTGACGGCTCCTAAGTCTGCACAGGTGGCAACGGTCGGGAGAGATGTGAGCCAACAACACAGAAGCGCCCATATCGCGTCTGATGGTCTCCACTTGACAGGGCGACACGGCGGCTGGTTGGCATAGAGTTGGCCTCCAAGCCCGATGCTCTACTTATGTCTTTTTTTATTTAATTAGTAACTGTGACCTTTAACATAACAGGTATTAGTTGGGGCAAGTTAATTAATCTGCACATACTCTCTCTCACGCAGTTGCCGCTGATTGGCTGCCGTTGTTTTGTCCGTAATTCCTCAACATTCCGTTCTTTCTCAATATGTAGGGTAGGAGGGGATAACAGTATGTGCGAAGCAAGATCACTCATGAAGTCTTCACGTACCTAAAGGAGAAGTTGAACATTACTCCCACCAAACAGTTACCACGTCATCACCACCAGTTCTGTTCCGGAAACGCGTCGTACTCAAGATGCTTACAGCTGGAGAAAATACGGCAAGTCATTTTTTAGTGTTTGCGATGTAATATTTGTAAAATTTTAGTTCAGTGTTGCGTGAAGCTAAATCTATTTCAGAATTAGGTGAACTCAGTAACGAAACTGACAGCTATAAGCTTCCAATATCCTCATCGACCTCCACGACTTTACTTGTGTGTGTGTGTGTGTGTGTGTGTGTGTGTCATCCGTTGATTATCAAAAAAAGAAAATATCGGAGTGGAATAAAAGTACAGAGGTCTAATGAGGTAAAAGTTCGCAGATACTATTATCGAAATTTAACCCCGTAACCTGCACTTACACTTTTATAGTCCTGTCTAGCGCGTTCAATCACTTTTTGTTGATGCTTATTTACCTCAGATGCAACAGTATTCACTTTAGAGAACATAAATTACTTTTTCTTTTCTGTAGTTTATCTTTCGTTGGGTAGTGCATTTTTCTAACATATCTGCCTGTCTCATACACTTTGAATATAATCGTATCTTTTATAGTAGCATTTTTTTCCGGAAAGCGACTGAGAACATCAACTCGACAGCCACTAACAGTCCCCCTCTTACCATCAAGCTCTTGGCCTTATTGAAAATTGGAGCTCAAAAACAACAAGCATCCAAAGCTACTGGGTTTCCAGAGATGGCTCTAAGAAAACGTCTTAAAGAGTGCAAAGGTAGTGAGCATCTCGTCCGAATTACAAGACCTTCTCCACTGGAGGAAGATAAGGAGTCGGTATTCTGTTTTTCCATGAATTTATCTGTAAACCCTTTTATTTTCTTCAGTTCGGGGTAAAATCACGTACTGTGCGCTACTGCTCCAGGACGACATACTTTTTCCCCATAGCATGGCATAGGAGTACGCGAAATTAAATTTTTGGAAAACTTTTATTACACATATAATAATAATAATAATAATAATAATAAGAAGAAGAAGAAGAAGAAGAAGAAGAATAACAATTCGACCGCAATGAAACCTTACACAATGGTAGCAGCATGTCAGTGTATGCGTAATTGACACAATACTGATCAAATTGAATATAAATCACATCACCGAATAAAATAGCAGGTGAATGCTTAGAGGAGCCATGACTATTTTTAATAAAACTTTGTCTTGTGGTGCGCTTTCGTATTTTGTTTCTTTCGAATCTTGTTCCACGCACCAGTCTCTCGTCAATTTTTAACCCGTTGTAGAAGGCCTATTTTCATTTTGCGTTATTTTTGTTAGTTGTTCTAGACTCGCGGAAAGGATAGAATTGAAGTTAGGCAACATCCAGCAACAGAGCTAACAGTAGCCGTTAGGTGAAGAACGGCACTCACGAAGAAAACAGCTTACGAAATTCCTACCGGTACTCTAATATTGGTCGTCAGATCCGTACCAGATCTTTCTTCCCACGGATCATTCGGGCTGGAACGGAAATGCGATATTTGAGTGCCTGTATTGTTCAGAAGTACAATGCAACGTTCCCTTCGACATACATCCATATCCGAGGAACATTCACTTTGCCAAATACGGCCCAAGTGAAGTACTTGAAATGTATCCGTAGTTGCGGCATGAACCACCTCCAGCTCTATAATGGAATGATGACAGTGAAAAGTTTTGACGGACTGGGATTCGAAACCCGATTTCCTGCGACCGCTTCGGCGATGGACGATGACATGATAGTTTGGGTGCGGCCGTGAGTTGCGGTCGATAGTCAAATAATGGCGATGAGCGGGAAATCTACGTTCGAGTTCCGGTCCGGCACAAATTTTCATTGTCGTCATTCAACTATGCAGCTGATGGGTGTCCATTTCGCAACTGCGCATACGTTTCATGTAGAACAGAAATGGGGGGAAGCGATTTGCTCCGCAGTGTCTGGACGGCGTGATTTAGCGAAACTTGTTAAACCCCGGAATAAATTGAGGCCACTTACCCATAGCTGTTCCCCGCTCCCGTTAAATCGTTACCGGAAACCTGCGGCCACACATTAGGGTCGAGCTATCGCGTTCCGCGCTATCGCGGTAATTCGACGGGATTTCCGCAGGGTGCTGCTTTTGCACAATGAATGTGTGCCGTTTAAAACTTATAGCCGTAAGGGATATTAGCGCGCTTCTGCGCGAACAATCTTACAGTGAAATACTGCGCCGCACAACAAGGGTGAGGGGGGGCGGGGGGAGGGGGGGAGGGGGGAGGAAGCGCGTGGATCGCGCCGCGCGACAAACCCTGTAACAGCAGCTCAACACACACGTAGACTCCCACCCAGCGCTGGCAACATTTTTGTGGCACGCCACGCACTGTGTTCGCGGAACGACATATTAAATTCCTGATTTTGGTTTGGCAAGCGCATATTACGATCCGCCGGGTGCCGTGTATGGGGAAAAAAAACCCAGACCATATAGAGCGATAACATGTCACTCGCGCGTGCAGATATGAGATTCTGTGCGACGTGTCATTGGCATCCCGGAGCGCAAACACTGCAACTGGATAAGTACTGGGAGGGAACACATGTTGACGGCCTGATGTTTACCTACCTGGAAATTTTCCACTTGGCACTGAGATGTGCTGTATGTTACATGATTTTATTTATTGGAAATCGTTGATGAAAGCTTCAGAGTGTAAAAACAGGGATTTGTAAAATACCATTTCTGCAAGCAGTCACGATTTCATTTTTATTTCTATTTTGCATGACGTGTTTTAGACAAAGATTCCCATTTTTATGTGCGTTTTTCGTGCGTCACAGCGTTTGTTCGTGATGTTTTCGATGTGTGAGGTGCTGCGTTATTCTGTCGTGTTCAGGTTTTCTTGTAATCCATATATAAACATCGCACGCAATTTTCTCCGCACAGCACACAATGAAAAAATGAAACAAACAAAAAAAAAATAGTTGTTTGTAACAGAACAGACGCTTTTGAAATGCTGAACTACAGAAGAATGCCGAGGATTACATGAATATGTAGAGCAACTAATGACCAGGTACTGAACGGAAATGAGAAACAAAGAAATTTATAGGACAACCTGACTAAAATGAGCACATGTGATAGGACATATCCTAATGCATCAAAGGCGACCGCCATTTAGGCAATGGTGGAAGTGACTGGGAGGGAAAGAGGGGGGGGGGGGGGGAGGGCGATGGTGGTACGATCTGTAGACGGAGATCAAAGAATGAACATGGTAAGAAGGTTCAAATTGTTGCAGATTGCACATGACATGGCAGCGTGGACGGCTACAACGAATCAGCCTTCGGGATGAAGAAGACGACAACGAGAACGAAGTTTTGATGCGGTTTGAATAGTGTAAAGGCATGCGACTCATTCGGACTAACTGCGGTCTAATAATACACTACTGGCCATTAAAATTGCTACACCACGAAGATGACGTTCTACAGACGCGAAATTTAAGCGACAGGAAGAAGATGCTGTGATACACAAATGATTAGCTTTTCAGACCATTCACACAAGGTTGGCGCCGGTGGCGACTCCTACAACGTACTGACATGAGGAAAGTTTCAATCCGATTTCTCATACACAAACAGCAGTTGACCGGCGTTGCTTGGTGAAGCATTGTTGTGATGCCGCGTGTAAGGAGGAGAAATGTGTACCATCACGTTTCCGACTTTATCAAGGTTGCATTGTAGCCTATCGCGATTGCGGTTTATCGTATCGCGACATTGCTGCTCGCGTTGGTCGAGATCCAATGACTGTTAGCAGAATATGGAATCGATGGGTTCAGGAGGGTAATACGAACCGCCGTGCTGGATCCCAACGGCCTCGTATCACTAGCAGTCGAGATGACAGGCATCTTATCCGCATGGCTGTAACGGATCCTGCAGCCACGTCTCGATCCCTGAGTCAACAGATGGGGACGTTTGCAAGACGACAACCATCTTTACGAACAGTTCGACGACGTTTGCAGCAACATGGACTATCAGCTCGGAGACCATGGCTGCAGTTACCTTTGACGCTGCATCACAGACAGGAGCGCCTGCGATAGTGTACTCAACGACGAACCTGGGTGCACGAATGGCAAAACGTCATCTTTTCGGGTGAATCTAGGTTCTGTTTACAGCATTATGATGGTCGCATCCGTGTTGGCGACATCGCGATGAACGCACATTGGAAGCGTGTATTCGTCATCGCCATACTGGCGAATCACCCGGTGTGATGTTATGAGATGCCATTGGTTACACGTCTCGGTCACCCCTTGTTCGCATTGACGGCACTTTGAACAGTGGACGTTACATTTCAGATGTGTTACGACCCGTGGATCTACCCTTCATTCGATCCTTGCAAAACCCTCTATTTCAGCAGGATAATGGACGACCGCATGTTGCAGGTCCTGTACGGGCCTTTCTGGATACAGAAAATGTTCGACTGCTGCCCTGGCCAGCACATTCTCCAGATCTCTCACCAATTGAAAACGTCTGGTCAATGGTGGCCGAGCAACTGGCTCGTCACAATACGCCAGTCACTACTCTTGATTAACTGTGCTATCGTGTTGAAGGTGCATGGGCAGCTGTACCTGTACACACCATCCAAGCTCTGTTTGAATCAATGCCCAGGCGTATCAAGGCCGTTATTACGGCCAGAGGTGGTTGTTCTGGGTACTGACTTCTCAGGATCTATGCACCCAAATTCCGTGAAAATGTAATCACATGTCAGCTCTAGTATAATATACTTGTCCAATGATTACCCGTTTATCATATGCATTTCTTCTTGGTGTAGCAATTTTAATGGCCAGTAGTGTATTTGGCGAGCACAATATGAATGATTCTAGTAGTACGCACAGCCGCGCGAGCGAATGCGTGATACTACTATGCCAACGGACACACGATGTCTGAATCATTTTTGTATTATCAGCCAAAAAAATGTTATATTCTAAACCACGTCAGGACTGAATTAGCGACATTACTACTCTCGAGAGTCACTTTAATTGACCATCGGTTAAAAGCATGACTAACCACCTTTCCCGTTACATACTCCTGCGAGGCGTGCAGAAGGAGTGTCCGGGAGGTCCTGGAAGGTACGGACAGGGATGTGTAGCCATGTCGACTCCGAACGAGTGGCCAGCTGCACTAGGTTTCTCGGTTGAGGCACCATGGCGGGAAAAGTCTGGTCAACGTCGTCTCACAGATTCTCGACTGCGTTTGAATTGGAGAGTTTGGCAGCCAGCTCGTGCTCTTCGGACCGTGCACATAAACTGCGAGCTGTGTGACACGTTACGTTTTCCTGCTGATAGATGCCATCGTTCCGATAAAAACGAAACTGCATGTACCGGTGGACATGGTCCCCAAGGATAGATTCATACCTACGTAGATGCACTGTGCATTCCAGAATGACGGATCGCCCAAGGAATCCCACTAAAACATTCCGCAGGCCGTGACGCTCCCTCCTTCGTCCTCGACCCTTCCCACTATCGCTGCAGGGTCGTTTGTTTTCTGTCCCACGGAGCAGAAAACGCGATTTATCTGAGAAAGTCACCTGTTGTCTCTCAGTGGATGTCCAGTGGCGGCATTGGCGTGCTATTTGCAATCTTTGTCGCCGGTAAACAGTATTCATCACGAACACACATACATGGCACCTGCCGCAACGGCCCATGTGCAGCAGCGTTCGCTGAATGTTGTTAGCTCCTTAGTTCGCCTGGACGGTCAGTTGCCCAACAGCTGCATGTCCGTTCGCCCGTACACATCTCCGTCGTTCACCTCTGCCATTTATGGGAATGAGACACCTCAGTTGCCTCAGTTTTGGATGGCACCATTTTGCCATTCATGCTATACCTTAACCACTGCGGCACGCGAACACACAGCATTTCGGAAATGCTTACACCTTTGGCCCGAAAGCCAGTGATCATGCCCATTTGGACGTCAGATATATCGCTGCATTTCCGCATTACGACAACGATCCACTGTTTTCCGCGTCCTCTTTCTTTACTTACATACTATCTACTGCTACTGCTGCTAGTGCCATCTGTGAGTAGTTATTGCACATTGACATCGAACTTAGGCGGTGATCACGTTAATGTGACTGGAGCGTGTACTTTGGCAATCACATTTCGAACCTGACAGAACATAGGAGAGACACCCAAAAACAGCCAGTCATGGCCACTAAAGTGCGCTTCATTTACGACGGCGGCTGAGTTTATGTTCGTTCTGCGCATCTGACGTCACAAAACACAGTCGGCCAATGAACAGAGAGCGACGTTGCCAGAGCTCGACTGCAGTACAGAGCACAGACGAGTGTCTTCAGTTTTAGAAACATTGAGTCATAAACTAAAGTAACTGAACAAAAGCAATGTAGTGATAGCAGACTTTCTTTTATAGAAAGTTTGAAAAAAACGTTCTTTATACCAACCGCTTCATATTCTATTAATTAATGAAACCAAACAAGCAAGAAGCCTCCGAATTCAGGCGATAGCAAGGAAAGGTGTTTGTATCATTCTCACGAACCGCTTTTCGCAATTAAGAACAGTGGTAATTGTTTATTTCCTATTGTACTTCGACGAAACGTGAGTAATTCATAGTCATACCAACAGTGTTTGTCGGTATTTTGCGAACTCTTTTAGAGTCTTCCAGCAGTGTTGAAAAACGACGAGATACTTTAGCGTAATGGTTAAGATGTTTGGCTGTAAAGCGGAAGGTTCTGAGTTCAAACCTTGTTCGGGGCTTTATATTTATTTATAAAAAAAAAAAACATCGAAGTGTCTTACTTCGTGAATTTTATTCGTTTGAATGTAATTTTTTGAAATTTATACTGCTTTGTCTCTTCATTATAATCGTAATAAGTTTTCCTAATTTTGTCCTCCAAATTTTCTTTTCACAGGAATTAAAAACAATGAAAAGGCACACATACAATATTCATGTTATCTGTTTTGTTTGTATATCTTCTCTTCCTCAATCGCTGTTTTACTATTCATATTAAGATATATTCTTTTGCGACAATATTAAAAGTATTATTTAGAGCAGAATTTCGGCTCATACATTGCCGAGCTACTTGACTGTCTGACGCAATTCTTTGCTTCGCTGCTTTGGCAACATCATATTCAATGTTTTCGTCGACTGATCTATGTTTTGGCAAGTATTTGCTGTCCGTTGTGACAAACACAAATTGTTTGCGCACTGCGCCTAACTGACAATATATTTTAGGTTCTATGTTTTATTACGTCCACAATTCAGTTTTGTGTACTTCGCCAACTTTGTTTTAAGGAGAACGTTCTAGAAAAAAGCGAAATGACTCTGGTATAAACAAAAAATTTATTATAGTTGCTAAACATGGAATATTTCCCAATTTATAAATATACACTGTTTATGTAATGAATGGTGTTCATTTTAACTACGGACATTGAAATCTCTTGAAAACGACACACAGACCCAAAAGAAATCGAATGATAAGTGCGTCAAAGCAGTCGGAACACCATGTGTCTGCACAGGCGAGCAGTGCAGTGGTGACAAAATCGCGCTGTGCGGGGAGCACGTCTCTGTAGTAGCGAAAGGGTTAATGCGGCCGTGGTGGCTTTATTTCATAAGCTGCGCACTACCGCCTAAACGTAAGTTTGCCAACTATACTACGCTATGGCGCTGCTTCTGTTGGCGCGTGCGTCGTTTGCAACTGGCAACGCAGCAATCTCCCGCGTCTGGGCGGGCATGCGCGAGCCGCCAAGATAAAAGAATTGAACTATAGTAAATCAATAAGTAGAGAACTACATATAGTGTAACTAAGTGGACTACTTTGGAAGAAGCGATGTGGCGTTGATTCCCGCACATTTCGCGATCGAAAACGACAGTTCACAGTACAATGGGCAACGAGACGACGTTCTTGACAATCTTCGTCACTGCTAAATCCCTAAAGACGCGTCAACCCTCTCTAAGGACATCGTGGGGTAGCACACCCACCGAACGTGATCGCACTATAGTGCAACTGCAATTTTTATTTTCCTACACATGGTCAAACCACCAGGCCTCGTTCAAAACCATTCGATGAACTTTGAACGCGATCAAGAGCAGCAAAGGGTGTTAACGCTTTCTCAGCCATCGTCTTGCACCCGACTGTGGTGTGATCACAGAGGCTGGGACTTCGACATATGCATAAATGAAACGGCTAAGGGTGCCTCTAAGTCCCTCCACAGTTCGGCAATGCTGTCAGTGGCGCCCGTCCACTTTAAAAATGTACCTGCACAGATGAAACCGCCGGCCGAGGTAGCCGAGCGGTTCTAGACGCTACAGTCTGGAACCGCACGACCGCTACGGTCGCAGGTTCGAATCCTGCCTCGGGCATGGATGTGTGTGATGTCCTTGGGTTAGTTAGGTTTAAGTAGTTGTAATTCTAGGGGAGTGATGACCTCAGAAGTTACGTCCCATAGTGCTCAGAGCCATTTGAACCATTTTTGAACAGATGAAACCCGCGAGAGATTCCTGGCCACCTTCTAGTAGGCATGCCAGAATGAAGAGCTGTCAACTTGCTGCCTAACTGCAGGTATCGAGGACACTCGTCACAGGCCCTCTATACAGGTACCTTTTCAGAGAGGTCAACAATCGTGGGCGGATGGCACTGAGGTTGTTGCGGAAATGAGGGGCCTTTTGGTGTTTTATTCACATTGTTTCGATGTCATAGCTCTCTGTTATCATGGCATAGGAGGGCGCAAAACAGAAGCGCTGGAAAAGCACAAGCACCCTTTGCTGCTTCGGGTCGCGTTCGTATTTTGTGGAATGGTTTTGAACGGTCCCTCGTGCTTTCACACTGTACACCAGAGCAAAGATTGCGCTCACACTGCCCTCCGAAGTCGTGCGATAACGCTCAATGAAGTTTATGGCCGAAGGCGTTCTTTAGATAAGGACTGAAGCTTCTGTGGTGTGTCCGCAGTGTCAAAGACCGTCAGCAACGTCGTCCTGTTGCCTTCTGCACTGTCAACTGTCATTTTCGACCGCAGAATGTGTGGGAATCAACGCCTCAAGGAAACAGAGGGTTTGCATTAACCCCTTTCGTGAGACCCGCTCCCCCCCCCCACCCACCACACCCCCCGCATGAGGCCTTTTCGTGTCGATTCTGAACGGAGGTATGTGTGAAATGTTTTCGTTCCCCATACATATGAAAACCGCGTGATTTCAACGCTGGGCGTCGCTGTTCCAACCTGCCTAGTGGAGGCTCCAAAGAAGGTGTGAAATGTGAGGAAGAGGGGAGTACCTTCCCATCGTCGTGAATTGGGGTGAAGTTTGGTGCCAATGTGACACCATTAAGCCATCTTACGCCTCACATGAACTTCTGAGCTATGATCTTTTTTCTCGCATTTGTCGACACTTGCTGTTTGAATCCTCGCGGAACCCGAGGGTGACGTCGCAGTGCATCACGAATTTGCATCGTCACCGAGAAAAGTTTTTAGCACCTTTGATCCAAATTTCAAACTGATACGGCGCAGTGGGAAAGAATTACGGAGTTTCGGAAAAGTGATCCTTCAATTCTGTTGTGCAGTGTAGTTGTATGGTAGCTCGCATTTACCATTTATTTAAAAACCATACAGCATTGCAAAGTTAAATTAGGAAAGGAACACTGAATGAGTAAAACTGAGTGGGTCCCAAGAAGGGCCCGCCACTGAAACGTCCCCTTAGAAAAATTTATGAATGACTGTGCTGATAAAGCTCTTACATTTTTTGCTTTTCAAACAGCTGAGCAGAACTGAACGTGCTCAGACATTTCTCTCTTTACTTATTCTGATCAACACTAAACTGACACACAATATTTTTAGCGCAATGCAATCTGACTTTCAATAATCCCTACAAAAGAATGGCCCTGGCTGACAATACCTATACTTTTCATGAATCACTTACCTCACAAAAATCTTCGTTACTCGAACTACTGCAATACAGCGAGCGCCAATACTGCCAGCTAAATAAAGATTCAAACTACTGAAGGCACTAACTACTGATAGGCATAGTTAGCAAATCAAAGATTTTGATAGAGAACAAACAATGTATTTACCTTAATAGTGTTCAAAAGTCATTATATATTATATATATATATATATATATATATATATATATATATATATATATATATATATCGGTTCATGACATCCAGTCTTACAAATTTACTGTCTCTGATGGACACAGGTCCAGATCATCCGCTCTCAAAACTCCGCCATCTGTCTCCCCACATCCACCACTGCTGGCGGCTCACCTCCAACTGCGCAACGCTACGCTCTGTTAACAGCCAACTGCCCAACACTACAATAGTGAATATTACAACAATGCTAACCAGCCACAGACTGCACACAGCACAACCAGCGATTTTGATACAGAGCGCTACGTGGCGTTACCAGCATAAAAACCTAAACAGCCTACTTACACCACCAACGAATTAGTTGCCATAGATGAACGCGTTTGCATTCCCACAGTACGGAGCCGCTGCCTGGCTGCATCTGTCAGCGCCAGCTTTAATGCCTCTGGTCCTCAATTTTCCAGCAAACTGCGTTACATGAGAAATGCGGCGCCGCTACCTCTGGGGCGAATGCATCCCCCACGACAGCAATTTAATTACGAAAAACATGCATATGTAGAGGAACGAGGGAGCTGCCAAGTGGCTTGTGTGTGTGGGGGGGGGGGGGGGGGGGGGGGGGTGGAGGGGAGGGGGAGGGGGGAGTTGCAAGCAACTAAAAGGCGGCAGCCAGCAGCTTCTGTAGATGAGCAGAGCAGAGCATCATCCTTCCAGGCGTTCATAAGCGCACTTCACTCCCAATTGCTCTTTGATTTCACGCTCTCATTACGCTCACACCATTGCAGAGGACGAAACAGACCAGGCCGAAACACTTAACTCCCACTCCTCAATCTGTTTCGCTGACTAAGACCGTAACAATATTCACCTACCTTACAGTAATTTTTGCTACAAGAAGCAATCGCATATGTATTTTTATGTACCCAGATTCAAGATTCCATCTTCGGTTCATTGTGCTACACATAACTGCAGAACACTGTCACAACAGTTTTTACTGCCAAGGACATAAATAGCGATCATGACTGCTCCCAAGTCGTACAAACATAGATCTGGCACGTATGGAGGTAAGTGATCGTGAACTTTAAAATTAACTGAAATCACATCGAAATGTGGAAATGTACGCCTCCCTGTGTCGATATACGCTGCCGGAAACAAATTAGTACAACTGGAAAGACGCTGAATGTGATCCAATGACGGTATCTGCCATCTGGAGGTTACTAGATGTACTGATAAAGGTTTCACTGTCGTCTAGGGTAGTGGTATAGATACCAGTGCGCCATCTGTGTTTACCCTTTAAAAGGGAACGCTCACAGTCAGAAGCCTTCCGCCCCGCCCCCCCCCCCCCCCCTCCAATTCTATATGTCCCCTCCAGATCCTTGAGCATCATGCATTACACCTCGCCTTCCGTATACGCCTCCCGTCCCCCACGTGGATCCTCTATGACCTCATTCCTCACCCCCTGGTTGCTCCTCTCCTCTCCTTTCCCCTCCCTGCCCCCTGCCACGTCTTCACTGTTGTGTCCCCCCTACCCTCCATCTCTACACCCTTCATCTCCTTTCCCAAGGTGGCTTCCAGCAACTCCCCCTCCTGGATGATGCCCTCTCTCCCTCCATTCATCCCTCCTATCAACTCTGATCCTCATTCCCCCCCTTTCCTCTGTCCTTTTCCCGGGCTCCCTCACCCCCCCCCTTCCATCCTCTTTTTTCCCTACCTACCCTCTCTCTGCCCCCCTTCTCTCCCCTGAGTCCTTTTGCATTTCCCTCCTCTGCCTTTTCCCATTCCCTCTCACGTCTGCCCTGCCCCTCTCCCCCCTTATGAGTCCTCTCCATCCTTTGGTTCCCCCACCTTTTTCGTTTTTTCCTCTCCTCCCTGTTTTCCCCCTCATCTGTCCAGGTCCCCCCCCCCCCCCCCCCATCTGCCCTTGGCTAGGGAGTGTCATCTTTGGGCCGACATTTTCGTGCAGTGTTTTACAGTGAGTGTTCAGTGTTGTGTGTCTTTTGGGAAGTGTTGCGAACAGACATCATACTGTCGCTGGGTGTGATTTTTTTTATCTCTTGCGAACAGAACCAGACTGTTGGCAAGGGTTTTTTTTTTTTTAAATTGTGTGTCTACTATGTTACTTGTCTGATTCCTGTGTATTTTATTAGCATTGCCAACCCCTTTGCTTTATGTTTTAACTTTCCATAATTTTCCACCGTTTTATAATTTAAGCCTCAGTGTGGTGCAAACGTGCGAAGCACGCAGGCAACCATGTCACGAAGATGCACTGGTGCTTCCTACGGCCAAGTGAGCGAGTCTGAGAAGGGTCAACTCGTGCCTTTCCGAGGGAGGACATGGCCCTCTCCGGCAACGTTTCTTTTTATTACGGTTTTAGGGCGCAAAACAGCTGTGGTCACAAGCGCCCATTCTGTGGCTTGATGATGATGAAGTCCCATACTTCTTTACAGAGCATAGGGTAACGACGCGGGAGACCCGCGCCGCCTTGCTAGGCAAGGTCCTAGTGGAGGTGGTTTGCCATTGCCTTCCTCCGACCGTAATAGGGATGAATGATGATGATGAAGACGACACAACACCACCCAGTCATCTCGAGGCAGGAAAAATCCCTGACCCCGCCGGGAATCGAACCCGGGACCCCATGCTCGGGAAGCGAGAAAGCTACCGCGAGACCACGAGCGGGGAACTATTCACTGTGGCTTAGTGAAGGGTAAAAACAGGAATTTAAATCAGCAACAATGGGAGCTAAACTCAAGGAGGAGGGAAATTAAAAATGTAAGGAAATCTTACAAAAGTACTATTGAAGGGGTTTTTACCCCCTGAAAAGAGCTTCAAACGACCGATGTCATCTCGCCAACACTTATAATCACAAGGACGCGATCGGCTGAGCGCACGTCATCTGCTACAAGGGAAGATATATCAGGCGACAGCTGAAAACGGGCGCATAGCGGATTAAAATTCCACGATCGAGGGCAGTCGGGACAAATCGGAGGAGGACCGCCACTTAGAAGATGTCGATGGTTTAAAAAAACAGTGCTCAATCCGGAGTCTAGTTAAAATTACGTCCTCCCGACGGCGAAGTCGGCAGGAAGAGGTTCAAGTACAAGGAAGAGGTTTTATGTACCGTAGTTTATTATCCTGAAAGGCAGACGAATGTGTGTGCCATAAAAGAGCAAAACGACGACATAAAACGCTCTGGAGACCGGCAATGGGAACCATCCAAACAGCGTGTCGAGGGAGAGAGACAGCAGCATTTGCCGCTGCATCGGCTGCCTCGTTTGCGCGGATACCAACGTGTCCTGGGATCCAGAGAAATGCCACAGAGATGCTTCCAAGTGGAGCATGTGGAGGCAGTCCTGAATCCGGTAGACCAGAGGGTGGATGAGATAAAGAGCTTGGAGGTTGAGGAAAGAGCCGAGCGAATCCGAGCATATAATATACTGTATCCGCTGATGGCGGCGTATGTATTGGACAGCCTGGAGAACAGCGTAAAGCTCCGCAGTAAAAACTGAACACTGGCCGGGAAGCCGATTTCTAATAGGGGTGTTGTCAATAACATAGGCACTCCCGATACCAAAGATGGTCTTTGAGCCGTCAGTGTATATAAATGTGGCATCCTCCATTTTTGTGCACAGAGCAGCAATTTTCCGACGATAAACTATAGGGCGGGGGGGGGGGGGGGCACTATCCTTGGGAAGCTGACATAGGTCACGGAGAAGGCAGGTCCTGGGGTGAAGCCGAGGTGGTGTCGTACTCCCATTTGTCAAGTAAGTGTTAGGAAATTGGAATCAAAGTGAATGTAGCAGTTGGTGGAAGTGGACTCGCGGTGGTAGTAGAGATGAAGAGCTCACTGCATACCCTAAATCCAAGGAGGCGTCGACAAAAAGGGCATGGGTCGGACGAGTAGGCATGGAAGACAGATGACTAGCGTAACGACTCGGTTGGACAGCGGAGTTTCAGCAGTCTCAGGGTAAAGGCTCTGCACGGAGCTGATGTAAAAAGCTCCAGACGCTAAACGCAATCCACAGTGGTGGACAGAATCTAGACGCCGAAGAATAGACGGCCGTGCAGAGGAGTAAACTACACTATGTAATCAAAAGTATCCGGACATCCCCAAAAACATACGTTTCTCATATTAGGTGCATTGTGCAGCCACCTACTGCCAGATACTCCATATCAGTATTAGACATGGTGAGAGAAGAATCGGGGACTCCGCGGAACTCACGGACTTCGAACGTGGTCAGGTGGTTGGGTGTCTGCATCCCAGATATGCTCAATAATGTTCATGTCCGGGGAGTTGGTGGCCAGCGGAAGTGTTTAATCTGAGAAGAGTGTTCCTGGAGCCACTCTTTAACAATTCTGGACGTGTGGGACCTGCTGGAACTGCCCGTCGGGATGTACAATGGACATGAATGGACGCAGGTGATGAAACAGGAAGCTTAAGTACTTGTCACCTGTCAGAGTCGTATCTAGACGTATCAAAGATCCCATATCAGTGCAACTGCACGCGCTCCACACTATTACAGAGCCTCCACCAGCTTGAACAGTCCCCTGCTGACATGTAGGTCCGTGAATTCATGAGCTTGTCTCCACATCTGTACACGACCACCCACTCGATACAATTTGAAACGAGACTCGTCCGATCAGGCTACCTGTTTCCAGTCATCAACAGTCCAATGTCAGTTTTGACGGGCTCAGGCGAGGCGTAAAGCTTTGCGTCGTGCAGTCATCAATGGTACACAAGCCTTCGGATCGGAAAGCCCATATCGACGATTTTCCGTTGAATGGTTCGCACACTGACACTTGTTGATGGTTCAGCACTTAAATCTACAGCAATTTGTGAAAGGGTTGCACTTCTTAACACGTTGAACGATTCTGTTCAGTCGTCGTTCGTCCCGTTCTTCCAGGATCTTTTTCCGGCCGCAGCGGTGTCCGAAATTTAATGTTTTGCCGAATTCCTGAAATGGTCATACGGGAAAATCCCCACTTCATCGCTACCTCAGAGATGCTGTGTCCCGTCGCTCGTTCAAACTCACTTAAATCTTGGTAACCTGCCATTTTAGAAGCAGTAACCGATCTAACAACTGCGTCAGACGCTTGTTTTATATAGGCGTCGCCGACTGCAGTGCCGTATTCTGCATGTTAACATATCTCTGTATCTGAATACGCATTCGTATACCAGTTTCTTTCGAGCAAGGTACTGGTGCCCAAATCATAACGGAGCCTTCCCCATGCTTGACTCCAGTAAGCACGCAGTTTCTTTTGGGGTTCTCAATACATAAACCTGGCCGTTTGTAGGAAACAATGTACACGATGATTCATCGGACGCATACCACACTCTTCCAGTCATCAAGTGTCTAGGTTTCATGATCGTGATACCACTTCTTTCGCAGCTTCGCGCCTGCCTTTGTTATTAAGGGTTTCAAAATTACAAGCCTTCCATAGATGTTAGCCTTGGGACGCTCGCGTCAAAAAATGGTTCAGATGGCTCTGAGCACTATGGGACTTAACATCTATGGTCATCAGTCCCCTACAACTTAGAACGATTTAAACCTAACTAACCTAAGGACAGCACACAACACCCAGTCATCACGAGGCAGAGAAAATCCCTGACCCCGCCGGAAATCGAACCCGGGAACCCGGGCGTGGGAAGCGAGAACGCTACCGCACGACCACGAGCTACGCTCGCGTCGTATCTCTTTTTGTCGACACAGTATTACTCATGTAAGTGTTGACTTCTCAAGTCATTTCTGCCCCCAGTAGTTTTCTCTCTTCTGGGCACAGTCCTTTTTAATGCTCGTCGGTCTCTGTCAGGTGACTTTGGCTTTCGCCCACTATTCCTCTTCGCCGATGTTGTTTTACGATGATATGCGTACGCTGACATTACCGTGGATACCGCCGCTCGCGAGGCGCTGAAGAGTTCCTCCACCTTCGTCACAGATGCTGCGGGTAACAGCGCACCAACTAGTTGCCCTTTTCTGAAGTCTGAAAGATCACGCATTTCACCGATCGCTTGTTTTAACTGACGCAGAACAAAGCGTATAAAACACTGAAAGGTAACCTCGAAAATTTGGCACATCAACTCTATACTGCAGGCGCGCCGCAGTATTTACACGCTCGCAGTGGTGCAACAAGGTGTACTATATTGCATGGTGTCCATGTTATTTTGTCCACTCCCTTTAGATTCGAATACTTTTTACTGTCCCATTCTTAATAAAATCTATGCTAAGGAACGAAGTTCGCAATTTGATTGTTATACCCCTATAGACTCACTATGACCGTCACGTAATGCTGTAAAAAGGGTTAACACTTGCTAAAAAATGGTTCAAATGGCTCTGAGCACTATGGGACTCAACTGCTGTGGTCATCAGTCCCCTAGAACTTAGAACTACTTAAACCTAACTAACCTAAGCACATCACATCCACCCATGCCCGAGGCAGGATTCTAACCTGCGACCGTAGCAACAGCGCAGCTCCGGACTGGAGCGCCTAGAACCGCACGGTCACCGCGGCCGGCTAACACTTGCTAAACTGCTTTAAGAAAAGGGTTCATTATACATAACACTTCAAGTAGTAAAATAGAAGAACATCGTAACTAGTATTGCACTATACACATATTTTCCATTTAATTTCCTAATTTCTACTGTGAAACTATGCAGTAACTAGATTTAGATACATACTAACCTAACTACTCATTAATTAGAGTGTCATTGCTTTCTCATTTTCACAATACTGCGTATCTTTTGTGTATCTTGCCTCTACAACTTACACAGAATGCAAAACTACGAACCCAACAACAACCTACGAAAAAAATTACACAAATGTTTGACGAGTTTGAAGTTAATAGTCGCACGCCTGAAGTGGACTAATAATAGCAACGGTCCGACGTCGTACAGCAGGGATAAGCAGCGAATCTTCTTTACAGTGCGGGCCAGCGGCACCAAGCAGCGTTCACAGTCAAGTAATTTCGAAAGAAAGACAAACTCGCTGTACGACTTCCCCCTAGGAGAGCTACTGGCGCGGCACATTTAGGCTGCTGCCCGTTCGTGTGATAAGGGCAGCGGCTGCTCACTTCATTCCTGTGGGAGGGCGGCGGGTGCTCACAGAACACGCGAGCATCGAATCGAGCGGAATGAGCGTGCGTGCGTGCGTGCGTGCGTGCGTGTCCCGACAATCGACGAACGCACGGACGGGGACGTACGCATTACGAGAGTGACAGCAGCTAGAATAGAACTGCCGTGGCAGAGGCGAAGCAAACAAACAGCGCTTCTATGGAGACGTTTAATATTTTTTATGGGATCTAAAATTTAAAAACCTCTCTCACACCGGCCTGATTTAGCTTCACTGATCAGAATAGTAAAAAACATGCGTATATTAAGGGAATTTTCATTCAAAAAGCAGGCTTGTCACATTCACACAGTTCAATACTGTTCTATCCTGATTAAACTGAGCTTAACTTAAATTCCGTAAGGCAGTGAAGCAATTTTGAAGTCTCGGTCCGACGAAAATTGTCACTCGATCTCCTGAACACATTTTTAATAATTATAAACTTTCGGTGATCACATGGGGAAGACCGCAGATCTGCTGGTAAGACCGTGTTAGCCTATTTATTGAAAGTAATAAGCTGGGTATCTTGAGCATACAAAACGGCAGGTCCGTCCAGTGTAAATCAGACGTTCCCCACTGATCCCGTGCAACACAGCGTAGTAAGCAGACACTGTCAATAATAATCACTTAAATAATACGCGAACACACTTACTTTAGTTCATGTATTAAATTCCTTCTCATACAGAATCTCATCAAGATGGCGACTAGCTCAACAATACATACATATAAATCTTCGTTCTTTCACGGCTAATAGGTAAGATCCGAATCTTCATAATAGAAAACATAGATAGCAGAGAAGCTATTCCATGGAGCAAATGGACGCTCCAAGGAATAATAGGGCTTGAAACTACTTTGCATTGATAATCATGGTATATTAAAGTTTAGGAATTGGTAAGATATGAAGAGATATTTTGCGAGATATGTACTGAGTTATATAATTTATAAAAAATTCCTGAAAATATCGCGGAGAGAGCGCTGCAAGCGATATTACATACGCTAGGCCCATCAGTTTATACCACATCGTTTACGATACGTATGTTGAGGGATTAGAACTGGTCTTCGATCTTTAATGCGCCAGCACTTCAGTATGATACTTAGGATTTTAATCTAATGAACGAACGAACGAACGAACGAACGAACGAACGTTGAATGACGTTATCTTAGTTGCCAGGAAACTATCGCCTCGCATTTTTCTCTGAGCCGCAAACAATGCTACGAATGCGAAACGATACGTGTGTATTATTTGAGGTCTCCTGAGTGAGCGCGACGTTTCCTTCACTTACGGCGGATAGCGTAGCTGCAGGACAGCAATGTGAGTTACAAGCAACGTGCAGTCATTGAATTTCTCACTGCAGAGAAAGAGACTGTCGGGAATATTTACAAATGTTTGTGCAAAGTCTATGGAGCATCTGCTGTCGACAGAAGTACAGTTAGTGGCTGGGCATGGAGGGTGAGGTCATCAGAAGGCGGTTCGGCGGAGCTCCACGATTTGCAGCGGCCGGTTAGACCATCCACGGCTGACACACCTGACATAGCCACGTCGGACTTCCACTTGTTTGGGCCAGTAAAGGACGCAATTCGTGGAACACACTTGGAGGACGGTGAGGAGGTGATTCACGCAGAGAAGCACTGGCTCCGCCATCAGGACAAGGATTGGTACCGACAGGGAATACACGGCCTAGTTTCGCGCTGGAGGAAGGCCGTGGAACGGGATGGAGATTACGTGGAAAAATAGGGTATGTAGATAAAACACCATTCATTCGTGTGTGTAATTCTCATTACGTTCAATAAAGAATTGTTGAAGAAAAAATGCGATGCATTGCTTTCTGGGCAACCTTCGCATATACACTCTACTATGAGACGTTAATTACGCGTGATTGCTGTGTATGTCTGCGTACACTATCTAATAATAAGCATCCAGACACCTGTTAATACGAATCAATGTGCAGTAAATTCACCCTTGGCCCTTATGAACGCTTGAACTCCGCTGGTGACGTTTCTAGTGAGGTGCCTGAAAACCTGTGGAGACACTTCCTAAAGAGACGCAACCAGAGGATGTAGTTGTGTTGGACGCTAGGGTCTGGAGCGAAACCGAGCGAGTTGGCGCAGTGGTTAGCACACTGGACTCGCATTCGGGAGGATGACGGTTCAATCCTGCGTCCGGCCATCCTGATTTAGGTTTTCCGTGATTTCCCTGAATCACTCCAGGCAAATTCCGGGATGGTTCCTTTGAAAGGGCACGGCCGACTTCCTTCCGCGTCCTTTCCTGGTCCGATGAGACCGATGACCTCGCAGTTTGGTCTCTTCCCCCCAGGCAACCCAACCCCAATCTGGAGCGAAATGCACGTTCTAACTCGTCCCTAAGGCTGGGTTCAGGTCGGGACTCTGTGCAGGCCAGTCCATTTCAGGATACTCGTTGTCCTCAAATCGTTCTGTCGCAGATGCTGCTTTATGACTGGCCGCACAGTCGCGCCGGTACAACCGCTCATCCTCTGCTGTGTGCAGGACACAATGCTGTAAACTGGCCCCATATCATTTGTAACACCTCCGATTTATGTATCTCGACCCGATCCGGATCTGAATAGCAGCCCAAATAATAATTAATTAACGTGACCGTGTACCTAATGGGGCTGGCAATCGGATGTGACTGCTACGGAGTTGTTACATTCCATTTTGTCCTTCTCAAATGCTGTAATAATGAAATGTCCGGTGACAAGAAGAAACGCCAACACAGCTTCACTAATCAAGGCCTATATTCGTCTCAAAAACACAAGAAAAAGGAGACAGCCACTGCCTTCGTCATACATATTTAATGACGGCTAATCTCAGCACAGGCTTCCTCGCTATTCATTATCGTCACACGCAAATTCAATCACTGTAATCCAATACTGCAATCCAACACTGCAATCCAAATGATGCCGGCGCGGTAGACGCGAAACCAAAAATATCGGCACAAAAATATCACTGATCACTCTCGTAATTGTACTTCTTCACTTTCCCGTATTATTCTAACACAAAGGGGTTAAACCGCGGCGATGGCCACTCCCTTTGTCGGTAAGCCTTGTCTTACATCAACCGGCCTGCACACGGCTCGGCCCGCAACCTGGGAACTCACTCAACTCACACTCGCTCTCGCAACCCGACACTACCGTGTGTTTGCCCTTTCGACCTGTGCCGAGCGCAAACTTATAGTAAGGGCCTACGGACCCCTTACACATTCCGCATTTAGCGTTGTTCTCTTAAGCGCGATACAGGCACCACACCCTGACTACGAAAAACACCCGCACACCGTGACACCACGTCCTACGTACTTCACTGTTGGCACTACACATGATGGCATGTCACGTTCCCCAGCCATTCGTCATACCCGAACTCTTCCATAGGACAGCCATCGAGTACAGAGTGATTCATCACTCAAAATCAGTCATTTCCAGTCATCTTCTGCCCGTTAGCGTCGTTCTTTACACAACCGCAGGCAATTGTGGCTTACAAGCGGCTGCTCGACCACTGTGCCCCATCGGGTGTTCCGCTCAGGCAAGCAACACAAAGCATGTACGTTTGCACGCTTGAATTTGTAAGTGGGCTGCTTCTGTGTTTGCACCGCTGTGTAGCGCTTTGCATTGGATCTCTGACTGCGCTTTCTAAAAGAGACTCTGTGGCTGGTTGGACTCGTTGCTGCAAGTTAATTGCCAGTAGTGTTGGGCAGTTGGAAGTTAGTCGCCAGCAGTGATGGAAGTACTGTTGGGCAGTTGGAGGTGAACAGCCAGCGGTGATGGATGTTAAATGTGAGAAGTTAGCATTGATGGAGGGTAGAGGTCTGAAGCGTTAGCGTAGGCTAACGATCTGGAAGTAGCCGACTTGGAGATTGAAAATTATTCATGATTATATATATATTTGTACTGGATGTCAATGACGATTTATATTCGTGTTTGAACTGTATGTCACATTATTAAGGTAAAAAATACATTATTTGGTTTGCAACAAAGTCTTTCCTTTGCTAACCACATGCCTATTAGTAGGTAGTGACTTTAGTAGTTAGAATCTTTTATTTAGCAGGCAGTATCGACGCTCGCTGTATTGCAGTAGTTCGGGTAATGAAGATTTTTGTGAGGCAAGAGCTTAATGAAATGTATAGGTTATTGAAACTTCCTGGCAGATTAAAACTGTGTGCCCGACCGAGACTCGAACTCGGGACCTTTGCCTTTCGCGGGCAAGGGCTCTACCAACTGAGCTACCGAAGCACGACTCACGCCCGGTACTCACAGCTTTACTTCTGCCAGTACCTCGTCTCCTACCTTCCAAACTTTACAGAAGCTCTCCTGCGAACCTGCAGAACTGGCACTCCTGAAAGAAAGGATATTGCGGAGACATGGCTTAGCCACAGCCTGGGGGATGTTTCCAGAATGAGATTTTCACTCTGCAGCGGAGGAGACGAGGTACTGGCAGAAGTAAAGCTGTGAGTACCGGGCGTGAGTCGTGCTTCGGTAGCTCAGTTGGTAGAGCACTTGCCCGCGAAAGGCAAAGGTCCCGAGTTCGAGTCTCGGTCGGGCACACAGTTTTAATCTGCCAGGAAGTTTCATATCAGCGCACACTCCGCTGCAGAGTGAAAATCTCATTCTGGTATAAGTTGTTGTCAGGATTGCTTCTTATTCAGGGCCATTCTTTTGTACTAGTTATTTGAAGTCAGGCTGCAATTTTTTTTTGAGCAATCAGATTGCTTTGCGCTAGAATATTGTGGGTCAGTGTTGACATGATAAGAAAAAGTAAAGAGAAAGTAGGCTCAGTACGTTCAGTTTTACTCAGTTGTTTCAGAATCAAATAAAGTAGAAGTTTCATCTTCTCTGTCATTCTGCAATTTAAGTACAGACACACTCATTTAAATTAAGAAGTATCACAATAACCATTCTGACAGTAACGCCGGTTACTAACATAGCATCATTTCACATTTTCAATGGCTTATCTCGCACTTAAATTAACCTGTGTCCCTGTGAAGTCAATTACTTAAATATTATACCTAGGAACATGCGTCCCCAAAGTTTCATTACTCTACGTTAACAATTTTTTAGTGCTGCGATTTTTTCCATCAGTGTATTTAAATGATGTGGGTTTTCGTACTGAAAAAAAGCGAAAAAATAATGAACCAGCAATTCAGCGACTCCGAGTCTTAAGTGCTACTGACTTTTTCCCAAATTTTACTTTACACTTCACTTCACAGAAATGCTCGGAAAACTGCTTGTCGTAAGTATCAACCTTACATTAGGTTATTAAAGACGCTCGAAAAAATTCAAAGTCAATTTTCTCGACAATTTATGCGAGTTGTATCGAACTACTGTGGGGGATTTGACTTCTGTATTTCAAGTAACACAAAGATAAAAAGTGGTGTGTACTACTGCGTATACAGTGGCAGGAGAGGTGAGCTACAGAGTGGCAGCAACTGTCGTTGTAAGGAAACTCTGACAGGGGCAAAAATGATTAGCCAACAAGTTGACACAGTAAGCAGAAGGTTTAGCTAACGTGCATTTCTCAAGGAGTACGAAGTCTCCGTACAAAAAATGCAGTAAGAAATAGAGCCCAGCTATGTCAATGCCAACAAGGATGAGGCTCTCCGAACTAAGGTAAGAACGATGGTTCTGGAGCCACGACTAGGTGGAAACTGTGTGGCGCCACGTAACGAAATGACTCAGAGCAAGAGTGCGCTGTGTGGCTGCCCGCCGGCAGAGGGCGCTGCTAGTCCAGAGCCGCTGGATGTGTGGCCCAGCGGGCGTGCACCATTGGGTCCGCTGCCGGCGTCTGACGGAAACTTGCAGTTCCGTTGCCAACTGTGAGACGCCCGTGGAGTGGAACAGATACATGATAACACAAAATGTATAAAAATCCGGTTGCCGTATTGTCTCCTCGATAGTTCGATGACGTTTTCGGCCATAGGTTCCTATCTTCTGTACAGCTGTAAAAATCGTGCCTAAATTTTGCATCGTAAATTGCCGGTATAACTGCGCTCTTGAAAGCGCCGTTTCAATGTTTTCTCTTTCACGATCAAACTTCTCTCTTCCACATACTGATGAATAGTCACCATGACTGTGCTGCCGTTAACAGCAACAGTTAAAAATCGCAAGAGCTGAACTCTCTGTCATATCGGGATAATTACGAACTGAATTGCCACGCCACAGCCTCCGCAGGTGTGCCGCACAGCTGCCCATGTTGAGAGCCCCCTTCAACGACGGAGGGGGGAGGGGGGGGGGGCTATCGAAAGGCCGAACTTCCGTACGGTGAAAACCGTAGCGCTTGAAAACGAAGAAACTGGAGGATTACGAATACTGCCGTGGTATGCAGGGAAAGAAATGTGGTGTGTGACCAAATGTATTCGGAACTCAGTGCTGCTGAGACTAAGACGTTGGAGGAATACGAAAACCACCCAGTCAGCACGAACGTGCTGTAGAAAATACACGCGGATAAGGAAATGTTTCAGAAAGTAACGAAACGTTACTCCGAGTATCGTGGGATACTCATCCCTCAATAACGAACACATACGATGTGGAACAGCTCCAATCCTTTGTTTGCTTCAAGGCATCCTCTACAACCTCTCGGAGTGTCTCGGTACAAATTTTTCTGCCCTGTGTAAGAACGGCCGCAACACCGATGTGCGGAGCTAAACTGCATTACAAAATCGTGAAGCACCCGGGAGATGTGGTCGTGTGTCAGTGTAGCTTCTTAGACATACGAGGGCTATCCACAAAGTACATTACGTTTTGGAATTAAAAATAAATAAAGTACTGGAAATTTTTTTTAATTATATACAGATGAAAGCCACACTTAAATACTACTTTTCTACATAGTTGCCATTTAAATTAAGGCACTTATCGTAGCGATGGACGAGCTTGGAAATTCCTTCGTCGTAAAATTCGGCCGCCTGCGCCTTCAACCACGTGGTTAATCAGTAACCCGGTAGAAATACGATTTTTATGGATTTCCTGGAAAGAGGCGCTACAATAAACTCTCAAAGGTATTGCCAACCTCTGCACAACCTCAGAAGAGCAATACAAAACAAGCGCAGGGGAAAGTTGGGCTCAAAGATCTTGCTGATTCACGACAACGCCCGGGCCCACACGGCAAATGCCACTCGTGAAGTTCTAGAATCTTTTAAGTGGGAGTTGTTTCCTCATCCGCCGTACAGTCCCGACCTGGCACCGAGCGACTTCCACTTATTCCCAGCAATGAAGAAGTGGTTGGCTATGCAGCGTTTTGATGACGACGCACAGCTTCAAGAAGAGGTAACCACGTAGTTGAAGGCGCAGGCGGCCGAATTTTACGACGAAGGAATTTCCAAGCTCGTCCATCGCTACTATAAGTGCCTTAATTTAAATAGCAACTATGTAGAAAAGTAGTATTTAAGTGTGGCTTTCATCTGTATATAATAAAAAAAATTTCCAATACTTTATTTATTTTTAATTCTAAAACGTAATGTACTTTGTGGATAGCCCTCGTATATACCATATGCAGGTACGTAAATGATTCGAGTTCCAGTTCTCTGTGACAGGTAGAACGGCCATCAGACTACTTTAGTGTTGTTTGTATTAAGTTTTGTTACCTGCCTGTTAGGCTACAAAAGGGGCGCGAACGGAGTCAGATGAGTGACCATTGTGGAGGACTAGGCGATGCCGCGTACTCTTTTGCGACAGCACTGTTGGCACCTGACGGCTTGAAAGACGGCTCATTGTGGGTCTTCATTTGGCCTACTGATTAACTCATGTAGTATTGAGATTGGTAGGTCATTCGGATGCGACAGTGGCCCAACGTTGGCCTGCACAGGCAGCTGAGGACTGCCACTCTCGTCGCCAAGGTTCCAGAGGACCACGTCTGAAATCGCAATGGAGGATGGCCGGATTATTCATCAAACAATGGGACCCCTTCACATCTATCCCTGCCTGCCAAGTAATGGGCTCCCTGTGACGTTCTGTGTCATCCTGCACTGCTGGTCAGAGACTAGCAGCAGTCCAGTGTGTAGACTGCCGTTAATACCGGAACAGGAACGGCTGTGATTCTGTGTGGTGCAACGGCCGGGAATCATTGACTGCTGCTGAATGGCATCGCATTGTGTTCGACGATGAATCGCGCTTCTGCTCTACTACTACTACAACTACTACTACTACTACTACTCTGAATGACTAACGTCGACGAGCACAGTGGCGACCTAAGGAGAGGTCTCATTCTTCCAATGTTCTGGTCAGGTAAAGTGATATTACTACTGGCGTCATTGTGTGGGGAGGCATAGGGCCTAACTTGATGTCTCGGCTGGTATTGGTTCAAGCAACTCCGACGGCACATTGCTAGGTCACAGGCACCTTGCTTTCGCCGGTGCTCTCTCTCTTGTGATAAGACTGAGGTGCCATTTCTCGACAGGAAAGTGCACGTTGACACATGGTTCGTGCATCTACGAACTGTTTTCGTGATGTTGATATACTAGATGAACATATCTGTCCCCATTACACCATCTAAAGGTCCAGCTCGAACTTCCCAGTGGCAGTATGTTGGATATCAAGGACCAGTTACTACCGTGTCCTCAAGAGACAGCTTTATGACATCCTCCCCAGCGGAATCGGAGAATGCATCCAGGTCAGACAGGGTGCAACATCGTGCTGATAAGTGAACTCATGCTATCAAGTTGTGTATTTGACTAAGTTTCATTTCTTTTTCACCTCCCATTCCGGGAACTTCATTTATTTCGCCAGTGTATGCAACTATCTGACTGACATTCTTTTGTTGTTGAATTATATAAAACTTGGCGTGTTTACGTAAGCTGACTTTTCCAGATAGCCAACGACACCTGTATAGCAACCAACTCGGTTCCCAAAAGGACTAATAATGTGAAGCCTAGTTTGTTGTGTACAGTCACAAGATCCATAATAGAGATAAAGTTGATGTCTTTCTTGACTTGCAGAACACGGTCGACACAGTTCCGCACCGTCACCTAGTTAGCAAAGAACGTGCATACGGAATTTACGAACAGGTAAACGACTGGACTGACGACTTCCTACGAGACAACCCCCAGTATGTCGTCCTTAATGGGGATGTATCGCCAAAAACGAAGGTAGTGTGCAGCGTACTTCAGGTTACTGTGCTGCGACCGCTCTTGTTTGTAACGCAACGGAACTCCTCAGGATCGTGGTCACGTGACTAAGACCAAGCGTGAGCGGCCGTGTAAAAGAGTCGAGTCGGAAGTAATAAGCAGTCACATGACGGATCCAGCACCCGTTAGTAACGAACAACGAACTAGTGTGTCCACAACTTTCTTATCAACTTTATTTCGACTTCCCTGAAAATTCAGTTGCGCTAAGTTATTAAGGAAATTTCCGATAGGAAAGGAGCTTTGTCATAATCCTTAGGAGGCATATTCCGGAATCAGATTTAAACTGCCGCACATTTACGAGGAGGTAATTATTAAATAAAAATGGTGGCTACCATTAGAAGCTACTCAGGTTCTGAACAGTCCTCTTCCTTCGTGGATACGGAGAGAACCGACTTTCCGACCGTTGGAACGGGGCCACAACAGTCATCCCCTGTCGGCAAAGAGAGATAGTCAGTCCCATATCTCAGCAGGCACGCTGGGGTTCCTGTCCTCCCACGCAGTTGGCAACGGCTCCTGTTCCACGTCGGAAGATTACAGCCGTGTGGCACCAGCTGAGCCATAAAAGGTGTGGCCATCGTCAAGACCTGCTTACGCAGTCTGAGCTTCGGCACACACCAGCGGCACAAGCTTCATGAGACCCATGGATGCGTCTTGCTACAGCATTCACCGCCTTCCAGTTGGTAGCAGTTTAGCTGTCCTTCACCTTGAATAAAGCGCTGAAATGAGCTCGCGTTCGTTCGACGGTTCGTTTACTCGATGCGTGGAATTATCTCGGGGTAGGACATCTCCCGCCTTGCCGCCGTGATCTGCTGTCTATAGTTGGGCACACTCTCTCCCTCCAGCTTGATTGTAATTCTGAGTACCCACCTATGGATTCAATACATGCGCTCTCTGACGTTTATCACTGTGTGACATCAGAGAAGCCTGCCCAGGATTAAAAAACAAATAAAAAAGACTCGACGCACCACAAAGGAGTTATGCAAAATGGTCTCAAATTGATATTCATTCGGGTATAGATGGAAAATGAAAATTTGTTGATTTTGGCGACCGATGGATTAATGTGTGACGCTGTAGTGCAGTTTCACCGCCCAACCACCTAGGATAGTAAACAGGAGACACGTCGATACCATGGTATAAAATCTTTGCGAATCTTATTCGTGTACTGGATTGGGGAGTAACTCGCAAACAGCCGTGTGAATAACATACGCGCCGGCCAGTGTGGCCCAGCGGTTCTAGGCGCTACAGTCTAGAACTGAGCGATCGCTACGGTCACAGATCCGAATCCTGCCTCGGGCATGGATGTGTGTGATGTCCTTAGGTTAGTTAGGTTTAAGTAGTTCTAAGTTCTAGGGGACTGATGACGTGGGAAGTCCCATAGTGCTCAGAGCCATTTGAACCAATAACATACGCAATGTCAATATTTGAGAGAGGGCGTGTAGTTGGGCTCAAAGAAGCCGGTTACAGTAATCGCCGAATCACTCGACATTTCAATAGGAGCGACGTCACTATTTGGCGATGTAATCAGGAATGAGCGAACCATGGCCGAAGACAGCGTCAAGAAGGAAGCGGTTAACCTGGAAAGACACGACAGAAAGTGAGGACCGAGCAATCGTGAGAGAAGCACTCAGAGCCCCGGGTTCATCATTATCATCGATCCGACGAGCGACTGGTGGTTCAGTGACCATAAGTACCATTAATAGGTGAATCACAGAAAGGAGAATGCCCATTGACCTCTGTGCAACAGCAAGCCTGCTTGTATTGATGTGGGGCACATTCGGCCTGGAATCTCAGTGACTGGGCTACATTGGTGTTCAGCGACGAGTCCCGCTCCGAGCGGCCGATGACCAACGAAGACGTGTCTGGAAACGCCCCGGACAGCGCTGGGATACCAATCCGACTGTCGCCCGCCATACGGCTGAACAACCATGGTCTAGAATGCCATTTCTTTTCATGGTATGTTCCCTTTGGTTGTCACCTGCGGCAATCTTGTAGCACAGCGGTACGGTGACGATATTCTACGCCTAGTTATTTTGCCCTTCAGCAGGATAATGGCTGCCCGAACACTCCGACAGCTTCTACTGTTTGTCTTCGTGCATGTCAAACCCTATCTTGGCCAGCAATGTCGGCGCATCTCTCCCCAATTCAAAATGTTTCGAGTATTATGGGCATGGCTATCCAATCAACTCGGGATTTTGACGATCTAAAGCACCAGTTGGACAGAATTTGGAACGATATCCCTCAGGAGGACGTTGAACAACTCTTTCAATCAACGCCAGGCCGAATATCTGGTTGCATAAGGGCCGGAGGTGGACCAACTTCTTATTCACTTGTTCAGTTTGTGAAACCCTTTATCTTGGTGAAATCACCCAATTTTCTGTAACTGTAATCACCTGTTGGCCTGAACATGTACATCACATCTATTAATTCCCACACCATGCGGATAATTCCTTCGTGGTGCGTCTTTTCTTGTCTTCGGGTGTATTTTGTGTTGCTTGGTTGTAATTTCAGAATATATCAGTACATATGTTACTACTTATTTCTCACTCATTACTGTAGTAAAATCCTCCCACTTTTCCCAGTATCCAAACTGCAAATACGAACGTTTCTGACGCCATACAAGGTCGAATACTGGATATGAAATCAATTTAAAATCCCAGCGGCCTCTTAATTGCGCCCGCAAACTGGGGCAAGGTCCGTTCGTTTTCGCCGCCTGGGATTGCAAGAGCTATGGAAGACAGAGGTGTGAGGTAGCCGTAAGTTCATCGTGTGTCCTGGACGGCGTAAGTGACAATAGTTGGAGTCTTAGGTGCTCAATCGAAGTAGGAATTACGTTTACTGAATCGACTACAAAATATAAGTATTGCCCTGCAGTACAGGTTATGCTGCAGTAATCTCCACATGTTTCTGACCTGGGCTAGGGTGTGCACTAGGCAGTTTCTCATCTGGCCTCAGGTGACTGACTGGATTCGATTCAAACGATTCGGTGGGGGGAAAAAGCACAGTTGAACAACCAGACTCTAACCCGTGATCTCCGTGTTAGGAGCCAGTGGCTCGAACTGCATGCCATCGTCGAACAAGGATATTCGAAAAAGTGTCGTTTCCAGGCCATAGTACGAAACATAACGTATGGAGTCTACGGAATTCACGAGCGGAGGATAAAATCCTACGGGAGCGCAGGGGACATGTCGTCTCTCCTGCCAAGTCAGATCTGGAGCAGAGGGGGTTGGGGACCTCCATTGTGCGGCGGACAATGCGCTGCCCCTGTCGGAAATTGGCCCCACTCACTCACTAATACTACTGCAGTTTGTTCCCTGCCAGCTACGCCGAGCCGAGCCCGGCTGGGATGTTCGACGCGGTATAACGATAAACTCATGCTCCGTGCTGGATTCCTGCCAGGCGGCATTCGCTTGTCTCTCTCTCTCTCTCTCTCTCTCTCTCTCTCTCTCTCTCACACACACACACACACACACACACACACACAGTCAGACTATGCTGTCTCGGTCGCAACTTTAAGGCAGTGGCTTCGTGTAGAATGAAATATCTGTATCGTTCCTTTCAATAGCCTCCACCATTTGGTGCAGTATTATTTATAATCCGGACGTATCAGTTATTTACGCGAAACAAACTAGAATCCACAGTATCCCTGGCTGAACTTGTTTACTTCTCATAGACACGAAAGTTTTCCTTCGTGACGAGACCACGACGTTGCGCAAGATGTCAACAACCTCTCCATTCCGCCCTACTTCTCTTTACAACATTAAACTAACCGAGACTCCGTGCAACCATCTGAGATGACTTCCCTTCATCCTTCGATACAAACGAAAGCCGCTGTTAACTACTACTTAACTCGTGGGGATTTCTGATGCCCGTGGCAACATTTAAAAACACTACCAATTGACGTGCCATTGTTTCTGAAAGAAACGATAAAAGGGAAGCCTACGTTCGCGAATAACCTGACAGAAACAGCTGCTGTCGTCGCAGACACAGATACATGTGTAACTTAACCGTGACCTACAAACAAGTGGATATTTATTCCGTGACGGGGTGGTATTCTTGATGTGGTGTATTTTTTTTTCCTTGTTCCGAGGGTTAGAACTTAAATAGTGGCAACTAGTTATTCACAACCGATACGAAAGAGTTCCATATTTGCACCTGTTACTGTCCTTCAACGTCGACACCAACGTTTTGTAGAACCCGTTGCCTGCGATGTGGGAGGCGTAGTATACCGTTAGCAGAACCTGTTCTGTTGATGGTGCGAATGGAGCGGTCTACTGCCTGTCGAATCTCTGGAACAGTTCTGAAGCGAATGCCTCTCGGCCGATCCAAACTCGCACCCAGCGCCACCTCTACACAGTCCTCTGTCCATGTCCTCCGTGCTCGCTACTTTGAGATTCCCGCACTGGAGGTTGGATTAATTGTGCACCCGCACTGAAGATGGTGGATTCAGTGCCCAACAAAGCGGATCAATTATACCAACGTGTGGTGTCCGTTCTTTCAAACATGCCCGAAAGAACAGACACCACACATTCATATAATGTGATCACTCTTGCGCAATAGCTTTTCAGTTCACCTGCTCGGTGAATAGGAGTCGTGACTTCTTTCTGAAGATGAAGTTCTAACTGGTTCTGCGTGATTGCAATGGGGTCCGATTCACTACAGCTCACTTGAGCTACCAGCAAAATAGTCTTGTACTGAAGGCTGTAATTCAAGTTTAACAAGAAAAGAAACCCTCTAAAATCCTATTAATGGAATGAGAGTAAAGTTTACTTAAATTCTACTTTATCATTACAAATAGCATATACTCAAACATTCGTTATTTACATGTTCTCCTAAGTTTTTCAATGCTCTGTGGACTTCCATTTTTAAATCTTCAACACAAAAGCTTTTTCGTGTCTAGTCGCATAGGACACAGCAACAACGCCTTTCATTCCTCCACGCAAAAAAAAAAAAAAAACACCAGAACGTTCTTAGGAATAGAAAATTGATATCTGCATCGCCATATCAAAGAATAATTGTTTTTTAGTTACATCTAGGCTGCTGGTTTTGAAAAAACTCGCTGGCGCTACTTAGTTTTTCTCACTCGCTCATAGATATCACTCTTGTCGACAGCTCATGTCGTCTCTATAAAACGAAATAAAATCCATTTAACTAACAACTTCCTCCTTATCTCCATAATTTATCACATCTTACTGAAATTATATTCCATTTGTGTGCTGCGAGAAATTGTCTGCATTTCATGGGGTACAAGAAACAGACTTCTTGTGAACGAAGTTCACGTGAAAGGATATACGCGAAAAAGTGTTACCCTACAGCTTAATCGGCTATTTTGTTAATACTAATGTAAACTTTCCCGTAAGGGTAATGAAAGAAGGCATTTCTGTAAATGTTATGTTTAGCTAATTCCGTTTACAATGCGATCTGAAGTAAGCCTTACAAGAATAGCAATTTGGTAGCAAAAGGCTAGAAAAGGAAAACAATTTAATTTTTATTATAAACTGTTACTATTCACAAAACTTGAGGTAAAACCAACACAAACGTCAATTTTACAATCTGAAAGTGGACATCTAAGCTGCTGGCGTAGTAGATCAGTCAATGAAGACCAAGAAAGGTCGAATGTGGGAAATAATTGGTGTACTCGCAAATTCTTGTACAGTGGCAGAAAAGAGTGTCGTGAACAACACATTAAAAAATTCTGACAGGTAGGGGGCGAGTGTGGGGGCGGTGGGTACGGTTGAAGGACAGTTTTCTACGTTTTCCTTCAGTAACTCTAAAACAGCGGTGGATAGCAAGAACGTATTCCAGAACAAAATTAAACTACGTTAAACCACACAACAAATTTCCTATACTTTTTTTTTTGTCTTGGACAAATAGTTTGCGCGAAGAGAGCGAGAGAACATTGTAAACTTCGCGCGACGTGCATGCGATGTGCTTAGGTGGTTATTGTAGGCGAAATTGCGGTAGTTTTCCGACTTGATGGACCGTAAGTATCGTGTATCAAATTGTTCGTCTCGACTTCCCCTAGACTTCTGTGGGACGTGGTAAACAGATACGGTTTATACCATATATCAAAGAACGTCACTTGTATGGAATTAAGTCCTTCCAGTGCCTCACGTATTTTATGACTAAGCCTGCTTGAGAGCATTCCCTCATTTCGGGTTAAGATAACGGAGGAAAAGGCTTGGCCATCGGGCAGTTCACACCCCTCAGACAACGCCGCTCGATACACGCTCTGTCATATGTTCGCCCCCAGTGACAACACTTCGCACTTCGGAACGATGCGCTGCCAGCTACGGTCACGGCAAATACCATAACCACATCTCCCAGAAGATCCGCTCAGTGGAGCAGGCGTCAAATAAGCGAACACGTGTATCGGTTTCTCAGAAACAGTCGAGTATTTTCGGATAAACCGACAATCGAAGTTTTCGAGGTACTGTATGCGTCTTTGAGCGGGTAAATGTTTAAAACCGAAGTGGCACAGTGGCTAGCGGTGCGGGTTCACACTTTTGCACCCCGTGTTCGAAACCCGATCAGTACTTTTATTTTTGTTTTTCGTTACCTACGCATGTCCGTAGAAGATTACTACACCAATGTTTTCCAGAGTGTACTGAAACAACCTTGTCCTTATTCATCTACTAGTTCTATGTCTGGTGCACGAACTGAAGTATTCAAGAAGTGAAGGGAAAAATTATTTTAAATTCTTTTCGGTGTAATTTCTGTGGTGTATCCTGATTCGTATCAATTTCAAGCGCCAGTTTTCGGGGAAGTGATCCGTTATTTGTGGTTTGCCGTGAAATTACTGCGATCACATGAAATCCTCAGCAATGTTATCGAAGTTTCCTTACCAAATCAGATTTATATGAAAAAATGTTACTGTGGCAAACATGCCTTCGCGCAGTGTTCGTGGTGTTCAGAATTTCTATGTTTCAAATGTTTATACGACCGGTATGATCACAGAGGAGTACACAAAACCTTCCTGACAAGTAAACGTAAACGTAACAGTATAATCCAATAACTAAGAATCGATAAGAGAATAAAATGCGACAGTATCTGAACTGAAAAGGACTATAACTCCTGAAAATATCACACACACGTGTCTTATATAACATATGTACGAGAATTATTGTGTAACCCAGTTGTAGCTTTACAGTTAATATGTTGTTGTTGTTGTTGTTGTTGTGAGCTTCAGTCCTGAGACTGGTTTGATGCAGCTCTCCATGCTACTCTATCCTGTGCAAGCCTCTTCATCTCCCAGTACCTACTGCAGCCTACATCCTTCTGAATCTGCGTAGTGTATTCATCTCTTGGTCTGTCCGCCCCGGTAGCTGAGTGGTCAGCGTGACAGACTGTCAATCCTAAGGGCCCGAGTTCGATTCCCGGCTGGATCGGAAATTTTCTCCGCTCACGGACTGGGTGTTGTGTTGTCCTAATCATCATCATTTCATCCCCATCGACACGCAGGTCCCCGAAGTGGCGTCAAATCGAAAGACCTGCACCAGGCGAACGGTCTACCCGACGGGAGGCCCTAGCCACACGACATTTCCATTATCTCTTGGTCTCCCTCTACGATTTGTACCCTCCACGCTGCTCTCTAGTACTAAATTGGTGATCCCTTGATGCCTCAGAATATGTCCTACCAACCGATCCCTTCTTCTTGTCAAGTTGTGCCACAATCTTCTCTTCTCCCCAATTCTATTCAGTACCTCCTCATTAGTTATGTGATCTACCCATCTGATCTTCAGCATTCTTCTGTAGCACCACATTTCGAAAGCTTCTATTCTCTTCTTGTCTAAACTATTTATCGTCCATGTTTCACTTCCATTCATGGCTACACTCCATACAAATACTTTAAGAAACGACTTCCTGACATTTAAATCTATACTCGATGTTAACAAAATGGTTCAAATGGCTCTGAGCACTATGGGACTTAACATCTGTGGTCATCAGTCCCCTAGAACTTAGAACTACTTAAACCTAACTAACCTAAGGACATCACACACATCCATTCCCGAGGCAGGATTCGAACCTGCGACCGTAGCAGTCGCGCGGTTCCGGACTGCGCGCCTAGAACCGCTAGACCACCGCGGCCGGCCCGATGTTAACAAATTCCTCTTCTTCAGAAACGGTTTCCTTGCCATTGCCAGTCTACATTTTATATCCCCTCTACTTCGACTATCATCAGTTATTTTGCTCCCCAAATAGCAAAACTCCTTTACTATTTTAAGTGTCTCATTTCCTAATCTAATTCCCTCACATCACCTGACTTAATTCGACTATATTCCATTATCCTCGTTTTGCTTTTGTTGATGCTCACCTTATACCCTCCTTTCAAGACACTGTCCATTCCGTTCAACTGCTCTTCCAAGTCCTTTACTGTTTCTGACAGAATTACAATGTCATCGGCGAACCTCAGATTTTTTATTTCTTGTCCCTGGGTTTTTAATACCTACTCCGAACTTTTCTTTCGTTTCCTGAACAGTTAATATAATGTTCTCGTATACCCTAACTTGACAAGAAACATTCGTGTGTTAAACTTCTACGGCCATGAGTAAAATCAAATGGCTCTAAGCACTATGGGACTTAAGATCTGTGGGCATTAGTCCCCTAGACTTAGAGCCACTGTGCCACCAGTTAGGCTGATCTTTTCGATTCCTGAAAAACATCTCAACTACGCCAAAAACTTTCACAGTTTTTTTCAGAAACAGTTTTTTTTTTTTTTTTTTTTTTTTTTTTTTTTTTTTTTTTACTCCTCTTCCACTGAGCGACGTTTCTGAGAAATAAGGCTATGGCACTTATCGTGTTCTCCTCCTCAGCCAAAGGACAGAGCAGCAGACCCAGTTACTTGGTGTTAGCACTCTTAGTGTTCGTGCGACGGGATTTGGAACTCAGTGATTGTTCAAAGCCACACGTCGCTATATTAGAGGGTTAAGTGGTCTGGGCTAGCGAGGCGAGTAGGCAGACCGAGGGGACACGCGCAGTATCAGACGCACGAGCCGCCTACTCGGCCAGCCGACGCTACCCGCAGCTCACCACTCCCGATGTGCCCCAAAACTCGGGAGCACCGCTCGACGGAGGATTAATCTCACCCCTACGCACTAGCCCGCGGACAACGCGACGCGGAGCGCGGCCCACCGCGGCTCGCTATACACGCAACACGGGCGGCCTCCTTTGATGTCCCGAAGCCCCCGGTCGATTCCCGATAGGCAGCCTTACGTAGCTCGGGCGCCCACCCGCCACCAAAACAAACTTGGGCCCCGCCGCTATATAGGCTTTCGCTATCGGGAACAACTGTGTACACGGCGGGCAGGCAGACACAGATATCGATATCGAACCCGTGTCGGGTGGCAGGGGGATACCGAGGGCGGGGGGGGGGGGGGGGGGGGGAGCGTCCACAGATAGCAGCAGCAGCGGCACTCCACGCGTCCGCACTGCTGTCGGGAAACAAAAGCTGGCGCAACGACTGCGACGCCACGTATGTACGGCTGCACCCACATACCTGCTGGCCGTTGTGTTACTCGACCGCGCTGTGCTTTTGTTTTCCTTTCGACTATAAAATATTGATATAATAGGTCTACGTGATTAAGTGAACCGAATATTTTCTGCTGGGCAAAGTGCCACTCCGGAGCGGACCGACAACGAATAGCAATTGCTTTGCTAACACTGGCCACACGGAACAGACTGTGAAAATGAATTCAAAAACAAGTGCAATACCGTCAAAAAGTGGCCATACACGAATGAAAATGAAAAAAAGATATCAGGTTACCTTCCATTCAGAAGGCTGTTGCACTCGGCGACTGTTATATTGCTTTGTAAATAATAGATTTCAGCTATCAGTCGTCCTTTATTGGCAGATCGCGATTTCAGCTAGAAACTAGCCATTCTCAATGCACTATCATTTTTGATCAATGCATATAATGCCTGTTGGTTGGGCTTCATCCACAGATCATTGGTAGTATTCAATGAGGTGTGGATGAAGCCCGACCAACAGGCATTATATGCATTGATCAAAAATGATAGTGCATTGAGAATGGCTAGTTTCTAGCTGAAATCTAGATCTGCCAATAAAGGACGACTGACAGCTGAAATCTATTATTTAAAAGTAAAAGAAAAAGATATAGCAACATCAGGATTTAAAGTTCAAGGGGAAGAAAGAAAAACCTCGCTGTTTGGAGATGACACAGTCTAACAACCCTACCACAACAAAGGTCAAAAATAAATTATTATTGTAGTGTTGTTCACGCTGCTATATATTGCATTTTCGGGCAACAACAAAGTTATATTACGTGGCAGGTGTCATTAGAGCACAGTTAATAAAGTCATTTCTTGAAATAATGGATAAACTAGGCACTCATCTTTTCGTGTTTCCCACGCTGGTCTCGTTGTGAACTCATGGCTCCGTCGTCGAAAATCTAGGTAGTGATGATTCCAAGCTCGGATGCATAGAGGCCTAGGTTATTCAGCGATATGCAAAAGTTTTATAGATGTGTTTCATAAACCATTCTTGAAGATTAAACTTTTGCAAGTAATGACAATGGTGATGTAAAAAAGTAATCAGCACTCCGAATTTAAGTTACACTTCTTTTTTATTACTTTTGTTGCAATATCACGTAACTCGTTCCAAAACATCACTTCACAATATATAACATGCTTGAAAATATCTTCCTCACTGTTAAAGTGCACATTTCATGAACTGACCACAATTTGCGTCTTTTCAACATGACGACCAAAGCATGACTCTCTAATAACCGCTTACGCGCCCAAAAATCAGAGTTACAAGTACGTCAAAGATCAGAGTGACAAGAGAAAGAATACACATCAGAATAATATCATTGTAATATATACATATCGATGTATCTAAGTACCTCTACATTAATGAGATCAAATCTGAATGTTGTTACAGAAATATGTTAACTATTTTACAGAAACACAGTAGAATATTGCTGGTATCGAGAGGTTGAGGTAAGGTGCCGTAATGGTTACGTAATTCAAGTACCATTACAACAGCAATTCTGTCAGAGAAAGCAAAGGGCCGGCCGAAGTGGCCGTGCGGTTCTAGGCGCTGCAGTCTGTAACCGCGAGACCGCTACGGTCGCAGGTTCGAATCCTGCCTCGGGCATGGATGTGTGTGTTGTCCTTAGGTTAGTTAGGTTTAAGTAGTTCTAAGTTCTAGGGGACTAATGACCTCAGAAGTTGAGTCCCATAGTGCTCAGAGCCATTTGAACCATTTTTTTTTTTTTTTTTTTTTTTTTTTTAAAGCAAAGGACTTTGGAGAGCAGTTGAACGGAATGGACAGTTTCTTGAAAGCAGGAATAAGATGAATATCAACTAAGGTAAAACAAGGGTAATAGAATGTAGTCGATTTAAACCAGGTGATATTGAGGAAGTTAGATTAGGGAACAAGATACCTAAAGTAGTAGATGAGTTTTGCTGTTTCGGCAGCAAAATAACAAATGATCGCCGAAGCGGAGAGGATATAAAATGTAGACCAGCAATTCCAACAAAATTGTATTTGAAGAAGAGGAATCTGTTAACATCGAATATGGATTTAAGTTTCAGGCAGTCTTTTCTGAAAGTATTTGTATGCAGTGTATCCATATACGGAAGTGAGATGTGGACGATAAACAGCTTAGCCGAAAAGAGAATAGAAGCTTTTAAAATGCGTTGCTACAGAAGAGTGCTGGAGATTAGGTGGGTAGATCACTTAAATAATGAGGAAGTACTGAACAGAAATGGAGACAATCAGTGTTCAGACTAAACACCAGAACAACTATTGCAACAGGGTTTAAGGTCCCATCGACAGCAAGATCGATAAGGACGGAGCGCAAGCTCTGATTGGATAAGGGATTAGGCTGTGTCTGAGAAATCATCCGCGCATTCGTCCTAAGCGACTTACGGAAACCACAGAAAAGCGATATCTCGATCATTGAATGAGGAACTGGGAACTGAACCGACATCCTCCCTGGTGCGGACTTCCAGCCACTACCGCTTGGCTCGTCATTCCAGGCTTCCTCAAGCTAAAGGATCCTAAAGGAAGTTTGCCGTGTTGTTTTCAGACAGGCATTAATTGACTTGGGAAGATTTATTATGCTCACTCAGATAGCCGTGCTTGTTAAAGGGACCGAGCGACGTGGCGCGGTGGTCAGCTCACTGCACCCGCATTCGGAAGGACGACGGTTCAAACCAGGGTCCAGCCATCCAGATTTAGGTTTTCCGTGATTTCCCTACATCGCTCCCGGCAAATGTTGGGATGGTTCCTTTGAAATGACATGGCCGATTTCCTTCCCCGTCCTTGACATCATCTGAGCTTGTGCACCGTTTCTTATGACCCCGATGTCGACGGGACGTTAACCCCAGTTTTTCTTCCTTCCTTCGTATTAAACAGCCGCTTCCGGGATGTCTGATCGAACTGTTGATTAGAACATGAGATTTTAAAAACTATAATAATAATAATATTGTCCCTGCAAAAAATATGTCTGATTGGAATTTACTTCTCGTAAATTAGCGTATATCTCCGAATCCAAAACAACTCCGTCCAATGTTAAACAAGGGATTATGGAATATATATATATATATATATATATATATATATATATATATATATATGGTTTATTTCGGAAACCTTCAAATGGCTACGTTATTACAGGTAACTGCAGAAGACAATACAAGTACCGGTACACGGAAAATAAAATCAGATGAGTACCTCCCTTAGTCAGATGCAGATGCCACTTCATGAAATGTTCAAATGTGTGTGAATTCATAAGGAACCAAACGGTTGAGCTCATCGGACCCTAGACTTACACAGTACTTTAACTTATGCTAGGAACAACACACACACACACAATCCCGAGGGAGGACTCGAACCTCTGGCGGGAGGGGCCGCACAATCCGTGACATGGCGCCTCAAACCACCCGGCTGCCACTTCAGCCTTCTCACCGGAAAGGTTCACAGAACTGCCACTGTCATGGTCAATTTGCATTTCTTCCCACAGTAAGATCGTCTTCACCTCATTTAAGGATACGGGGAACATTTCCGGCTCAATATTATGTAAAAATCAACATCTATTTCTTTCAGGCACTGTTTATAATGTGTATGTTTTTCAGATTTTTTGTTGGTATCAGGTAATGCAGCACTTTCTCAACAAATTAGGTGAGTATTTTTGAACCTACTTAGGGTTATTAAAAAATTACAGCGTAATTAATGCAATTTTTTTCCGAAAGGCTTCCTCAAATTGAGATACCATTTAATCGAATGTTATGCATTTGAAACTCTATTTTATATAAATCAATGTAATCAGGAAAGACCATACAACTTAATGAAGTCACAAAAAAGTTTGATTTTTCCACTATTTATAAGTACTCTGCATCCTTAATGTATTTGTTACACATCACTTCTTAAAGCCGTTCACGACTGATGCACTGGATGTACAGTCTTGATCCATATTAGAGATACTGAAGGCTTCACCAACTTCGTATTAGGGTTCAGTGCTTGTCCACACTGAAGTGATCACCTGCCGTACAGCTGCCTCGGATGATCTTTAAATGGCTTATTCACCACCATACCTAATACCTGCGGTTGCGAAGTATGTCTCCTGGAATGACGAAAAGACCTGTGTTTAAATTCAGATTTCTGCCCTCACTGCTGGTGTAGAATTCTCTTGAAAGCATCAAGAATAACGTCGACGATTCTTTAGATCAGCACCCGGTCTCCTGCTCCAGACAATAAAGAAACCAATCTATAGACAAATCATTGGTCATCCATCCTTTTCCGTTGCGAAGAAATATGACACTGGGCGTCACATTTTTCTCTGGCATTGTGTCACGACTGAGGATGAGGAAGAATTCACGTCTTTGTTCTATCGGCAAGCGCACACAGCAACACAGTAATTCGTGATATACACTATTGGCGCCTCTCTCTTCAACTGTTACAATGGATGACATGAGGAAGCAAACAGGAGTCTCGTCAGCGTTTCCCATTTTCACCTGGTGGCAGAAAATTGATCTTTTTTCCGGCATACTCCGCGAACACACCGACTAGTGAACGTACCTTCGATGTTTTAACGTCTTGCGATGTATAGACCCCGCATAACAGCACTGTGAGAACCGTCAGTTTAATTACGGCCACGTAGTAACAATTATTCAAATGGGTCTGAACACTATGGGACCTAACATCTGTGGTCATCAGTCCCCTAGATCTTAGAACTACTTAAACCTAACTAACCTAGGGACATCACACACATCCATGCCCGAGGCAGGATTCGAACCTGCGACCGGAGCGGTCAGGTCACCTAGTACCTCTGGGGTTTCTGAAAACGACTGTGCAAAAACTACAGGTCATACAGAATACACACAAGTGTCAGTGGTTACAGCATCTCTCCAAGTTCTTAACTCAGATTGGAGGTGCTCGAAACAGGCGCAGCGAATGTCAACACATGCGAGCAGTTCTCTGACACGAGAAACTTACGTTAATGCGGGTGACTGGTAAAAGCAAACCTGTAATGTCCGGTTACGGCATTTGTAGTGCTCTGCGTAACACAGTCACGTCGTTTACATACCCGGGCGTAACTTCGCAAAGCGATATGAAATGGACCGAGCACGTGAGGATTGTGGTAGGAAAGGAGAATGGTCGACTCAGTTTCATAGGGAGAATTCTAGGAAAGTGAGGCTGATCCGTGAAGGAGACAGCATAACGGACGCTTGTGCGACCTATTCTTTAGTACTGCTGGAGTGTTTGGGATCCATAGCAGGTAGATTAAAGGAGACATCGAAGCAATTCAAAGGCGGGCTTCTGTATTGGTTGCCCATAGGTTCAAACACACAAGTTTTACGGAGATGCGTTGTGAACTCAAATGGCAGTCCCTCGAGGGAAAGCGATGGAACACTACTCAGAAAATGTAGAGAACCGGCATTTGAAGCCGACTGCAGAACTACTCCAACAAACATTGCACGGAAGGACCACGAAGATAAGATACCAGAATTAGGGCGCATGCGGAGGCATATAAACAGTGGCCTTTCTCTTGCTGTATTTTCGAGCGGAACAGGAAAGGAAATGAATAGCAGTGGTACAGGGTACCCTCCGCCACGCGTTGCAAGGTGGATTGCGGAGTATCGATGTAGATTGCACAGGAAGGTGCGACAACAGTTCGCATTTGAAATCTTTTCATTGTGTTGTCTGTCTGCAGGCGCGATCTAATTCGATGCGACAATACGGAACGTATCACTTATCTACAAGATATTCTGGCACGCATGCCCTCTAGCACAACACATAGCCCATTACGAATCTATCCACTGTTACGAGGCTCGGCTAAAAGATAACGGGACTGATTTTTTTAATGGTGTCGGTCTCAAGGTCAAACGCTACACTGCCGTGTGATATCTCCTCTCTCCATTCCTGCAGTCAATTCACCTGCTGACAAATCAGTTGGACCGTGGCTTTCGTTTGTGTCAGAGAAGGTATCCGCAACCCATCAGAAAAAAAATGCTTTATGTTTTGAAAGAGCAACAGGTTACTGTGAAATTTATCGTGAAACTTGCGAAGTCCGCCACAGAGACCCATTCTGTGTTTAAACAGGGGTACAGTGATGGGTGCCTTCCAAGCACTTTAGTTTTTGAGTGGTTTAAGTGGTTGAAAAAGGGGTCAAAAGCGACTGATGAGTCACGTCTAGAGCGACCCTCAACGTTAATAACGGACGAAAATCGGAGATTTAATCCGAAAAGAAAATCGGTTGGGTATTCCCGTGGTTGCCGGTACTATAAGAATAGACATCTAAAATATTCGACAGATTTCACGTTAACATTTCCGCATTAAAATGTTAAAAAAATGGTCTGCAGGAATCTGATGCCTGTCAAGTCGCTTTTGCTATGCTTCGGATCCTGTTACGGGAAACTTTTTCAGGAAACAGTCTTGCAACACATGCAGATCAAAAATGAAACTCTCATTCGATGAGACTACTTAATTTACATCGATAAAAACGATACGTCACAGTACTAATTATTGTTGGTAAATAACTAATGCGGCCTTTCTATTGTCTTACTTACATTTACATGCAATGTAGCTCTGGGAAAATGAAGGCAGCACCCTGAGTGGTGAGGAGGACTCTGGACCCACTCACCACTAGCCAGCAGCTTCTGCTGTGTGCAAGCACAGCAGGGTATCAGGCCACCGTAAAGACACACAGATAGCATCTCCCATAATGAAAACGCCTGGCGAAAACATTTTTACGGCCAGGAAATGGAGTGAGGAAACTCGCCTTTTTAGTTGGCAAGCACCTTTGTACTCGAGATGTATAAACCTGGCCATTTCTCCATAAAGGCACAGAAAACTAATAATAAACATCTGAATGATGAATAGAATACGGTCCGTCCTGAGCCTTTGAAAACGTGAGAAACTACCTAACGCTTTGACTGTGTAAAAAAATTATGTTTAATCGATGTAAAACGTGCCAGTATTGGCTATCGTAAATAAGTCAGAGAGTGACATCCGTTGGTGACAAGGCAGACCACTTCAATGGCCAGGGAGGGAGGATGGGAGGGGAGAGGGGGGAGGGAGGGAGGGAGAGGGGGAGATGGGGGAGGGAGGGAGAGGGGGAGGGGGAGAGGGGGAGGGGGGAGAGGGGGAGAGCGGGAGAGGGGGGAGAGGGAGAGGGGGGAGCGGGAGAGGGGGGAGCGGGAGAGGGGGGAGCGGGAGAGGGGGGAGGGGGCGGGAAGGGGGAGGAGGGAGGAGGGAAAGGGTGAGAGATAGAGAGAGATAGAGAGAGAGAGAGAGAGAGAGAGATAGAGAGAGAGAGAGAGAGATAGATAGATAGATAGAGAGAGAGAGAGAGAGAGAGAGAGAGAGAGAGAGAGAGCTCCGGCCGGGGTGGCCGAGCGGTTCTAGGCGCTACAGTCTGGAACCGCGCGACCGCTACTGTCGCAGGTTCGAATCCTGCCTCGGGCACGGATTTGTGTCATGTCCTTAGATTAGTTAGGTTTAAGTAGTTCTAAGTTCTACGGGACTGATGACCTCTGAAGTTACGTCCCATAGTGCTCAGAGCCATTTGAACCATTTGAGATATATATATGCTTATTTTTGTTAGAGGGAGATAGTATGTAACTCACTGGTTAATCAGTCAGCGGAAGGAGACAAGTGTTTAGTAAGCAGCAGTTTGATCGGTCGGCGCTCAGAAGATACGGAGCTGAGACAATCAGAACACAGTGGGGGGGGGGGGGGGGGGGAAGTGGCAATGCGGTGTTTCCTGGTAACTGAGATTTGATTCGATGGGAGATCAAGCTCCGAACCTCCGACGCCAGACCTCGGTGCCGAGAGTCGTCAAATAGCCACCTGACCTGATGCACTGGGCTCATATGGACTTGGCGACTGGCGAAAGTCGTTGGTTCCACCAATGATAGATTCTGCAGCCACTTCAACGACCACTTGCAATATGGTGAGATCGTGTCGCCACCTCGATACTAGCTGTACGGAAATCAGTCACCTTTTTGTAATCCGATTACTTCAAGCTGCATTCTGAAGACTTGTATTTTTACAGTAATGAATAGTCTGCTTTCAACTTCGCCCATACATGTGATGTATTCCTTCCTCAACTCCTTTGTCAGATATATCAAGGATTTAATATTGCCGCAGGTTGTCCCTAATTAATCTATGATTTTACCATTCTAACGTTGCCACTGGTTCCCATATGTTCAAAAAATCGTTTTTGTTGCAATAAATCAAAGTCAATGTAACCCTCATTTTATTTAATATTTGAAAGTATCCACTTCCACGACATTTGGAGGGCACATTTCCATATGTTTATTGATGCTTCCCATAATCCATCTACATATTCAGTCCTGTTCCCCAGCAAATTGTTAGCGATACCTGACAGTCCTGAACTCAGTAACCTGATGCATCCGATCTATAAACCCCAGCGCCAACCCATAATCCCTCTGCTGGAGCATCCACCCCACTCACCAGATCTTGCTCTGTACAACCATTTCCTGTGCCCGACAAATATATATCCGGTGAAAGCACAAGAGACGACTGCCGCGAATATGCTTTCAGAAGACAATTTCGCACAGTGCTTTGAGCAGCGGAAAATTCGGAAGGAGTGGTGTAAGGATCGTTGAGGGGAGTATTTTGAAGGTGAAATTGCGAAGAACTATAAAAGCGAGTTTTCCCCTAACTCGCTTATTTCTTACCCAGAACTCGTATGTTTGGTTTTTACTTGTTTTTTGTGTTCGCAGATGGCAATGTAAAACATACGTTAGTGGAGGACCAGATACTGGAAAGTACTGCGTAACGGTTCACATCCTTTCAGATTACAAGCAATGACGACAGGTGTCGGCAAAACACTTATTATTCGCAATTACGTAAAAATTCACACAATCAAAATGTTCGCCGTTTAACGTACACGGCCTACGAATCACAATCTTACTACATCCAACTGACCGTGGCTGCTTGCGTTCACAATTGTTCTCTCTGAAGGCGAGTCTACAGCTAGGCGCCCTGGGACAGGTTTGTCTGCTGCCCATTCTTCCTCAGATACAAATAACTCTAGAGAAATTAGCACTTTCCAGTGACCGAACATTATGTCTTGTAATTTTCGGGCAGTTGTCTTCTGCAACCGCAGAGGTACACTGTGAGACAAAATAACAACTCACAACGAAGGAGTTATCCGAATGGAACGGAAATCTGTGTGTGTGTTGTACACGTGCAAGCAAGCAAATGATTACTATTACAGAAAAACTGGAAATTTATCCAAGAGAAAATGTTTCATAAATTGGCGATGGTCCAACTCTGGCCCTTATGCAAGCAGTTATTCGACTTGGCATTCAGTGATAAACTTGTTGGATGTCCTCCTGAGACATATCGTGCCAAATCCCGTGCAACTGGCGCGTTGTATCGTCAAAATCGCGAGCTGGCTTCACGACCCTGCCCACATTGCTCTAAACATTCTCAGCTGGGGATAGGTCCGGTGACCTGGCTGGACAACGTAGAGTTTGGCAAGCACGATGACGAACAGTAGAAATTCTCGTCGGGAATTTTTTTGCTGAAATTTAAGTGGCCGCGCTGGATTAGCCGAGCGGTCACGGGCACTGCAGTCATGGACTCTGTGCGGCTGGTCCCGGCGGAGGTTCGACTACTCCCTCGGACATCGGTGTGCGTGTTTGTCCTTAGGATAATTTAGCTTACGTAGTGTGTAAGCTTAGGGACTGATGACCTTAGCAGTTGAGTCCCATAAGATTTCACACACATTTGAACATTTTTTGAAATTTAAGCCCAGGCAAAAAAACTCGGCGCAGAAATCGTCTACGTACGGATATGTTGTAATGGTGCCTTGGATGAAAGCCAAAGGGGTCGTGCTATGAAGAGAAATGACATCCCAGACCATCACTCCGTGGTTGTCAGGCTGTATGACGGGTGACAGTCACGTTGGTGTCTCACCGCCGTCCAGGCCGCCTCCAGACACGTCTTCGACCTGGAATCTCAGTAACTGGAGAAGAATTGTCTTCGGCGTTGAGTCCCGCTTCGAACTGAGCCCCGATGACCAGCAAAGACGTGTCTGGAGACTTCCCGAAGGCCGGTGGGACACCAACCTGACGGTTCAGGACGCTTGGACCATTATGGGCAAGTCCCCCAGCCAGCTCAGGATTTTTACAGTCTAACGCGGCAGTTTGACAGAATTTGGCACGACATCCCTCAACAGACAACCACTCAATCAATCAATGCCAAGTCCAATAAATGACTCTGAGCACTATGGGACTTAACATCTGTGGTCATCAGTCCCCTAGAACTTAGAACTACTTAAACCTAACTAACCTAAGGACATCACACACATCCATGCCCGAAGCAGGATTCGAACCTGCGACCGTAGCGGTCACGCGGTTCCAGACTGAAGCGCCTAGAACCGCAAGGCCACACCGGCCGGCAGCCCAATAAATACTTGCATAAGGGCAAGAGACGGACCAACGCGTTATTGACTGGCTCAATTTGTGAAGCGCTTTCTCTTTAAGAAATGATACAGTTTTTCTTAAACTGACATTTGTTTGTCGTTGGATGTACATCAGATCTACCGATTACCGTCCCGTTCGTGTAATTCCTCCGCGGTGTATAGTTTGTCTTAAGAGTGTACATGTGAATAACGCCGTACTAGTAAGTGCCACATTGGTACTACATCGACATCTACATCTACATCTACATACATACTCCGCAATCCAACATACGGCGCGTGGCGGAGGGTACCTCGTACCACAACTAGCATCTTCTCTCCCTGTTCCACTCCCAAACAGAACGAGGGAAAAATGACTGCCTACATGCCTCTGTACGAGCCCTAATCTCTCTTATCTTATCTTTGTGGTCTTTCCGCGAAATGTAAGTTGGCGGCAGTAAAATTGTACTGCAGTCAGCCTAAAATGCTGGTTCGCTCAACTTCCTCAGTAGAGATTCACGAAAAGAACACTTCTCCCACTTCATATCGCTCTGCAATGTTACCTTCAAATATTTAATCAACGTGACTGTGTCAAGCGCTACACTACTAATGGAGTATTCAAACATTACGGGATTCTTTTTCCTATTCATCTGCATTAATTTACATTTATCTATATTTAGACTTAGCTGCCATTCTTTACACCAATCACAAATCCTGTCCAAGTCATCTTGTATCCTCCTACAGTCACTCAACGACGACACCTTCCCGTACACCACAGCATCATCAGCAAACAGCCGCACATTGCTATCCACCCTATCCAAAAGCCCATTTATGTACATAGAAAACAACACCGGACCTACCACACTTCCCTGGGGCACTCCAGATGATACCCTCACCTCCGATGAACACTCACCATCGAGGACAACGTACTGGGATCTATCACTTAAGAAGTCTTCGAGCCACTAAAATATTTGGGAACCAATCCCACATGCTCGTACCTTAGTTAGGAGTCTGCAGTGGGGCACAGAGTCAAACGCTTTCCAGAAGTCAAGGAATATGGCATCTGTCTGATACCCTTCATCCATGGTTCGCAAGATATCATGTGAGAAAAGGGCGAGTTGCGTTTCGCAGGAGCGATGCTTTCTAAAGCCGTGCTGATGGATGGACAGCAACTTCTCCGTCTCAAGGAAATTCATTATATTCGAACTGAGAATATGTTCGAGAATCCTGCAACAAATCGATGTTAAGGATATTGGTTTGTAATTTTGAGGATCCGCCCTTCTACCCTTCATATATACAGGCGTCATCAGCGCTTTTTTCCAGTCGCTCGGGACTTTACGTTGGGCAAGAGATTCGCGATAAATGCAAGCTAAGTAAGGAGCCAATGCAGTAGAGTACTCTCTGTAAAACCGAATTGGAATCCCATCAGGACCTGGCGATTTAGTTATTTTCAACCCATTCAGCTGATTCACAACCCCAGGGATGACTATCACTATGTCCTCCATACGGGATTCTGTACGAGACTCAAACGGTGGTATGTTTGTACGATCCTCCTGCGTGAAAGATTTCTCAAATGCTAAATTTAAAATTTCAGCTTTCGTTTTGCTGTCTTCCGTTGCCAGGCCAGACTGATCAGTGAGCGACTGGATGGAAGCCTTCGACCCGCTTACCGATTTTACGGCCGGCCGGAGTGGCCGTGCGGTTTTAGGCGCTACAGTCTGGAGCAGAGCGATCGCTACGGTCGCAGGTTCGAATCCTGCCTCGAGCATGGATGTGTGTGGTGTCCTTAGGTTTAATTAGTTCTAAGTTCTAGGCGACTGATGAACTCAGAAGTTAAGTCGCATAGTGCTCAGAGCCATTTGAACCGATTTTACGTAAGACCAGAATTTCCTTGGGTTTTCAGCAAGATCTTTTGGTAAGGTATGACGGTGGTAGTGGTTGTATGCTTCGCGCACCGCTCTTTTTACAGCAGCACGAATCTCTACTAACTTTTGCCTGTCCTCATTCTCCCGATCTTTCTTGTACCGCGAGTGCAACTGTTTTTGCTTCCTGAGCATTCTCCGAATTGCGCTGTTAATCCACGGTGGGTCTTTTCCGTCCGTAACCCACTTTTTCGGCACATGCTTGTCCAATGCGTGATTTACAATGTATTTAAAATTTGCCCATAATTCTTCCACGTGCATCGTACCGGAAGTAAATGAAGTGGATTCATTTACTAAGTGGGATGCTAACAACTGCTTATCTGCTCTTTGTAGTAAGAATACTCTCCTAGCCTTCTTGAACGACTTTTTAACTTTCGTAACCATAGTCGTAATGACAACATCATGATCACTAATCCCTGTCTCAACAATGACAACGTCGATGAGGCCTGGTCTGATCGTGGCTACCAGATCTAAAATATTTCCATTACGCGTTGGATATCGATTTAGCTGCTCAAGACAGTTGTCGGATTATGTGTTCAAAAGTAATTCACACGACGGCTTGTCTGTACCACCTGTAATGAATACATAGACAATCGTAGGTTGAAGTCGCCTCCGACTAATATAGCATGATCCGGGTACTTTTGCGATTCAGAATGTAGACTCCCTTTGAATGATTCTGTAACTGTCACGGTGGAACCTGGTGGCCGGTAATAACACCCCACAATAAACTTTATTTCCCCTAGCCCTGTTATACGTGTCCAGATAACTTCACAATCACACTCTACTTCGACCTCAGTAGACACAATATTTTTGTCAACTGCAATGAAGACACCACCTTCTACGGTGTCTAATCTGTCTTGCCGATACTCATCAGCAGTTGTTAGACAATAGTGGAATATAGACGGTAATTCAAAGACTCACGAACACACAGTTCTGCAGAACAGCGGACAAGCGCTGATTTAAATATGAATACATGCGGAGCGATGTCGCTGAATAGTGCGGGGGCTGTTTCACTGTCGCGCTTTTTTTCGGGCTGGCGGGAGCGCACTAGAGAACAGTACAGAGGAGGAGGAGGAGGAGGAGGAGGAGGAGAGGAGAGACTTCGACGGCCGCAGGCAGATCGCGAGAAACGCCGGCGTTCGCACTTCCGCCGCCCGTTTATTACTCGCGCGCCGCAGGAATTGATTCCGGTGCTCCAGCATTGCTGGCGTGGCAACGGCGGGGCCTGAATTAATCGCGCGCATCCGCCAGGCCTGCGATACCGCGGCTGCCGGAGCCGCCTTTGTGAGCAGACTGCTGCGGCGGCCAGGTGCTCGCCAGCCGGCCGGTTAAATTCGATACCGGTGTGTTCGATCTGAATAACCGGTGCTTTTCGACATCGTTTAGTCTCGATTGTAACAGGTGTTTTTCTTATTTTTTTACTAATAACCGGTTAAAAACCGATCTATCACTTATCCATTGCGCCGCTACTAAAATTTTTGGTTTTTAAAAGAAACCTTCTTTTAAAAAACAGTAATTTTCATTCGTAAAATTTGTATTGCTTTTAAGTATTTTGTTATAATAGAAAATGGGGAAAAAGCGATCAGTGCTACTTTAAGAACAAGCCGACAGGAAAGAGCAACGAACACATGGCATCGGAATTGGTGCACTGTTGCTGAGACAATAATGTACCTGTTACCAGGTTGTGCGTTCTGTCAGAGGGTACGCGTGTTCATGCAGAGTGTAAGACTCGTCCCCTCTCGGTTTATGCGTTGGTTTCTCACCTCCGTCATCAAACATCAGTTATTTTACAGAATAGCACCACTCCTATTCTGGAATTATTTTACAAAGCGTGGTATCAGTCAAATACAAGACTGCATTTACTTTTAAAAAATTAAAAACGGGGTCAACTACAACAAACTTGCGGAATCTTATGAGGAGAAAACTATAAACTTAACAATTTATTCACCGTTTTCAATAAAAATAGACAGCAGCTGTTCTGTTGCCTGTGTGTATATAGTGTGCCTTTATCTGCTGCTAGCCCTTGAGAACAGACCAATTAACATGAAAAATAGGATTTTTCAACATTAGTTTTAACTCTTTAGTAATGACTAGTTATGTTCAAATAGTGGTATGATCCCCAATTACAACATGTCTGAATCAACTGCGGAATAATGGCGATTTTTTGTATTGGTAAACGACGTACCACTTTTCGAGAGAAGCAGGGAATGGTGGAGGGAGTAATTTTTCTTTTATATGTCCATTTAATTTAATATTTCGATTCTACGTGTCTTTAAGCTGAGGGACGTAAATTATTCCTTGTTTTTTTTCAGTTTCTGCTTTTATTACAGAAAACAATAGGCATAAATAAAATCAAAAATAGATTATTTCAGAAACCGGTTATTTTGAGCGGTTGAAAGGTCTCTGTTGGATTCCTTTCATGTTAATTTTTTAAAACTGTTGTCATTTACGGCATACATTCCACTTCTAAATTTACTGTGGTGTTCCTGACTATCTAGGAGGAGACTGAGCAGTGGAACGTGTTACTTTTACACATAATCAAGAACGATCTGTCACACTACTATACTTTAAAACACAGTTTATATGTAATTCATGTCACACAGTCTACTACGGAACCTACATCTGCTTTCTTTTATATACTGTATATGATAAGATACTGTCATCCCCATTCCCTGTGTGAAAGGATGAATGAGCAAATGTATTTCTAGTTGCATGCTTGATGGTAGCAGACAAGCCTGTCTGCTAGAGAACAGTAGGACCAACGTCGGAACAGGTAGCTACGCTTTCTAAAAGCGAAGAGGTTTCTATCCTTGGTATGGTCCTGTCCGTCCCTTGTCATGTTGGTATAGGAAGCTGCCTCTCTGGTCATTTCCGTTTATATCTGTGAAGCACCCTCGGTGGGGGCCCACGGCAGTCTGTCCGCGGCGTGCATCTAAAGTGGTAAGATCTCCGGCTAAGCGCGTCTCTGCTAAGTCCGTAGGACAATGGATTTCTTAAGTTCAGCCTAACTGAAAATTTAATCACCTTTATTTCAGGTTTAGATCTAAAATATCTAATATTATCTTAAATTGCAACTCAGTGTAATTCGAGTGTGAAGTTTAGAATATCTTCCAGTAGTTGCTTTGTCACTGCTTTGTGAGTAAAGTGGAACCACGTGTTGATCAGTAACTCTAAGTTCATCAATCTTACATGCGAATGTGCGTGAGATTATAACGTCTCATCTTGACAATATTTTTCAATATAGCAACTTTTCTTTATGTTCAACCCATGTGGGGTGTACTTTGTGAGACCAGTACTACGTGCTTATACAATTGTTTGACCCATCAGGTTAATGATAAGACGATAGTAACCAGTTCGAGGTTTTTCTTTTGTAATTTGTGTTTCGATGTAATTTATTTTAATTATCTAAATTATTGTGGAGTTACACTCTGTGTAAACCAAGTTGACCACGTGAAGAATGTAGTGTAATCATCAAAGTAGCCCTCAGCTATTCTTTTCGAGAGGATTTCACAGAGAGTTTGTGTGAATTTAGTACACCAGCGTGTGGTAATTTCATGACGGACAGGATTCCGCTACGAACGTAACTTCTTTGTGTGAAAATTGAATCGGTTGGTTTTGGTTAATTTCCTCTTGCATATGTTTCAACGTTCTTTGTGTGTTATTTTATGAATGCAGTGTTGTATGCAGTCTGCCAATCTTGGCTCCATATTTGATGTGTTCCGTAAGTTTACAAACTCACATTTTCACAATCCTAAATAAGGCACCAGTTTAGTTATGAATCAAGTTTAAAATGCTGAAATTTTAACGGAACAATGATCAATGTTAAAATAAACGTCCAAATATAAACTGATTAATTTCTTTTTATTTAAATTGTCTTTTCATATATATATCACCGGTTATCGTAAGATGACTACTAAAAGTTTAAAATTAATGTTAGTCTGGTTGGGAATTTGGTAAGCTAGACTGGATACCTAGTGAAACAGTTGCTCAGTAATGCAAGGTTAACTTCCCCAGATAGCTCACAGCTTTTAACCCGCTTTTATTGTCTTGCATATCAGCACCGCTTTCAGAACAAATTAATGCATCAACATTACACGTTTTAGTGGTCGGGTTAAGCTGGCGAAAAAAAATGATGTATCCGAAGACCAGTTGTTTCAGCGATAACTGCTATACCTAGTGCGAGCTCACCCTTTTTTTGAGTCCAGTCCCTATGTGAAAAATACTCAACGACATTAAAGGCAGAGTTTGAAAAACCATGTTATGGAGTCCTCCTTATGTTTTTACATAATCAGGAATCAACTTTTCGTGCGGCAGTATTGAAGCTGGGAAGAGTTCATACCACAGTTGTAGGGGCCTGGAGAAGCACTTCATGTTTTAAGACTTCCTTAATAGTCTACGTATCTGTGAGAAAAATGGCCTAATTTTTCTTCAGAATTACCGCACCAAATATAGACACGTGCTAGCCACATCAGACCATCTCACATCGTACCCTTATTATTCTGTCACAGAAGTGTCAGCCTTATCTCTACAAATCAGAGATCGCAAACGAGGCAGAGGTCAGCATGGAGATGATTATGTGTGTGCTAGACACATCGCAACAGCAAACGTAACGTGCTGTCAGCGCTGTCCCATGCAACCATAGCACTGTTTAGATCATTTCGGAAGTTTTTTTTTTTTTGTTGTCTTGTAAATCTCATTATTACTGCGGATCCCATCTTTGCAAATGAGGAGCATATATGATCTGCAAAGTCCTAACTATCTGGATGAGGTTGAAACCTTCCCGTCTCCTCTATGTCTCTTTTGTGTTACGCCAACTTTCCCTTCTATAATAACCTATGAAACATTCCCTTAGGATTTCTATCTCTTGCTTAATAATAACAAATGAAATCTTCCCTTCGAAATTAATTCTCTTTCTCAATCATCGCATACAAATTTAAATGCTGCTTATTAAAAGTGATTTGCTGATTATTTCGACGAAACATAGAATGTGTCGTCGTCGTGGCCCTCAGTCGTTATCTGCAATAACCCAAAACTGTTCCTTACCTTTTTTACTGTTGCTGGATCGCCATCTGACTGCTACATCGAACTGCGACATGACTATACTTACTCTGGTTTACTATACTCTATCAGCTGCTGGTGGGCTTTCATAATAAGTGGCTGACGTTATTCTTAAATAGCAAAGCTGACGTTATTCTTTAATTAATTTGACTGACGTTACGTAATTCATAGTTAAACTTTTTCTTGACAACAATAAAATTTTGCAAAGTTTTACGTTGATGGTTTTTGGGATGGATTATAATCAGTAATGCAACATTGCTGGCAAAAATTAATTATATTCTGAATGAAATGGTTCTACAAACGTTCAAATGGGACGTACTTTTTACAGTAATCTTACAACTAGCATTGCGCAAACATACCTTCAGTAGTCTTGAGTTTCGCAAAGAAAATAATTCAATAATATTAGTTCCTCTTATGATAATAGTTAGCTGATGTCTCTGTATATCCGTTTATAATCTCTTGTAAATCATAGCTGGTGGCTGGCAGGCACACCGCTCCTCTCATTCTGTCGCTTCAGACCTGTCACCGACTCGCTTCAAATCTCGCTTACTACTGACTTCCTACGAACGCTAAAGTGCGGTCTCTCCTGCCAACAATGCTTTCTGGTGCAGACAATCCCTGCTACCATTACAAAATGTATCAATGCGCGGTCTTTCCCGCTCTTCTCTTAAAATGTATCCATTCGCGGTCTCTCCCGCCCTTTTTAAAATTACATCAATTTTCTGTCTCTCTTGCCAACAATATTTTGGTGCAGACATTCCCTGCTACCACAATTATTTCCAACATGACAAATATTAATTATTCCTACGTAATCCTATTAATAAAATATAAACATCTTTCCTAAATTGTGGTTTGACAATAGACAATAGAGATATACACGTCTTACAAGGTATGTCGCGCTCTTTTTGATGATGAGGAACGCTTGTCTACTTAAGACCATTCTGCAGAAACTGATCCCGAATCTGAAGACATAACAGAAACAAGATCTGTAGACTCAATTACAGATCATGAAGTTCGTTAACGGTAGGGAATTCAATATTTCGAGATACACCCTTGTGAAGAGTGTGCCGAGAATACCAAATTTCGGGCATTACCACTCACCACGGCCAATGGAACGAGCGACGGCCTTCACTTAACACCCACGAGGAGGAGGAGGAGGAGATTAGTGTTTAACGTCCCGTCGACAACGAGGTCATCAGAGACGGAGCGCAAGCTCGGGTGAGGGAAGGATGGGGAAGGATATCGGTCGTGCCCTTTCAAAGGAACCATCCCGGCATTTGCCTGAAGTGATTTAGGGAAATCACGGAAAACCTAAATCAGGATGGACGGAGACGGGATTGAACCGTCGTCCTCCCGAATGCAACACCCACGAGTAGCGGCGTTTGCGTAGAGTTGTTAGTGCTACCAGACATGCAACACTGCGTGAAATGTGGGACGTACGACGAATGTATCCGTTAGGACAGTGTGGCGAAATTTGGCGTTAATGGGCTGTGGCAGCAGACGGCCCTTGCTAACAGTATCACATCGCCTGCAGCGCCTCTCCTGCTCTCGTGACCATATTGGTGAGATCCTAGAGAACTGGAAAACCGTGGCCTGGTCAGATCAGCCCAGATTTCAGATGGTAAGAGATGACGGTAAGATTCGAGTATGGCGCAGAGCCCACGAAGCCGTGGTCCCAGCTTAACAATGCATTGTGCAAGCTGTTGCTGGCTCTATAACGGCATGGACATGTTTACATGGAATGGAATGGGTCGTCTGGTCTAACTAAATGGATCATTGACTAGAAACTGGTATGTTTGGCTCTTTGGAGACCATCTGCAGCCATTCATAGACTTCATCTTAAAAATAGAAATTTGATGGATGACAATGCGCCATGTTACCGGGCCACAATTGTTCGCGTTTGGTCTGAAGAACAGTCTGGACAGTTCGAGCGACTGATTTGCCCACCCAGACCGCCCGGCATGAATCCCATCGTATATTTATGGGACATAATCGAGAGGTTAGCTCGTGCATAAAACCCTACACTGGCAACGCTTTGGCAATTATGGACGGCTACAGAGGCAGCGTGGTATAATATTTCTGCAAGAGATCTCCAAAGACCAACTACTTGTTGAGCCCATGCCACGTGGAGTTGAAGCACTATGCCGAGCAGGAGGTTGTTCGAGACGATATTAGGACGTATCCCAACTCACAAGGGAACCTCCCCATCGCATCCCCCTCAGATTTAGTTATAAGTTGGCACAGTGGATAGGCCTTTAAAAACTGAACACAGATCAATCGAGAAAACAGGAAGAAGTTGTGTGAAACTATGAAAAAATAAGCAAAATATACAAACTGAGTAGTCCACGTGCAAGATAGGCAACATCAAGGCTAGTGTGAGCTCAGGAGCGCCGTGGTCCGGTGGTTAGTGTCAGCAGCTGCGGAACGAGAGGTCCTTGGTTCAAGTCTTCCCTCGAGTGAAAAGTTTATTTTTGCAAAGTTATGATCTGTCCGTTCGTTCAAATGGCTCTGAGCACTATGGGACTTAACATCTATGGTCATCAGTCCCCTAGAACTTAGAACTACTTAAACCTAACTAACCTAAGGACAGCACACAACACCCAGCCATCACGAGGCAGAGAAAATCCCTGACCCCGCCGGGAATCGAACCCGGGAACCCGGGCGTCGGAAGCGAGAACGCTACCGCACGACCACGAGATGCGGGCTCCGTTCGTTCGTTCATTGACGTCTCTGTTCAGTGTAATAAGTTTAGTGTCTGTGTTTTGCGACCGCACCGCAAAACCGTGCGATTAGTAGACGAAAGGAGGTGCCTCTCCAATGGGAACCGAAAACATTTAATCGCAAGGTCATAGGTCAACCGATTCCTCCACAGGAAAACACGTCTGATATATTCTATACGACACTGGTGACGGCATGTGCGTCACGTGACAGGAATATGTTGTCGACCCACCGAACTTGTACACTTGGCGAATGGGCAGAAAGATTCTTCTACCATCCCGATTTTGGTTTTCTTGTGGATGTGATAATCACTCCCAAAAAAGTGATGAGAACATAAGAATCTGTCACATAAACTGCAACAAATGAATGCAACAGTTTCATAGTCGCACAGTTTTCCCTGTGCTCTGTCAAAACATATGTTTTTAACGTTTTCAAATTTTTCCGTGTGTAGACCGTCAAATCCTGCATATGTCCAAGCAATTCTGAACATGTTCTGGAATTTTGGAGAGCGAAGATGATTATGTGTGAGTCCCTGAACTTTGATAATTGTCTGAAAATAAAAAAATTAAACTTTTGACTCGAGGGAAGATTTGAACCAAGGACCTCTCGTTCCGCAGCTGCTCTCGCTAACCACGGGACCACGGCGCTCCTGAGCTCACACTACCTTTGATGTTGCCTACTCAGTTTGTATATTTTGCTTATTTTTTCATAGTTCGACACAACTTCTTCCTGTTTTCTCGATTGATCTGTGTTCAGTTTTTCAAGGCCTATCCACTGTGCCAACTTATATCTAAATCTCAAGAGGGTGCGATGGGGAGGTTTCCTTGTCAGTAATGTCCGGGACGCACGCCCGAAAGATGATGGAATGACCAACTGAATAGAGAGGGCTTTGAGTTCCCTTGGCGGTATAGTAATAAAGGTGACGAATTTTTAACCCCAACTGTCACCGAAGACGTAATGTAGATGGCTAATCGTAACAATCGATGTCAAAACGGCCGTTCAACAGTGATAAGTAAATCAGGCGCCATAGTGTTACGGGACTAAAATTTGGAAGTTTGTGTTTCAGTACGGTAAGTGCCTTAATTTCGGCGCAAAGTGCGTTGAAAAATAACGTTAAGGTATAGGTTCTCAGGTAACAATAAAATTTTAAAAATGCACATTTGTTTAGCATAAATAGCTATTCTCATTTATAGACAAACATCGTATTTATTCAAGCAAAAAATAAAAACATGCTTAAAATGAAGCTAGCAACCATTTAATACTTTAAGTAAGAGGGTACCAACGGACGCTTACGCCGCTACGACTTAGGTCTATATGACACTGTGAACAGTCGTTAAAAATTTACTCAGTACTAACTTTTATTCAGATTAAGGTTAGTAATTCACACATAATTATGGATGGCTTTTTGCCGTAACAATATACTGCTTTTTGTAAACGCGTAGTTAGTAGATTTGTTTACTATCAACGACGGTACAGATTTTGAATTTACGTTATGTAAACGGGTGATGTGTTGCGTTCCTCAGTAATTGGCACTCTTTGAAGCACGCACGCCGTTCGCCGTCTTGCATTGACGTATGCGCGCAATTCTTCTTGCGACTGCTCACTGCTATGGGAAGGGATCTTTAGCACTTACTTCCGAATGGAAGAGGATGATTAATAGCCCTTTATTCTAAAATCCTTTCCTCCCAAGATTTTCTGACCGCAGTGAACGATTATGTGCTCGGTAAAACACACACACACACACACACACACACACACACACACACACACAAGAGACAGAGAGAGAGCGAGCGTCTACATACCCTGTAAAATTTGCTCTGGGCTCCAGTAGCGTCCGACGAAAGCCCTCCCGTAACAGAATTCCGGAGAAGCTCGTAGGCTTTTAGTAAACTCCTACTGCTACACGAACAGATATTCTATATGCAGTAAAGAAACAGGCTAACACATTCTACTGTTCAGTAATTTGCTTCGCCATGCCATGTACCTCGCAACGTTGAGTATTACTACGTTGCGCTTCGAGTAGAGACATTTTAGTGCAAACGAATTGTGATACAAATCTCTCAGCAAACTGACTATACAGACCGACGTTAAGCGGACTGCGACATATTATATTGTCCGGGAGAAATATCTCGTTACTGTCCACTGAAATAACTGGACGTTCAAGTGGTGGCGACGTAAGAAGATGCAGTCGTGTGACACTGTTAGTATACGGTGCTACGAAATCATTCTGTGCGGCGGCTAATTCTCTATACCGGCTGTCCACAGTATCACCGATTTACATTTATTACAGGTTTTGTGACTATTTAACAAGAGTTTATATGCAGTTGATACAAAACAAAAACGACCCACCACGAGGAAGGCCGCCGCAACATGGCCGAAACGACGATTCATTTTGTTATTTTAAGCATTATTATAAGATTTTGCGGCAGAACGCGAAGAATTTAATGAGATTTATGAATAGCGGCCCACAAGTGCTAAACGAGTTCAACTAACGCAGTTGTTAGCCGAAAGATGTACACGTTTATCCCGAATATCGTAATTTCATGGGAACTTACGAGCCGCAACTTTACCAATCACATGCGAAAATAAACGCGAATAAGCGACAATAAAGTGAGTCATTCGGAATGAAATTGGTGATCAGTTAGTTAGATGCGTTCTTCCGTACCTGCAAAGATTGTGTGTGTGTGTCTACACTATTTAATCAAAAGTATCCGGATCCTCCAATGTAATGTAATGAGGAATTGATCACTAGACGACACAGAGTACACAAGCAGTAACAGCAGACTGGATCTCAGAGCCTTCGAATGTGGATACATCTTTCGATGTTACGTGAGTAATAAATCCACAGGGGCATTTAAACCCTTCTACAGCGGCGCAGCTCGACAGTTAGTGACGTGATTGCCAGGTCGAAACGGAAAGGAACAACCATAGCCAAACCAAGACCTCATACATAGTGAAGGTGAGCGACCGGTGAGTGTTGTGGAGGGTAGCAGAAGTGTACAAATTCGCATTGCAGCCTGCTTGCCCCTAGCTCCTCTGCAACCATTCATGCAGGTCAGCCTGCCGCGACGTAAACACAAGAGTACGCATGTACTGAGGCATAGTGGGTAATGCGACCGACTTGGGCTCCCGCAAGCCCGGGCTACCTGGGTTCCCGCAGGCCTGCCAAGCTTCACGGGACCCGCTCAGCTTGCTGCGCCTGACAACAGGTTGCGCTGTCAAGCTACCGTGACTAGAGTAGCCAGGTAGTTAGCCCGCAGTACATTTATCGCAACGGTGGGGGCAGCACAATGAATAGGTCGGACTTTAGTGAGATTGAAAAAAAATTGACAACTGGCGAATACATGCTGGTAACGAAACAGAGCACAAGTGCCTCATAGGAAACGCTTTCGTGTGTTTATGAGGCCGCTTCAAATAAATCGGTAGGTGTGTCTCAATGCAAACTATGTAAAAAGCTCTTAAGTACTTATTTAGGAACCTCGAGTATGTTACGACATGTGTGCAAATTTGACAAGCAGTTCCCTCACTCCGTAAATATCTTGAAAGAGGACAAAGATTTAGTGGCCGAAAAGTGCGTCGAAATGTGTGCTAAGGACCTGAGACCATTTAGCAGTATAGAGGGAGAAGGATTTCATGGTAACCCGCAAGCGATGTCAAAATCTTTTGTGAGGTACTCTTTTCCATGCACTGTCCGAAATATTATGTAGACAGTAATGTTCCTCTTGATGGTCAAGAGTGCAAAATTTCTTCAAGATCGGAATAAAACTGTAGGTTGGTGTAGAAGTGTGTAAGTAAAGTACCCTCCGCCATGTATCATTCAGAATTTTAAGCAGACAGCGCCCTTCATCCTGCTTTGAATATCAAGTATGCCAAATTTCATCAAGATCGGAATAAAAACGTACAATTTGTCGAATTCCGTTAGGTAAAGTAACCTCTGCCATGCACCCTACGAAATTTTAAGTAGACTGTGACCTTCCTCTTGGTTTCAAGGTATATTATGCAAAATTTCATCAAGATTGTATGCAATACAAACACACGGACACAATGAAAACACACTTTCAGTTTTTCTCAAATTTTCCAATTTTTCGGTCGATTTTCGAAAAATTTTATTTCATAAAAACCTTGTCCTGAGAATTACGAACACAGCAAAAAAAAAAATTGCCGAATTGGTCCAGCCGTTCTCGAGTTTTACGCTTATCAACGCATTTGGAAATTCATTTTTATTTATATAGATAATAAGCCCGAAACATACACGTAAAGGAAGAATGTACAAATAAAACCCAATATTTTTTGACCTGAAATTAATATATATATAATGTTAGGGTTTGTCTTTTGGTGCTCAGGTAAAATAAAAACTTTTAATTAACGTTCATAGTACGACAATGAAGCGCGCAGACTAAACGGCTGCGTAGCGCAGCTCGGCAGTAATATGGGAAGGCAAGCAAGTTTCCCGCAGCCTGCCCGGGTTGGATTGTGCTTGGCTTGGCTGGGAGTGAAGCAGCCTGCCCGTTCTGTTGACAACGCGGGGCGGCCTGCCCGCCTGGCCACCGGGCAAGCATGGGCGGGTTAAAAGCGGAACATGTACACCTCTAGAGGGTAGTCGTAAAAAAAGCGCATTAAATTACGTGAAGGAACCACTTGTGAGTTCCAATGTGCTACCAGCAGTCCAGTTAGAACAATGAGTGTTCATGAGGTGTTAAAAAGGGTGGGGTACAGAGGTCGAGCAGTCCTCATAATGCACAAATTTCGACAGCCAATGCTAAGCGACCGTTGAGGCGGTGTGGAGAGCGACGCACCTGGACAGTGGATGAGTGGAAACTAGTCATTTTGAGTGATGAGTCACGCTGTACCACGTCGCAATCCGACGGAAGAGTTTGAGTTTGAGGAATACCTGGAGAACTTTGCCTGTTATCCGTTGTGCCACCAGTGAAGTGCAGAGGAGGCTGGTGTTACAGTAAGGAGTGTTTCTCGTGGTTAGGGTACGGTCCTCTTACTGCGCTTAAGACAATGCTAAACCCAGAAGGATATTAACACACCTACAGCGTTGTGTGCTGCGTATAATGGTGCCAGCATGATGACGCGCAATGACATAGCAGCATGTGTGAGGCAGTGGTTGGTGGATAGTAATATTCTTGAAATGTACTGGCATCCCAGAGTCCCCAACTGAACCGAATAAAACACACTAGGGATGACTTGAAACGTCGACTTCCCTCCAGACCACAGCGTTCAATATCGCTATCTTCTCTGTAGCAGCTCTTGAAGATGGGTGGTTTGACATTCGTCCACAGACATGCATACACCTCACTGAACGTGTCCGCAGTAGAGTTCAAGCCGTCATAAGAGCGAATGGTGGACACATTCCATACTAATGTCTACATCTACATACATACTCCGCAATCCACTATACGGTGCGTGGCGGAGGGTACCTCGTACCACTACTAGCATTTTCTCTCCCTGTTCCACTCCCAAACAGAACGAGGGAAAAATGACGGCCTATATGCCTCTCTACGAGCCCTAATCTCTCTTATCTTTGTGGTCTTTCCGCGAAATATAAGTTGGTGGCAGTAAAATTGTACTGCAGTCAGCCTCAAATGCTGGTTCTCTAAATATCCTAAGTAGCGATTCACGAAAAGAACGCCTCCTTTCCTCCAGAGACTCCCACCCGAGTTCCTGAAGCATTTCTGTAACACTCGCGTGATGATCAAACCTACCAGTAACAAATCTAGCAGCCCGCCTCTGAATTGCTGCTATGTCCTCCCTCAATCCGACCTGATAGGGATCCCAAACGCTCGAGCAGTACTAAAGAATAGGTCGTTTTAGTGTTTTATAAGTGGTCTCTTTACAGATAAACCACATCTTCCCAAAATTCTACCAATGAACCGAAGACGACTATCCGCCTTCCCCACAACTGCCATTACATGCTTGTCCCACTTCATATCGCTCTGCAATGTTACGCCCAAATATTTAATCGACTTGACTGTCAAGCGCTACACTACTAATGGAGTATTCAAACATTACGGTATTCTTTTTCCTATTCATCTGCATCAATTTACATTTATCTATATTTAGAGTTAGCTGCCATTCTTTACACCAATCACAAATCCTGTCCAAGTCATCTTGTATCCTCCTACAGTCACTCCTACAGTCACCTTCCCGTACACAACAGCATCATCAGCAAACAGCCAAACACTGCTATCCACCCGATCCAAAAGATCATTTATGTACATAGAAAACAACAGCGGACCTACCACACTTCCCTGGGGCACTCCAGATGATACCCTCACCTCCGATGAACACTCACCATCGAGGACAACGTACTGGGTTCTATTACTGAAGGAGTCTTCGAGCCACTCACATACTTGAGAACCAATTCCATATGCTCGTACCTTAGGTAAGAGTCTGCAGTGGGGCACCTAATCAAACGCTTTCCGGAAGTCAAGGAATATGGCATCCGTCTGATACCCTTCATCCATTGTTCGCAAGATATCATGTGTAAAACGGGCGAGTTGCGATTCGCAGGAGCGATGCTTTCTAAAGCCGCGCTCGTGCATGGGCAGCAGCATCTCTGTCTCAAGGAAATTCATTATATTCGAACTGAGAATATGTTCGAGAATCCTGCAACAAATCGATGTTAAGGATATTGGTTTGTAATTTTGAGGATCCGCCCTTCTACCCTTCATACATACAGGCGTCACCCGCGCTTTTTTCCAGTCGCTCGGGACGTTACGTTGGGCAAGAGACTCGCGATAAATGCAAGCTAAGTAAGGAGCCAATGCAGTAGAGTACTCTCTGTAAACCCGAATTGGAATCCCATCAGGACCTAGCGATTTATTTGTTTTCAATCCATTCAGATGATTCACAACCCAAGGGATGACTATCACTATGTCCTCCATACGGGAATCTGTACGACACTCAAACGGCGGCATGTTTGTACGGTCCTCCTGCATGAAAGATTTCTCAAAGGCTAAATTTAAAATTTCAGCTTTCGTTTTGCTGTCTTCCGTTGCCAGGCCAGACTGATCAGTGAGTGACTGGATGGAAGCCTTCGACCCGCTTACCGATTTTACGTAAGACCAGAATTTCCTTGGGTTTTCAGCAAGATCTTTTGCTAAGGTATGACGGTGGTAGTGGTTGTATGCTTCGCGCATCGCTGTTTTTACAGCAGCACGAATCTCTACTAACTTTTGCCTGTCCTCATACTCCCGACCTTTCTTGTACCGCGAGTGCAACTGCCTTTGCTTCCTGAGCATTCTCCGAATTGCGCTGTTAAACCACGGTTGGTCTTTTCCGTCCGTAATCCACTTTTTCGGCAGATACTTGTCCAACGCGTGATTTACAATATGTTTAAAATTTGCCCATAATTCCTCCACGTCCATCGTACCGGAAGTAAATGAAGTGCATTCATTTACTAAGTGGGATGTTAGCAACTGCTTATCTGCTCTTTCTAGTAAGAATACTCTCCTAGCCTTCTTGACTGACTTTTTAACTTTCGTAACCATAGTCGTAATGACAACATGACGATCACTAATCCCTGTCTCAACACTGACACCGTCGATGAGGTCTTAGGCTATCAGATCTAAAATATTTCCATTACGCGTTGTGTGATGACCTCAACCCACAGGAAAAATAATTATCAAAATCTGAACTGTGAAGTCATCCAAAATTCTAGTTGGAAAACCACACTCTTTGTTATACTTCACGATCCCACTTTGTTCATGAACTGAAAACTCTAATATTCATGAGAAACTGCTCTGAAATTAACCTGAACCGACAAAATTGTGTATATGTTCTCTGCAACTTCAAATACATCTAAGACAATATCTGAAAGGAATTAGAAAAAGTGGCAAAATTTCGTGAATCACACATAATTGCATGAACCCTGGTTGGGGGGGGGGGGGGGGGGGTTCACCATACATCTACCCACTTTTGAGTATAACCAGTGTCTCTTAATACTACGACTCGTAGCAATACAATATCCAAAAACTTGTATTACTGGGTAAACAGTCCCTATGTGATTTGACAGCTGACATTTATAATTCACGCTCACGTCAGGAAATGCGCCAATACGGGAATAGCAAAAAAATGGCTCGGAGCACTATGGGACTCAACTGCTGAGGTCATTAGTCCCCTAGAACTTAGAACTAGTTAAACCTAACTAACCTAAGGACATCACAAACATCCATGCCCGAGGCAGGATTCGAACCTGTGACCGTAGCGGTCTTGCGGTTCCAGACTGCAGCGCCTTTAACCGCACGGCCACTTCGGCCGGCCGGGAATAGCAGCTTTTAAGTTATTGGTCAGAACGCAAGCAATTATGGCGGTCGCTGTAATTTTCAAATGGCTCTGAGCGCTATGCGACTTGACTTCTGAGGTCATCAGTCGCCTAGAACTTAGAACTAATTAAACCTAACTAACCTAAGGACATCACACACATCCATGCCCGAGGCAGGATTCGAACCTGCGACCGCAGCTGTCGCTCGGTTCCAGAATGTAGCGCCTAGGACCGCACGGCCACTACGGCCGGCCCCGTAATTTTCGCGCGACGCCATATTTCGCGCAAAATACTCTTATTAGTCACTGTCATACATCTAGTCTCATAACAATACATAAAACTACATAAACTAACTATAATAATTTTGACGTGCAAGGAGAATTAGTTCTGGTGTTTCAACAATGACTACCAAGCAACTTTTAATTCAGTGATTGTAATTTTATTTTCGTTAGCAGAAAGCAAACATAAACTAAACAAAGAATTTATTTCAATAGAGTCTATAATTCTTATACTTTTAATAGAGATAGAAAGTTTCTAGTTCAGGGGATAGGGTTCGGCGAAATCTCTTAACTTTTTGTTGCATACGAAGCGTTGCGTTGGGCAGCAAGATGTCGGCGGGTTACGATGGTGAGAGCAGGATACAGGCAGTTCCGCTGGTTGATCTTCTCCGGCGAAACGCAAATAAAGTTCCGGCACGGCTGTATCAGCAACCCCGTGGTGATTAAGAAACCACAAGACGCCAGTATACGACCGTTGTTGCCATGTCCTCTCTTTCGAAGTACATTACGTAGACATTGCTCGTTTTTACACTTTATGTACTGTCCGTGACGCTATCGTCCATAATTGTACAGTTCGTCACAATCATATAGTCTTAGCCACAAATACACAGTTCATAGAATTGTTCTTGTGTGTGAAGCACACCGTAAACAATGTCCACTCTGTTCTCGCATTTCAAACTTCGACAACGTCACTGAAAGTCATTTATATTGCACAGTTAATTAAAGTCTTCACTTTCACGGCTTGATAGAATGTGATAGACAACAGTTCCACCACCCAAAACCAATACCAGCAAAGTTCATTCGACAAACTACCTATTGGCTTCTGTCTCGGGTTCTTCGGACGACGTTTATATGATGATTTTTCTGACGTTTCGCCAGCACGAGTGGCTGGCATTGTCAAAGCTTCACCCTTCATTGCCGGTGGTGAACTGGAGCCGAGCTCGCGGGCGCAGACTGTATGTACCTGGCGCGCCAACGTCTGGGGGCTTCTCTGCGGTCATTTCCGGTGCGGTTCTCCTCTTGCTACCTGCGACGGTCGTTCGCTGCAGTACGGGAAGCCAGAATCCGTTTACCTTAAGGCTTTCCCCTTTCTTGTTCAAACTGTTCGCGTGTTTTTGTATTTCTACAGCTTCTCTGAACAAGCGCGTGTGATAGTGCTTCTCTACAGCCAGAACTTCCGTGTCGGCGAATTTTATTACGTGGTCGGTCTCATTCAGTGCGTGCTCTGCCCCGGCCGATTTCTCCACCTGCCCCAACCTGCAATGTCGCTTAAGCTCTTTGATCCTGGTGTTGATGGATCGTCCAGTCATTCTGACATAAACTTTTCCGCATGTGCATGGTATACGGTATATTCCCGACATTGCAAGTGGGTCTCTTTTCTCCTTCGCCGGTCTGAGACACACTTTGATCTTCCTTGTCGGTTTGAAAATCGTCTTTACGCCATGTTTCCGCAATATACGGCCGATTCTGTTCGTCACTCTGGGAATGTATGGCAGAAAGACCGTACCCGACATTTCTTTTTCTGGTTCCTTACTTCGCCGAGTGTTTGGCTCTGTTACACTTCTAATATAATTTGTGGAGTACCCATTGCTCCTCAGGACAGTTTCCAGGTGTTGCATTTCTCGTTTGAGGTGTTGCGGCTTACATATTCGTCCTGCTCTCGTTACGAGCGTACTAATCATGCCTCTTTTCTGGCTCGGGTGGTGGTTTGACAGTTTGTGCAGGTATCGGTCCGTGTGTGTCGGTTTTCGATACACGCTGTGTCCCAGGGTTTCGTCGTCCCTTGTGACCAGCACATCTAGAAATGGCAGTTTCTTGCCCTTTTCTACTTCCATGGTAAATGTTATGTTGGCATGGAGGCTGTTCAAGTGTCTTAGGAAGTCACCGGTCTGTTCTTCACCATGGCTCCACACCACGAAAGTATCATCGACGTGCCTGTACCACACCTTAGGTTTGCAAGTCGCCGAGTCCAGTGCGTGTGCTTCGAATTGTTCCATGAAGAAGTTGGCCACCACTGGACTGAGAGGACTACCCATGGCGACGCCTTCCATCTCTTCGTAGAAATCTCCATTCCACGTGAAATAGCTCGTGGTGAGACATGCATAGAAGAGCTTTCTGATGTCCTGCGGGAAATATTGATGTTCACCACCGGCAATGGAGGGTGAAGCTTTGACAATGCCAGCCACTCGTGCTGGCGAAACGTCAGAAAAATCATTATATGAACGTCGGGCGAAGAACCCGAGACCGAAGCCAATAGGCAGTTTGTCAACAAGTGGCCACGAAAGCCTTAACAATTTTGTAAAGTTCATTCGCATAAAAGCACTGTTCGTGTCGGCCACAACAAAGTATTGTTAGCGACACTTTCACAGTCCGGTTTATATGCTCTTAAAGTTCGCTGGCGATGGCATTACATACCGCAGTGGTAAAGAGAATTAACAATCTGATAGTTCGGTATCACTGTCCATACAACTACGTATGCTTTTCATAAAAGACTACTATTTCTCCGCGCACGCTTCACGGACACACCACTCACCATCCCCTCTACTACACAACAACCTTTCGACTATCGATAACACTATCGCTGTCCCCTGTCTATAGATGTTATATCGTTATCGTAAATTACATAAATCTTTATAAATGTTATTGACTGCATTTTTCACAATTAATAATATTCGAAAAGAGAACTTTACAAACTTTACCACAGGTACAAAGCAAGAAACATATTTATCCAATAGCAAACGAAATAATCACAATTTCATCTTTACATTTAAGAAGCACAGTAGAATGTTACATAATCACAATTAGAAATGCCCATATTAACACAAGAAAAAAAATCTAAATCTAAAGAAAATCACGAATAAAATTTACATGCGTAATTAGCAATGCCTTCACAGTTGGCTGTCGATTTAGATGCTCAAGACAGTTTTCGGACAATGTGTTCAAAAGTAGTTCACACGACGGCTTGTCTGTACCACCTGTAATGAATACATAGACATCCTAGTCTATACTAGGTAGGTTGAAGTCGCCTCCGACTAATATAACACGATCAGGGTACTTCTGCGATACAGAGTGCAGACTCCCTTTGAATGATTCTAGAACTGTCACGATGGATTCCTGTCCGGATGCTTTAGATCAGACGGTGCAAGTTTGGGGAAAATACGCAGCACGGTGCGTACGCACAAGACTGAGCCGTTTAGCGTCCTGCAGGTTACCAGAACACTCCAGCTGGTCGTGGTCGTCGTCTGACCGAGCTCTACTCGGCCTCCGGAGGCCCGCGAGCGATGGCCGCCCCCGCTAAAAGGAGGGCTGCGCCCCACAGTCTACAGCACGGCTGTCGTGTAAAATTCTTTTAGTACAAAACAGTCGGCGCGTTGCCGGAAGTGAGTCGCTAAATGTATGCCGAGCACGGCCACTGCTATGCCCTGCGGCAGCCCCAATTACGGAGGAGGCTGTAGGGGCGGAGACCAGAGCGCGCGGCGGAAAATTTTAATGGCGCGGCCCCGGGGAAACGTCTGGGGGCGCGAATGGCGGCCGAAAGAGAATGCTGCTGGGGCGAGAGGCAGGCGGCGGGGGCGCGTCGCTTCCTGTAACTCGCTGCGTTGCAGGCAGGGCCGAAGGGAGTGGCGGCAAGAAGCACTCGCTAGGCGCTGCGTACTGTACAGCGCATGGCGGAGGGTGCTGTCGACCACTGCTAGTAGTTATGTCAGCGTAAAGCTGTGTGAGGCGAAGCAGGTGAGAACACTTAAGGCAAGAACTCCGGCAGAGGCTGTATACCAGTCAGCTTCCTCTCAAATTCCGCTGACACAATAGCTCCGTATTTAGCAGTCATATACACGGTGACATGGAAATAGAAGAGGATTTAGACGAAGATGAAATGGGAGATACGATACTGCGTGAAGAGTTTGACAGAGCACTGAAAGACCTGAGTCGAAACAAGGCTCCGGGAGTACACAACATTCCATTAAAACTACTGACGGCCTTGGGAGAGCCAGTCCTCACAAAACTCTACCATCTGGTAAACAAGATGTATGAGACAGGCGAAATACCCTCAGACTTCAAGAAGAATATAATAATTCCAATCCCAAAGAAAGCAGGTGCTGACAGATGTGAAAATTACCAAACAATCAGTTTAGTAAGTCACGGATGCAAAATACTAACGAGAATTCTTTACAGACGAATGGAAAAACTGGTAGGAGCCGACCTCGGGGAAGATCAGTTTGGATTCCGTAGAAATACTGGAACACGTGAGGCAATACTGACCTTACGACTTATCTCAGAAGAAAGAGTAAGGAAAGGCAAACCTTCGTTTCTAGCATCTGTAGACTTAGAGAAAGCTTTTGACAATGTTGACTGGAATACTCTCTTTCAAGTTCTGAAGGTGGGAGCGGTAAAATACAGGGAGCGAAAAGCTATTTACAATTTGTACAGAAACCAGATGGCAGTTATAAGGGTCGAGGGACATGAAAAGGAAGCAGTCAGTGGTTGGGAAGAGAGTGAGACAGGGTTGTAGCCTCTCCCCGATGTTATTCAATCTGTAAATTGAATAAGCATTGAAGGAAGCAAAAGAAAAATTCGGAGTAGGGTATTAAAATCCATGGAGAAAAATAAAAACTTTGTGGTTTGCCGATAACATTGTAATTCTGTCAGAGACAGCAAAGGACTTGGAAGAGCAGTTGAACGGAATGGACAGTGTCTTGAAAGGAGGATATAAGATGAACAACAACAAAAACAAAAAGATAATAATGGAATGTAGTCTAATTAAGTCGGGTGATGCTGAGGGAATTAGATTAGGAAATGAGACGCTTAAAGTAGTAAAGGAGCATTGCTATTTGGGGAGCAAAATAACTGATGATGGTGGAAGTAGAGGGGACATAAAATGTAGACTGGCAATGGCAAGGAAAGAGTTTCTGAAGAAGAGAAATTTGTGAACATCGAGTGTAGATTTAAGTGTCAGGAAGTCGTTTCTGAAAGTATTTGTATGGAATGTAGCCATGTATGGAAGTGAAACCTGGACGATAAATAGTTTAGACAAGAAGAGAATAGAAGCTTTCGAAGTGTGGTGCTACAGAAGAATACTGAAGATTAGATAGGTAGATCACATAACTAATGAGGAGGTATTGAATAGAATTGGGGAGAAGAGGAGTTTGTGGCGCAACTTCACTAGAAGAAGGGATCGGTTGGTAGGACATATTCTGAGACATCGAGGTATCACCAATTTAGTATTGGAGGGCAGCGTGGAGGGTAAAAATCGTAGAGGGAGACCAAGAGATGAATACACTAAGCAGATTCAGAAGGACGTAGGATGCAGTAGGTACTGGGAGATGAAGAAGCTTGCACAGGATAGAGTAGCATGGAGAGCTGCATCAAACCAGTCTCAGGACTGAAGACCACAACAACAACAGAACAACAACAACACGTTGACAATTACTGAACTATATGAAATAAAATAGTCGTAACTTCTGAACGCTTTTCGTTAGGACGTTGTAACGCTCCAAGGACAGAAGATCTCAATCAACAAACTTGGTGGGAACTTAAAGTAGGGAAGTGAGTCATCTTGACAGTGACGGCGACTATTGACGATAAAATCTACTTTGGCAATATTTTGAATAACACGTATATCATTCAAATACTGAGAAGAGCATACAAAAAGGGGAGAGAAAAGAAAAGGATTATCATAGATGCTTTATCAAACATCTACAGAATAAATTCAGACTCATATGAACGAAGGTTAAATCTAAGAAAGTAAATCAGTCGAAGATAACATTTACCGTGGAAGAGAGTTGTAACCGCATCGAAAAGGAAATTCAATGCGACTGCAATGCAAATGTATGTTGCTCTTGAGTCGCTGTAAAGTACTTTTGCGATAGTTGTCTGGATGCAAACGGTATTAGATTGTTTCAGTTTTGTAAGTTTGATAATTCGTGAGATAGAGACAGAAGTATTGCTCAGTCATTGGACTGAAAGAAGTTAATCTTTACCGTTCTCAACGCGACGGTATAATAAGACGAGTGCTAGACTTCAATTGAGTGATATTTCTTTATCGGACTTAGCCTTCGTACTGATGAACACTTACATACCTTGAGTGTAATGGATCAACGACAGAAAAACAATTCGTACTGTTGAGTCGGACACAATAAAACGAAGAAACAAAGAAAGACAAGTCAAAAGTTATCGTCAGCGTCACGGTTCCTGAACTGAACAGAAGTTAATCTTGAATGACATATCGGTGTGCTTGTTTTGTAGGGAGAAACAATTAATTACAGAAAGAACAATAAAATCTGAGTCAAAAGGCAAATCTTACGTGTCACGTAACTCATTAAACGGACAATACAATGCGTATTAATGCAAGCTGATTGACTCTTTAAACATTTTAAGTGACTACGTGAGTACATGAATAATAGACAGTGAAAAGTGATTAGTGTAAACCAGTAATACGGCGTATAAAAAAAAATTACTCTAACGTCAGTTATCTCTGGAGTTAGGTCGGACCGTTGTTAATAACTTGACGTAGCAACGGTATAGTAGACAGCAAAATTTCATCCTCGCTATGTATGATGTGAAAAACGACCGTAATGATGAAATCAAGGATCAAGATTTTATTTCGTCACGAAACTAAACGGGCATAAAAATAAACGATTGCAGTTTACCAGTTCGCACCAGCTGAGAAGACTGTTGCGGACAGATAACAGAATATTTCGAAACCACGCGAGGAGTTTGTGTTCTTACGAGAGTTACAGGTGGTGTTCCACGTCATACCGGCGGGGACGAACATCGTTAAGATATCGCGTCTCAATCGTCACCGAAGTTAATTTGTCGGTAAAGAGGGAGGAAAGGGTTACATCTAAATGAAAGGAAAAATGCAAATGGAAGTGGTGGAAATTAATTTTGAAAAGGGGTAAAGTTAATAAAGAAAGTAAATGTGCGGCCGTTACGTTAACAATTAACCAGCGGTAATTAGATATTTGAGATTTGGGGGAAATTACGGTCGCCAGTCCTAAGGACAATTACTATAGTAACTGAAAAAGAAAGGTTATTACACACATAATTAGCACTAGAAGCGTGGCAACTGAATGTTGACACGTGTAGTGTGAAAACTGAAAGTTTGTCAGAAGTAATAAATTTCGCTACACTCTGACTTAATTTAGCAAAAGAATTAATAAAACGGGAAAATCGAAAGTTAATTTAGTGACTGAAGTTAGTAGTGAGCTTTCTTTCTGAAGCATATCGAAATTCAGTATAATACGGTTAGTCTTGGACTACCTCAACAATCATTTCAAAAGCTACTTGAATCTACGCAATTTAGAAATAAGAGATTTAACTTTGAAGTTGAATTAAATGATTCTGAACAATTAATAATAGTAAAATTTAGTACGTACCAAGCTGAGCTGCAGTCACTGGTAAGCTAAAATATGCTAACAAAACTCGCACTCTTAATTTGTGCTTGTGTAATCTAAATATTGTAGCCAGCTATGAATACCTTAACTGAACTTTGAAATTAAAGCAGTGAAATCAAATGATGCTGGCGTTTGAATTTCAACGACACTCGGGTTCATTCCGGAAAAGGAAGGGACCCTGCTTGGTAATGCAATGGGACAATGAGCAACAAAGATTCATGCTACGTTGCTGTAATTTAGTTATGAAAATGAAACAGTTTGAAAAGCTGAGGTCTGCCATACAGTTCTAAAACTTTACGTGCTTCCAGTCTTCCTTGTTGGTTGATTGAAGGTTTGAAGTCGTCTATCGGGGAGGTGGCGACAGTCACTCATTGTCGGCCGTCGCTGTTGCAGAAGCTGGATGTTGGCGCGCCTTCTTCTCGACACGGTCACCAGGCGAAACGGGCTCTTGATGTGCGCCAGCTAATGCTTCCCGTCCGCGACACCGTGTCAGAAACTATCATAGCAAGTCGATCGCAATTACATGCTGCCCAACCCCGAAAGGACGGCAACTCGCGGGAGCGTCACACAACACACCTGCTCCACTGCACCACCCCAGCCAGACTCTCTCTCTCTGCCCGCGCTCCACGCGACAGAGTTAACACTACCAAAGATCCTAAACACTTTAGTTCTCCACACGACCTATCGATGTATTCGTTCGATAGCATAGTTTTCCCTAGGCAAGACCCAGCGTAAAAATACAAATAATATTCACAAAACAACCAATTATACATCGACATAAATGCATAAATACATATACAAATAGTAAAACAATTACAATATATAAAGGCACAGAAATGTCATATATTCAGGTAACAAAATCAGGAAAAAAATTTATAGTACAATAAATGGAAATAGGAGGATATGCATTTCATCCCCATCATCCAAAGTGACCCTGATTTCGATAAGATGTGGTTCATGCAAGACGGAGCTCGAGCCCATCGAAGCAGGGGAGTCTTGGATGTCCTGGAGGAGAACTTTGGGGACTGCATTCTGGCTCTCGAGAACTCAGAGGGCATCGTTATCGGCCTCAATTGGCCGCCATATTCTCCGATTATGAACACATGCGACTTCTTTTTGTGAGGCTACATTAAAGACAATGTTCACAGCAATAATCCGAAACCATTACTGAGCTGAAAACAGCCGTTCAGGAGGTCATCAACAGCCTCGACGTTCCGACACTTCAGGGGGTCATGCAGAATTTCGCTATTCATCTGCGCCACGCTATGGCCAATGATGGCAGGCAATTCGAACATGTCACAACCTATATTCGAATATCTGTAGTGACGTTTACATGTTGAATAAAGTCTGTGTACGCCGTAGTCTGTAACTAACTTACGTTTCTTTTTTTTCATGTAGTTCAATAATTGTCAATCTGTACAACCGCTCACCCGTAGTAAGATCCGTACCCAAACAGTGGCAAGTTGCACAAGTCACGCCAATACCCAAGAAATAAAACAGGAGTAATCCGCTGAATTACAGACCCATATCACTAACGTCGATTTGCAGTAGGATTTTGGAACATATACTGTCCTCGAACATTATGAACAACCTCGAAGAAAACACACAGCCAACGCGGATTCACAAAATATCGTTCTGGTATAACACAACTAGCTCTTCATTCTCACGAAGTAATGAGTGCTATCGACAAGCGACGTCAGATTAACTCTAAATATTTAATATCTTCCAGAACGCCTTTCACACCGTTCCTCACAAGGGACTTCTTATCAAATTGCCTGCCTATGGAGTACCTTCTCACAATCAGTTGTGCGACTGGATTCGTGACTTCCTGTCAGAACGGTCACATTTCACAGCAACTCACGGGAAGTCACCGTGTGAAACAGATGTAGTATCTGGCGTTCCCCATGGAAATGTTATAGGCCCTATGTTGTCCCTGACCTACAGTAATGATTTAGACGACAATCTGAGCAGCCCTCTTAGATTTCTTGCAAATGGTGCGTTCCTTCACCGTCTTTGAAGTCATCGGATGATCAAAAAAATTGCACAACGATTTATGCAAGATATCTGTATGGTGCGAAAAGGCACAATTGACTCTAAACAATGAAAAATGTGAAATCATCCACATACGTACTTAAAGCAATCGTCTAAATTTCAGTTACACGATAAATCACAGGCCGGCCGTTGTGGCCGAGCGGTTCTAGGCGCTTCAGTCTGGAACCGCGCAGCTGCTACGGTCGCAGATTCGAATCCTGCCTCAGGCATGGGTGTGTGTGATGTCCTTAGGTTAGTTAGGTTTAAGTAGTTCTAAGTTCTCGGGGACTGATCACCTCATATGTTGGGTCCCATAGAGCTCAGAGCCATTTTAACCATTTTTTAGATAAATCGCAGAAAGCTAAAGGCTGTCAATTCAACTAAATACTTCGGGATTACAATTACAAATACCTTAAATTGGGATGATAACATAGATAATGTTATGGAAAGCAGGCCAAAGACTGAAATTGAGTTTTACTGCCAGAACACTTAGGAAGTGTAATAGAGATCTACTAAATGTTTACGCCAAGCTTGTCCGCCCTCTTCTGGAATACCGCTGTGCGATGTGGGTTCCGTGTCAGATAGTACTGACGGAGGATATAGTAAAAATTCAAAGGAGGGCAACTCGTTTCGTATTATCGCGAAATAAGGAAGGGAGTGCCATGGATATTATGCACGAATTGTCGTGGCAATAATTAAAACAAAGGCGTTTTTGGCTGCGGCAGTCTCTTTTCACGAAATTTCGGCCACCAACTTTCCCCTCAGAATCTCAAAAAAGTGAAAACATTTTGTTGACGCCCATCTACATATGGAGAAATGATCGTCACAATGAAGTAAATTATGAGCTCGCAAGGAAAGATTTGAGTGTCCGTTTTTCCTGTGCACTGTTCCAGAGAGGAACGGTAGAGAAGTACGTAGCTTAAAGGTGGTTCGATGAACCCTCTGCCAGGCACTTAACCTTGAACTGCAGAGTAATCACGTAGACGTAGAGTCAGCTGTAATGGCTCAATGATACATGGCAAATTATGTTTATAATTTATTTTTTATGCACTTTAATGATTTCTTATGGCTGTAGCAATGTAATACGAAAATCTCCAGAGCGTTTGCTGTATTTTTCCTTGTTCCAGAGCGGCGCTGAGCTGGAGTGTGGGGTGACGGAGGACTTTAGCACGGCACGGGAATTCCACGTCACCGCATGAAATCTTCCCTATGCCGACGGCCGCATATCGTTAGAAGTAGCCTAACGCCACGCTTTTTTTTGCGACCATCATGTTAATAATGGGAAAAGAATTGAGTAAATGTGTACATGTAATGTTAATGTTCAGTCTGTAATCAGTTTCCGCTGCAACCACGGTTGCTTTCACATTCATGTTACAGTTGACCTAACGTGTTCAGGTGGCGTTTGTTGTTGGCTGTGGTGGGAAAGTAAGCAGCTTGTTGTTATACATAAACTGAAACATGTTTATTTGATGATTTATCCTGAAAATATTGAAACTGAATTGAGTTAAAATTCATTTACCGAAAGATACTGCCTAGGGATTGGTATTACTGAATTAAAATTAACAAGCATTTGCAAGCTCTGTCATAAGTTGCACTGATGCAACTTATGACTGAGTTACAACCATTTATTTGAATTCTAAGAGAAGTTGCGGACGTATTTTTCACCTGTGGCATAACGACTTAGTGAATTTAACACGTCATATTTCAACATTTAAGAAAGGAAGTAAGTTTAAGCTATCCATCAGTGAAAAAGACTATACTTCATTGGCAAGTTATCAGAGAGAGAAAAAATCTTTAATTAGCAGCGTGAACTTAACAGAGAGTAACTGACCTGCGCAGAGTCATTAAAGTCAGCTGCGGTGCGTCGATGTTTTATCCCCAGTCCGTATAGCGACAGACAATTAGCTGCGCTAGTATTACGAAAACCTTTAAGCTGAAAATTTGCTGAATGAAAATAGGATAATTTGCCTCCACACTCCCCCGAACCATGTATTTAAAAATAGGTTGAAAACTAAAATTGCTTCGGATAAAAGAAGTAATCTAGGATCTAGAACTGCGAGGCTATTAGAATTTTGAAACGACGCTAACTAACTCAGTACATCGTGCAACTACGCTTAGCTGAGTACACGGATCGTAGCACTTTTACACTCATTCCCCTCCCGGTTCGACTTGCAAATGGAGCGAGCGAAAAAATGACTGCTTTAATGTCTGTTTCTCTCTCTCTACGACCCCTAGTCCGCCTCATTTAGTCCCTACTGCCACCACGCGAGGTTAATGTTTCAAGCAGTAGAATCGTAACGCAGCCTGTCGCAAAAGCTGTTTCTACAGTTTTCTACAACACTTTTCACGAAATTATAGTCTTCTTCCCTCATGGAGCATTTCCATGACACTGTTGAATTGATCTCACCGACTGGTGACAAATTACGCCTCTGAATTGCTTGGATGCTTTCCTTTAGACCGGCCTCGAGCAGTATTCGAGAACAGGTCCCCCAAGCGTACTTGTGCATTTTGCTTATCAGATGCCCACACTTTCCCAGAAGTTTATTTATTTATTGTTCCGTGGGACCATATTAAGGAGAAGTCTCCATGGTCATGGAACGAGTCAATACATGAAATTATAACACGATAGTGGAAACAGAAAAAATGAAATGTAAGAAACATATTCAGGCGACAATTCGTAAGTTTAAATAAAGAAAATCAACAATGTAACACTGGAATTTGCTTAATTTTTCAGCTCTTCCAGGAGCTCCTCGACAGAACAGAATGAGTGAGCCATGAGGAAACTCTTCAGTCTACTGATAATCCGCAGTCGCTCATTCACCTTACACACAATTGAGCTGAAGTGCTCTCTATAGATAATGTCGCTTCGCAAACCCACGAGTACACCTATCTAATAAAACCACGTTACTGGCTTCACCGGCACATCACTAATGCTATATTCTCCCATTATAGGAATGTAGCCTGCCAAAAGAACATTACTACGAACTCCGAAAAGTCCTTCACGTGTCAGGAAAATGTTCACCCATATAATACTTTCGCACGTTAGCAGTTTTTAAAAATTGTCATCAGTGGGGATTGAACGGCGGACATTTCATACGTAGCCCTCACGCTCTACCAACTCACTTATGCGAGATCTTCAGAACAATTACTCACAGATGCGCTTTTCCTCCGCTCCGTAGTTCTGGTGTTACTTTTAATTACCGTTTACGCATGTTCTATTGGACGATAGCGCATGGCACGAACTAAATCGATGTTCTGATTGATACTCTATCGACATACAACGTTTGTTACCCATCTGAGCGTCTAACACCTGGAGGTTTGAATGTAACCTCCAACTGGATAGCACAGCGTGACATATACCGCGGCACAATCGCCTGTTTCTTCCATCATCGTGGCCTACTTCAGTAACGTGAGCCGCACCGGGTAGCAACGCGGTTTGAGGCGCCTTGACACGGTTTCCCCCCCCCCTCCCCCCACGTCGGAGGTTCGAGTCCTCCCTCTGGCATTGCGTGTGTGTTTTGTCCTTAGCGTAAGTTTGTTTAAGTTAGATTAAGCCTAGGGACCCCATAGGAATTTACCACAAATATCCAGTTACAGTAACGTGCTGGGATCAGGCGCAAAGTTGCCTACAACCGAATTCTCTTACCGAGAGGATAGTCTGCATGAAGCGCCGACGCCGCGACGTATTTTGCTGTTGGGGGTTGCTTTGACGAGCAACATAACATTTCGTTTTCTGTGAGGAACATTTCTCACCTAAGTGTGTTGAAAAATCAGTTTCTTTAACAAACTATTTTCATAGAATATTAAGCAATGACAGAAAGGTTCCATAGGCTGAGAGTCAATCTTCCCCCACGGGACTATGGCAACGGCGAGGGCAGTCCCAAACCGAGTGACGACATTATACACTGCTGGCCATTAAAACTGCTGCACCAAGAAGAAATGCAGACGATAAACGGGTATTCATTCGACAAATATATTATACTAGAACTGACATGTGATTACATTTTCACGCAATTTGGGTGCATAGATCCTGAGAAAACAGTACCCAGAACAAACACCTTAGGCCGTAATAACGGCCTTGATACGCCTGGGCATTGAGTCAAATAGAGCTTGGATGGCGTGTACAGGTACAGCTGCCCATGCAGCTTCAACACGATGCCGCAGTTCATCAAGAGTAGTGACTGGCGTACTGTGACGAGCCAGTTGCTCGGCCACCATTGACCAGACGTTTTCAATTCGTGAGAGATCTGGAGAATGTGCTGGCCAGGGCAGCAGTAGAACATTTTCTGTATCCAGAAAGGCCGGTACCGGACCTACAACATGCGGTCGTGCATTATCCTGCTGAAATGTAGGTTTTCGCAGGGATCGAATGAAGGGTAGAGCCACGGGTCGTAACACATCCGAAGTGTAACGTCCACTGTTCAAAGTGCCGTCAATGCGAACAAGAGGTGACTGAGACGTGTAACCAATGGCACCCGATACCATCACGCCGGGTAATAAGCCAGTATGGCGATTGCGAATACACACTTCCAATGTGCGTTCACCGCGATGACGCAAAAACGGATGCGACCATCATGATGCTGTAAACAGAACCTGGATTCATCCGAAAAAGTGACGTTTTGCCATTCGTGCACCCAGGTCCGTCGTTGAGTACACCATCGCAGGCGCTCCTCACTGTGATGCAGCGTCAAGGGTAAGCGCAGCCATAGTCTCCGAGCTGATAGTCCATGCTGCTGCAAACGTCGTCGAACTGTTCGTGCAGATGGTTGTTGTCTTGCAAACGTTCCCATCTATTGACTCAGGGATCGAGACGTGGGTGCACGATCCGTTACAGCCATACGATAAACCGCAATCACGATAGGCTACAATCTGACCTTTATCAAAGTCGGAAACGTGATGGTACACATTTCTCCTCCTTACACGAGGCATCACAACAACGTTTCACACAGGCAACGCCAGTCAACTGCTGCTTGTGAATGAGAAATCGGTTGGAAACTTTCCTCATGTCATGTCGTTGTAGGTGTCGCCACCGGCGCCAATCTTGTGTGAATGCTCTGAAAAGCTAATCATTTTAATATCACGGCATCTTCTTCCTGTCGGTTAAATTTCGCGTCTGTAGCACGTCATCTTCGTGGTGTAGCAATTTTAATGGCCAGTAGTGTACTTCCGCATATAGTCTTTCCTTAAGGGCAATAAGGGGACCACGAAGTAACCACAAAAAACACACCCTTACTTTAACACCACCTCCTCTATACTTCAATGTTAATCCGTACCGCAGCAGAACTATGTCTAAAGGATACCCAGAACATGTACACACTTCTGATAATTCGCCTTTCATGCTGCGCAATGGTCTTCCTGTTTGGAGCTCCCTTGTACAAGAACAGTCGTGTCTTTCTCGAAGTTTTGGAAGGTACCCACAGGGACGCAGGGCCGTGTCGACTTTAGTGCCTACGTTTTTCGACTGAGGATCCATGGCGTGTGCAGCCCTATCGAGGTGGTCCCACAGATACTCGACTGCGTTTAAATCCTAGGGGTCAGATGGCCGGGAGAGTACGATAAACTCATAGTGGTGCTCTTCGAACCACGCACATACACTGCGCGCTGTGTGACACGTTGCATTGTCCTGCTGGTAGATGCTATCTTACCGAGGAAAAGCAAACTGCATATAGGGTGGACATTGTTTCCAAGGACAGATTCTTACTTTTGTTGATCTATTGTGCCTTCCAGAATGAGATCACTCAAAGAATGCTGTGAAAACTTTCCCCAAACCACAATGCTCCGTCCTTGCTGCTATGAGTTTGCTTTCAGACGTTTCACGCCGTACACGCTATCTCTGTCCGATGGAGGACATTACACCTCTGGAAAGGATAACTGTCACCATTCAGTGCCCGTCTAGTTGCAGCACCGGCGTGCAAATTCCAGCCTTCGTGGCCAATAAATAGCAGGTAGCATGGGCGTACGAACCAGGCGATGCCTGCAGCGGAGGCCCTTACTCAGCAAGGTTCGTTAAACGGTCATCGAGGATACACTTTTGGTGGCTCCTTGGTTCGTCTGAGCAGTAAATTTCTCAACAGTTTCGCGTCTATTCGGCCGTACGCATCTCCGCAGCTGACCTTCACGTATCGTCTATGGGCCCTGGTGCAACACAGTGGTCTTGGCGCCGGTTTTGGATGGCGCCATTTTGCCACGCACGGTATACTTTAACCACGACGGCACGCGAACTGGTTACAGACTTCGCCGTTTCGGAAATGCTTTCACCCCTGGCCCGATAGCCAATGATCATGCCCTTTTGGACGTCAGATAAATAGCTCCGTTCCCGCATTACGACAACGACTGCAGTGTCCCCCCCCACCCACATCTCACCCGTCAAGGTTTACACTCAAATGCAGGAGGAACGGTAGAATCGCCAGTAACTTTTTGATCTGTTTATTGCAGATCGATTTCAGTGTAATTGTATTTTAGTCGTGACGACTCATCGTAAACCAAATATCACATTAGCGCCATTACAAATAACAAATAGTTAAACAGTTCAACAGTTTGTTATTTGACAAACTGCCTATTGGCTTTTGTCTCGGGTTCTTCGGCCGACGTTCATATAATGATTTTTCTGACGTTTCGCCAGCACGAGTGGCTGGCATTGTCAAAGCTTCACCCTCCATTGCCGGTGGTGAACTGGAGCCGAGCTCGCGGGCGCAGACTATATGTACCTGGTGCGCCAACGTCCGAGGGCTTCTAAGCGGTCATTTCCGGCGCGTTTCTCCTCTTGCTACCTGTGACGGACGTTCGCTGCAGTACGGGAAGCCAGGATCCGTTTACCTTAAGGCTTTCCTCCTTCTTCTTCAAACTGTTCGCGTGTTTTTGTATTTCTACAGCTTCTCTAAACAAGCGCGTGTGATAGTGCTTCTCTACAGCCAGAACTTCCGTGTCGGCGAATTTTATTACGTGGTCGGTCTCATTGAGTGCGTGCTCCACCACGGCTGATTTCTCTACCTGCCCCAACCTACAATGTCGCTTATGCCCTTTGATCCTGGTGTTGATGGATCGTCCAGTCATTCCGACATAAACTTTTCCGCACGTGCATGGTATACGGTATATTCCCGACATTGCAAGTGGGTCTCTTTTCTCCTTTGACAATGCCAGCCACTCGTGCTGGCGAAACGTCAGAAAAATCATTATATGAACGTCGGCCGAAGAACCCGAGACAGAAGCCAATAGGCAGTTTGTCAACAAGTGGCCACGAAAGCGTTAACAATTTTGTAGTTCGTTATTTGTATTAGCACTGTGGTATCACGTGCGACTTTATTTACGATGAGTCATCATGACTAGGTTACAATTATATTGAAGATACTTACTGTGTAGCTTAAATCGACCTGCAAGAAACAGGTAAAAAACTTACGAACGGTGCTGCCTTTCCTCCTATCTTCGATCTTACTTATATGGTCGTGGAGCACACTGTTCCTGATGGAAACGATCCTGACGCTTTGCACTGCTTGACAACAGCTAAGGAACAACTGACACTCGCTAAGTAACACCTGCCTATTGCTGAGCATCACATGACACTTGCTGAGGAACACACAACCAATGATAAGAGAAGGTAATGTAGACGGCTGGACGTGTCAACTGCAGAGAAGCCTGTGCTCGAAGGCTCTGTACGCATCGACGGTTCGTGCAGTACGGTGATTGACGAAGGTGATTGTGAAACCGATGTGTGCGACATTCCGTGTGATACGGCAACACTTCTGCAAGACATCGCTGAGTGCTTAAGATCGTGGACGAGCAGCTGGACGGCTCGAAACCGGTCAGAGTGTCACTACTGTGGCGACAGTAATGGGCGTGTCTGAAAGCGTCATTCGCGATTAAAAAGGCCGCTGAAACTGGAAGTGCTATGCGAAAGCGTGCTACTGGTCGTAGACAGACCACGACATCGGAAGAGGATCGATACGAAACTCTAGTCGAGAAAAGCAACAGACATCTCACTCCTAGTGTGGCATGTGATTCTGGTAACCATTTAGTGTAGATAGAGGGGGGGGGGGGAGGGGAGGAGGGACACGTTACACTACAGGATGTTCATGAATGTCGTCGGTATGGCTTTGGCGTTATGGTGCGGGCAGCCATTATCCACAACTGCCGAACACTTCTGCATATCTTTACACGAGATACTGTTACAGCACAGTGGTATTGCAGAGATACTTTCTGTTCATAGACGACAATGCCCCCCCCCCCCCCCTCACGAAGGACCACTGAGGTATCGTACACAATGGAAGGTACTGAACGTATGGAATGCCCTGCGTACTGGCCGAGTGGTTCTCGGCGCTACAACCGCGCGACCGCTACGGTCGCAGGTTCGAATCCTGCCTCGGGCATGGATGTGTGTGCTGACCTTAGGTTAGTTAGGTTTAAGTAGTTCTAAGTTCTAGGGGACTGATGACCTCAGCAGTTAAGTCCCATAGTGCTCAGAGCCATTTGAACCATTTTTGCCCTGTGTACCTCGCAGACCTAAACACTACAGAGCATGCCTGAGATGCTCTTGGCAGACGTGTTTCTCAACGAACACCGCCTTCCCAAGCAGGAAACGAAATGAAACCACCTTGAAAGAGAAAAATTTCTTTTTGACTAGTCACTTTACCCAACCTTCCCGTAAGCTAAGTGTATCCGCAAGCTAGAGACGCAGTGCTAACGAAAAGATCGTGTTCATCTTCGGATCGTCTTCCTTTCCAGTGCAGAAAAGTTCGTTTCTGTCGTAGCGGGCCCTTAACAGTTATAGGACCCGCACAACAGACAAGCAAGGTGGGATGCCGACCTCCCTTCAAGATTTCAGATCAAAACATCGCCAGTGAATGTGAATATCAACAGGCTTTTCGCATAAACACGGCACTATTACGTGAAAAGCCATGTGACAGAGATCGACCAATTAGTGTTATAAGCACGCCGGCAGTGTATACCTACAGCTAGGACAGCACCGGCCAATACCTACGCCGGCTCTAGCGCAGTAGACACTTTCCGCAGTCTTTCTGTAGAAAGTTGTGTCTTGTTGGGCATAACGCCACTTTGTAATTATGTAGCGTAGTATTTTGGTTATTATTTCTTTTCATTGTCTTGAACTCTTATCTGCTTTTTGCCACCATAAGAATTATTATGTTTTCTTGTTGTTCGTAAGTTTGGAAATAAGTGCACGCCAAGAAGGCGTTTTAGTTAAATAGAGTGTGTTCAAACTTGATCGTTACTTCTTTCCTGCCGACCACAGGACACGACAATTTCATAGATAAAGTACCGTATGACAGAGGAGAGAACAGGTGAGTTGTGTGTGGGACTCTTCTGGAGAAATACCAGACCTCTGCCCCTTCTGGACGCTGCTTCGAAGAGGAAGATGAGGGTGGTAAGGTGAGGGGCCCCGCAGGGGTTCCTGCCGCTGGGAAATGAGAGGAGGAGACGACCGGCCGTGATGGGGACGCCGCCCACATAAATCGCCTGCCTCACCCCCCAACACGCACCCTGCAGGTGTCAGGGGCTACTGGAGTGGGTGGGGGCTCGCTAGCCACCTCCCCGACTGGGCTCCTGCTACCCGCGTTGTTCACTACACTTTGCGCCCAGCTACTAAACTCCCTTCGAGATTCATATCCGCCAATTTTTAGACACCCTTTCCGACGTATATTTTCAGGATTTTGGTGAGTAACGGGTATTCCACGAGATTTCGGGATTTGCAGGTCAGTTACGTTTTTTTGCCGCAGTACTTCGCCTGACTACCAAGAAGCCACCTTCAGGTAAAATTTACGGCTGAAGCTTCTCTAGATTTACTCATGCACTATGTGATAAAAAGTATCCAGACATCCACAAAAACATACATTTTTCGTATTAGGTGCGTTGTGCTGTCACCTGCTGCCAGGTACTCCATATCAGCGACCTCAGTAATCATTAGGCATTGTGAGAGAGCAGAATGGGGGGCTCCACGGAACTCACGGACTTCGAACGTGGTCAGGTGATTGGATGTCACTTGTGTCATACGTTTGTACACGAGATTTCCACACTCCTAAACATCCCTGGGTCCACTGTTTCGGATGTGATAGTGAAGTGGAAACGTGAAGGGACACGTACAGCACAAAAGCGTACAGGCCGACCGCGTCTGTTGACTGACAGAGACTGCCGACAGTCCAAGAGGGTCGTAATGTGTAATAGCCAGACATCTATCTAGACCATCACACAACAGTTTCAAACTGCATCGGAATCCACTGCAAGTACTATAACAGTTAGGCGGGAGGTGAGAAACTTTGATTTCATCGTCGAGTGGGTGCTCATAACGTCATCTGCCAGCATGTTGAGTGCCAACAGAAAAATTCGGAGCCGGTGGTGTTATGGTGTGGTAGTATTTTTCATGGAGGGGGCTTGCACCCCTTGCTGTTTTGCGTGGCACTATCACAGCACAGGCCTACACTGATGTTTTAAGCACCTTCCTGCTTCCCATTGTTGAAGAGCAATTCGGGGATGGCGATTGCATCTTTCAACACGATCAAGCACCTGTTCATAATGCACGGCGTGTGGTGGAGAGCTTACACTACAATAACAGACCTGTAATGGAGTGACCTGCACGAAGTCCTGAGCTAAATCCTATAGAACACATTTGGGATCTTTTGGAACGCCGACTTCGTGCCAGGCCTCACCGACTGACATCAATAGCTCTTCTCAGTGCAGCACTCCGTGAACTATGGGCTGCCATTCGCCAAGAAACCTTCCAGCACCTGATTGAACGTATGCCTGCGAGAGTGGAAACTGTCATCAAGGCTAAGGGTGGGCCAACACCCTATTGAATTCCAGTATTACCGATGGAGGGCGCCACGAACTTTTAAGTCATTTTCAGGCAGGTGTCCGAATACTTTTGATCGCATAGTGTATATCAAGAGCTGGAAGCGGTGGGGTCTGCGTTTAGCTGTTGGGTGCGTCTACGCTCTCGGTCGAATTGTAACGTATCTGAGATGCGCCGGCGCATGCTTGTTTGACACGCCAAAGTTGTATTCAGATGGGACGTGTTTATCTTCGTCACCAGACGTGGTTTAAACTGCGGCTGGTGCACGCTAAGAAACGAGCTGGTGCATTACACGGATCGTGCTCCTCACCACGGTTTGCGACTGCAGCGGTCTCCGGCGGCACTTTTGTCCCTCTCTGTATTTCGCAGATAACAGAGTTTGTTACGAAAATGTACGGACGTAAAATTCCTTCAAGAGTTAGCTCTAGTAACACGCACACTTTCTTCCTTGTCCGTGAGTTAGCCATGTTGTCCTGTCTGTAGTATACAGAAATAAAAACCTTATTCACCAACATAAGGCAAAAGTGAAAGTTCCATGGCCAGCTAGTAATGACATCTTATTAGAGTTCTATTACAAATAATGCGCTACAAATTTACATGAGTAAATTACCAGTCGAAAAAAGGAAAAAGTCACACACTAAAACTCTCAAATCGGAAAACGAAATTTAGTGTCTGTGGCAACAAAACTACCGCCGAAGCGGGCTGTCAGCTACCAAATTGGATCAAACGATCACTTTGATTTCTGAATAAAAATTATACCCAAAAGAATGTATTTATTGGTCGAGAATAAGTTCCCTTCGTTTCTGAAGTCACGCAAATATTAAAAGGTGCAGAGTCTTTAAAATTTGCAAATAATTTAAATCACAGAACATGCCTCCAACGGGTGCAATTCGGCAGTTGTAAAATTAGCATATAAAATGGTGGCAGTAAGTGCATAAGGAGTCCGCTAAATGTATCTACACGTTTCAGATATATAAAACTTCACCTTAACACTAAAGTTTGGTCAAACAATATTTGGTCAAACAGTATTTGTTTCTGTTAAAGAGATTACTGTGCATCGATCAGTTCTGTTTATAATCGAACTTTTAATATACTTTGTTCAGAAGAAGTTAAATTCAAATATGAGACCTCTTCTAACTTCAGATTGATATGCTCGTAGATAAAACAATTTTAGTGCGCAAAGCGGAGACATTAAGACCGTTATTTTCTAACTAATCTTAATTATCCAATATGGCAGCGCAGGTGAGGAAACAAACGACCATCATGGCGCGTTTAGCGTCCTGGAGACTACACCATCTGATCAAAAGTATCAGGAGACTTATTAGTGGACACTGATTTGGAGTGCGTCCACTCTCCACCTTGACGACGGCTTGATCGCGGCTGGAGACACTTTCACTGACGTTTCCGAATGTTTATGGGGGAATGGGAGTCCATCCTTATACAAGAGTCGAAACCAGAGAATCTAGTGACGCTGGACGTTGGGATCTGGAGGGAAGATCACGTCCTAACTCATCCCCGAGTATCAGATCCAACAGGGACATTTCAGAACTTCTATAGCTGCCCAAGTCGAGCGTTGGTGATGTGATCATGTATTGTGAACACGAATGAACAACCACAGATGAATGAACACCAGGCAGAACTCATGTATTGATGAGTGGGACTGTCGAGCTAGAGTGGTCACGAAAAACAACGGAACGAATAACTCCTGAGTTCTAAGTGCTAGTTGTGTTTCACAAGAATGACGTTTTCTGAATCCGTGCTATGTATCAATAAATCGTTTTCTTCCAGTTAGTTCGAACACAGTACGTGTTCCAAAACCCTACTGCATATCAACGTTAGTGATATGGGCCTGTAATTCAGCGGATTGCTCCTATTTCCCTTTTTGGGTACTGGTGTGACTTGAGCAATTTTCCAGACTGTAGGCACGGAACTTTCTGTGAGCAAACGGCTGTATGTAACTGCTAAATATGGAGCTACTGTATCCGCATACTCTGAAAGGAACCTGACTGGTATACAATCTGGACCGGAGGCCTTGCCTTTTTTAAGTGATTTAAGCTGCTTTGCTGTACCGAGGATATCTACTTCTATGTTTCTCATCTTTGCAGTTGTTCTTGATTGGAATTCAGGAATATTTACTTCGTCTTCTTCGGTGAAGGAGTTTCGGAAAACCGTGTTTAATAACTCTGCTTTCGATTGTGTCTTGCCACTGAGGAATTTCTAGCCACCTAGACGTGTCATCTGTTGCAGTATCCTCAGGATAGCAAACCACTCCGCACAGTAAACTGCTATGGGATTATTATGCAGCATTAAATATCGGGAAACACGACGGAATAGCCAGTAAAATCTCCTTGTTTAGACCCATCCGTGTAATGACTTAAAAAATCCGGGGGGGGGGGGGGGGATTTAAAATCTCGTTAAACTTAATTTTAAAAATGTAGTCTGGTGTACAATTATTCCGCTATACAGTCAATTCCAAAAATAACTTGAGTCTCTCTAGCGGCCAGCGTTGGTCCCTCATCCCACCTTTGGCTGTGGACCTTAATGCCCCACATGTGCAGTAGCGCAAGGCTCTCCCTCGCACGGCTCCTAAATGGCCTCGTTGCTTGTGGATACTTTGGAACAAACGTGTCAGTGGCAGCTTAGCAACGAAGAGAAAGCTGGTGATTTAGGAACAGGCAGAGCCCTTTATGCTTGGTATAGCCAAGGAGGAGACGTCGAATAGCCAGTCGAGGCTAACCAGCCTCTACATATAGGATAGCAACTGGACTTGACCGGTTAAGGCCGTGTTGACAGCCTAATATCCTTGTGGTGTCAACCGCGTCCAGCATTTTGAGGTACGAAGGCCTTGCAGATCCATAAATCTGGCGTCCTTACTCAACCCTGGGTCGCATGAAGGCTTCGTAAGTTTGGCGCAGACATTCCCTGTCGGCTCCCCAAGACTCTAAGTAACACATTCAAGGATGTTCGGAATCATCCTTCAGGCATCTTATTTTCAGTTCTCTAATGATAAATAGTTTAGGCAAGAAGAGAACAGAAGCTTTCGAAATGCGGTGCTACAGAAGAATGCTGAAGATTAGATGGGTAGATCACATAACTAATGAGGAGGTATTGAATAGATTTGGAGAGAAGAGAAGCTTGTGGCACAACTTGACTAGAAGAAGGGATCGGTTGGTGGGACATGTTCTGAGACATCGAGGGATCACCAATTTAGTATTGGAGGGCAGCGTGGAGGGTAAAAATCGTAGAGGGAGACCAAGAGATGAATACACTAAGCAGATTCAGAAGGATGTAGGCTGCAGTAGGTACTGGGAGATGAAGAAGCTTGCACAGGATAGAGTAGCATGGAGAGCTGCATCAAACTAATCTCAGGACTGAAGACCACAACAACGACAACAACAACAACAACAAGTGGCAGCCACGTTAGACTCTAATCAGAAGTGAGGCCAGATGTTTCACAGTTTCCGTAAAAGTGTGAACAGTGCCCCCCCCCCCCCCCCCCAAATTTAAACAGGTGGATTAAAATGAGTGCGGGTGCGACTAAAAGCAATACAAAATTTCCTCCAAAAAGAATTTAAAACATGTGGTGTATGACGACTCTCCAGCCACCGTATTGTCAAATTCAGTTTCTGAGTAGTGTGACGGTAGAAACCCCGTTACTAGATGAATATTGCTAGTATGCAAGGATTGCTTTGTGGAAAGCGAGCGCGCTACATAGTGCGCGATTCGCGGAAGCGCGTGACGCGTCCGTGCGAGATTTGCAACGGTCGCCGGGCGGCCACGTGTCCTGCAGCTTGGGGCATTGTTTGGTTTTCCGCGCATTACGCGAAAACTATGTAACTCACGGTGAAGAGCGATGCGGCAGTGGACTGCGGTCAGCAATATGCACCTTCTGAGAGAGCTATCTTTATTTCAAGTCACGAGACGCAAAAGTTATAGTAACCTCAAAATCGGTTAATATCACGAATACTGAAAGATTAATAAAAATAGTAAATAACAACTTACAGGGATGAGCGAGCACTCATTGAAAACGTTTCGTCATAGCGGATCGAGTGCCGAAGTCCTATGTTAAGATTCCTAAATAAATCAGCCCTTAAAGAGCAATAAACAAAGTTTGAGGGAAATTTTTTTATAAAATCAATAGAAAATTCATGACGTAAAGAACAAAAATGGCTCTGAGCACTATGGGACTCAACATCTGAGGTCATCAGTCCCCTAGAACTTAGAACTACTTAAACCTAAGGAGGACACACACATCCATGCCCGAGGCAGGATGCGAACCTGCGACCGTAGCGGTCGTGCGGTTCCAGACTGAAGCGCCTATAACCGCTCGGCCACTTCGGCCAGCTAGGTAAAGGCCGGCCGGAGTGGCCGAGCGGTTCTGGGCGCTACAGTCTGGAACCGCGCGACCGCTACGGTCGCAGGTTCGAATCCTGCCTCGGGCATGGATGTGTGTGATGTCTTTAGGTTAGTTAAGTTTAAGTAGTTCTAAGTTCTAGGGGACTTATGACCACAGATGTTGGCCGGCCGAAGTGGCCGTGCGGTTAAAGGCGCTGCAGTCTGGAACCGCAAGACCGCTACGGTCGCAGGTACGAATCCTGCCTCGGGCATGGATGTTTGTGATGTCCTTAGGTTAGTTAGGTTTAACTAGTTCTAAGTTCTAGGGGACTGATGACCTCAGCAGTTGAGTCCCATAGTGCTCAGAGCCATTTGAACCATTTGAACCACAGATGTTGAGTCTCATAGTGCTCAGAGCCATTTGAACCATTTTTGGCTACGTAAAGATCGGCAGTACACAACATTCTGGGTGGCATCACACGTACTTCAAACTCGTTAACTTATACTATACATTTAACTTGCAATAGTTTCATTATTAGCAAATTATTATTAACATTTATCGCTCATAATTAGTTAATTATTATAGATACGAAGATTTTGAGCAGCGCAATGTGGAGATTGCTATAGATTACGTCTAAAAACAGTGTTATATGCAGTTCTCTGCTAAAACTTTGCACCACAGATGTCAACAAACAAATTTGCGCTAAGTGGCGAAATTTTGCAAAAACTAAAACTTGATTTACGGGCGATAGAATAATCCTAGAAATTAATGTAACATAGTTCCGATGGTGTACTTATTTCTGCCGAGGGATGTATGTATCGAAATTTGTACCCTTAACTGGTGAGATTGGTACTTGCATAACCAGGAGGTTGACGTCCGAGCCTATATATGCGAGCGGCCACCTTGGCCAGGGGTCACGCCACACGCACGCACGCACACACGCGCACGCGTCGTTCGCACACTTGTCGTGTTCCTGTACCTGTTGGTTGTGCAGTGTTTTCTTCAGGAATAAAACACTGCTCACCTAGGGACCGTTAGTGAGGGATTTTGCGAGTCAGGCCCCCTTCGCATGGGACATGCCCGCGCTCGCAGAGGCCAAGGCTAGCTTTCCTTCCCCTCAGTGCAAATCTCTTCGCCTTTATTGGCACCATGTCTGACACCCGTCAGGCGCCCCGCTCGTCCGAGGCTTCGAAGAAGAAGCAAGAACTCGACGCCAAGAGAGACACTGACTTGCGTCACACTGGCAATGCAACGTCCAACCAAGCCGAGCAAGATCCAAATGAAAGCTTCAAGCTTCTTACCGACTTGATGCCAACGACTGTTGTGTGTTCTACGCCAACGGAAGAACTTCCTGGACCTGCCAAGAGGAAAAATACGGACGAGACAACCCCGAATTCGTCAGCTAGCGAAAACCGACACAAGAAGTCGCGCCCCGTCGCCGATGAGGAGGGATTCATTCCAGCCATTCGGACGGCTCCTGCCCGAAAGGTTGCGAGTGCTGCTCCGATATCAACAAACAACTCTTTCGCGGCTATGGACGCCGAACCAACCGACCAAAGTGACACCTTGGCTACCACGGCCCAACTTCTACAAAAGCACAGAAACCTCCTCCCATCATCATTGAATTCAAGGAGGCGTATAAGATACTATGGCAAACTATTAAGGGCCTTCTTTCCAACCCTTTTCAATTCGGAACAGCTGGTAAAGACCTCTATAAGCTTCAAACCGCAAATACTACGGATTTTATGAAAGTCACAGAAGAAATCTCGAAAAGGCAACGGGGATTTTATACCTATTCGCCTGACAAGTCCATCAAAAAAGTCATTCGAGGGCTTCCCTTCAGTTTCTCGTGTGAAGATCTGAGGGAAGAACTGGAAGCCATCGGAATTGTCCCCAGGTCAATTTGCAGAGTGCAATCGCCTAGAGCTCATAAAGACACACCCCTCTTTATGCTAGTGCTCACCAACACACCAGATAACCAAAAATTACTGACAATGAAGATCATAGCCAACACAGACGTCACAATTGAGGAACCTCGGGGCAAACGTGGCCCCACCATCTGCTATCGATGCCAAGGCATTGGCCATGAAGCCAGGCACTGTGCAGTGCCCTTCAAGTGTGTGAAGTGCGGCCAAGAACACACTTCCAAAGATTGCCCTAAGGACAAAGACACTCCTCCCACATGTGTCCGTTGCAACAAAGCTCATCCTGCTAGCTACCTTGGCTGTGTAGTCATTAAAGCCTATAGGACTAGACAAAAGGCAACCACTCACCAGGGTCTCACTTATGCTGCTATTGCAGCTGCTAGGAGAAATACAAATGTAGCAACAACCAACACCAATAATGCCTCATCCTCTAAGGCCAATGCCTCCACTGCAGGCATACAGAGAATCAACCTACACCACCATAGGCGTACTCAGTTTACTCCCCATCGCCCAGCTCCACCTCCTCCGACCATTGCTGCACATAATCAGTGCCGGACCGCCAACAACTCAGGCACAACGCAACACTTCCCGCCAAGAGTTTAATCTGACCTCAGTCATGCAAGTCATGACGAAAGCAATCACTGATCCCTTTCAGGCTATCATGGCTACTATTCCGCAACAGATTTCTGCTGCAGTTCAAGTTGCCCTACAGGCCATTCCACAGCCAACCTCCATCACCCAATATGGCAGCTAGATTTGGGCTAACTGTGTGCACATGGAACGCCAATGGAATTCGCAATCAAGTAGGAGAGTTCCGTCAATTCCTCCAAGATGAAAGAATCGACGTGTGCCTGGTCACACTTGAAACCCGACATCCAAGTAGGAGTCGCCAACTACAGCTGTTTCCGGACGGACCGGCCGACTGCTGGTGGAGGAACAGCAGTATATGTAAGAAACTCCTTGATGCATCACCAACTGCCACTTCCAGCATTAGTCACAGTAGAAGCCACATCAGTTGCAGTCCAGACATCAAGAGGCCGCATACAATTCATTGCAGTGTACAGGCCCCCCCGTGGCCATCTAGAAGAAGCAGACTTTGAGATGCTACTGTCACAACAAGGAAATATTTTTCTTGTTGGTGACCTTAACGCCAAAAATACCAATTGGAATAGCCGCATCACTAACATCAGCGGACGTCGTCTCCTGCGAGTTACTGAAAGAAACCACGCCATCATCGTGGGACCATACGACCCCACTTGCTTTCCGAATAGAGGCCAGAGTGACTTGCTGGATATAGCCATCATTAAGGGATTTCCCAATGGTGTTACTGCCACTACCAGAAGGGCCCTTACATCTGACCACGAACCTGTCATTTTTGATGTCGACCTCGTCGGCATCAATAAACCGCCTAGACACTATCTTGATATTCGAGGAATCAGCTGGGAAATGTATCGTCAACTGCTTGAAAGAGACCTCCTGGATGCACCAGACCCAGGGACAGCAGGAGCAGAAGCCACTCTATTACACCTAACATCTAAAGCACAAGAAGCTGCAACAGAAGCTACACCTCCGAGACGGCCTATACCACCAAAAACTCACCAACTGCCCCCACCTATCATAGCAGCCATCAGGGAAAAAAGCCGAGCATTCAGAGAATGGCAGACAACGCGCAATCCAGCCACAAAGCGCCTAGTAAATCGACTACAACGAGAAATTAAGGCAGAAGTAGAAAAACACAGGAATCAAGTCTGGGCAGATAAGGTTGCACTGCTACAATTACAAGACCAATCGGCCTTGAAGATGACGAAGTCTCTACTAAGAAGCGGACAGTAGTTACCCCCACTACATGTGGGCAACCATATAATCAGCGAACCAGATGGCAAAGCAAATGCTTTGGCAGATGTATTTGCAAGAAACTTCACACCGATGAATGACCCTGTCGACGCTGACCACATTGGCCTAGTCAACGAGAGACTTCCAAGATTCCTCGCCAGTCGAGCCGAAGATGACCACATTCAACCGATCACGACAGCAGAAGTTACAAAACAGCTCGAAGAATTAAACGGAAAGAAGGCTGGAGGACCAGACCTTCTAACTAATGAGCTGCTGAAGCAATTACCACCTACTGCAGTACCAATAATAGCGGCCGCGTTCAATGAGATCCTGGCAACTGGCGACTTCCCCCTCACATGGAAACATGCAGAGATCGTCGCCATACCGAAGACGGGAAAAGACCCTCGATCACCCGCTAGTTACAGACCAAATCAGTTTTTTACCTGCCATATCGAAACTTTTTGAACGTTTATACATAAAGAGACTTCAACAGCATGTGGAAGCAGAGCATCTGATACCAGACGTCTAGTTCGGCTTTCGCCAAGGCCTTTCCACCACCCAGCAGCTACTACGCCTAGTTGAGGAAGCATTCAGCGCCATGGAAAGGAAAGAATTCTTCGGGGCTGTATTTTTGGATGTTTCTCGTGCCTTTGATTGCGTGTGGCACGAGGGACTCCTCTATAAACTCCTAGATATAGGGGTCCCCGTGTCACACGCAACATTCCTGAAGAGTTTTCTAGAAAACCGGACTTTTCATGTCCGCACTCAAGATGGTATATCGTCCACCAGACCAATCAAAGCAGGAGTACCTCAGGGCAGTGTTCTGGGACCACTGTTATACATCTTGTATACATCCGACCTACCATCGACGGCCAGAACACACCTATCCCTATACGCCGATGATACAGCCATTTACTCTCGAAGTATGAATGCTGCACACCTCCAGGCAAGACTGCAACAAGCATGTAATAAGCTGAGTGAATGGGCAACGAAATGGCGACTGTCTTTCAACGCCACAAATACGCAGGCAGTAGCAATCTGTAGAAGACCACTTCCACCTAACATCCAGCCCATTGAGATAAGGGGCACCCCAGTTACGTGGTCAAAAACAGCAAAATACTTGGGTGTGACACTTGACAGGCGATTGACATGGCAACCTGATATAGAAGATATTCGAGAGAAAGCCAGAAGAAGAATGGTACAGCTCTATCCATTATTAAATCCAGCGTCAACACTGGTGCGACCAATCTTAGACTACGCTGCTGTTGTGTGGGGCGATGCTGTTCCAACCCACATACAACGGCTACAAAGAGTTCAGAATCGTGCTCTGAAAAGAGCACTCCATCTTCCATACCGGTTCCCAACTCGCAGGGGTACCCTATTTGAAAGACCGATTTAGAACCAGTGCAAAAACCTTCTATGAAAACACGCAACTGTCAGACAACGAACTTGTTCGACAACTTGGGCACAGGGTGCACTGCCTGGCCTCCACCAGATGGCCCGATGACCTACGTGAATAACGAGGTTACACATCTTGTGTATATATTTCTTTATACAAATTTAATAATTTTACTTTAATTTAAATTTTTATTTTATTTTATTTTAACTCAAATTTATGATATTTTAATTCTTTTTTTAATCTTATTTTATTGTATTTATCATTTATTTGTTTAATTATTTTATCAAAGGTGAATGAATGAGTGTGAGAATGCGTTAACTTTATATGTATGTGTGAGTACAATGTACATATTGTGTGAATGTGTGAGCGAATGGAAAAAAATTTAAAAAAAGAAAAAAAGAAATAAAAAATAAAAAACAAAAAAACAAAAATTACCACACAGCAAATGTATTTTAAATCATTTAAAAGCAGAAAAAATATGACAACCAAAAAGCTATTGTTTTAATGTCAATTTTTATTATTAAAGGCGTAGCCGCATGGCTTGAACTTCTATTTTCAGACTGGGCAATCCTTGATGCCCCAATATATTCTGCAGCGCGGCCAGGGGTCAGTCGTTGGTCAGTCGTTTCGGAGGGTGACTGGCGAGCACGCCCCTCTTGACGGTGGCCCATGTGATCGTTTGAGAATTATTTTTCACGCCGATTTATTTCGACAAAGAGTATTAATTAACAGTGCAAGTGTGCAAGCATATATTTGGTAAACTGGAAGTCCTACGATTATTTGTGTAAGTGCGATTTACGAGGTATACATCGTCGTAAGTGAACATGTGGCGAACTGTGATTTCGCGCCAAAACTGTTAGAACAAAGAGGACAGAGGGACTCGTGGTTCTGTTCGAATTATTTGAATAATTTTCGTTTATGGCAGCCTACATTACTGCTATTGGGGGCTCGGAGTCAAATTATTATTAAAGTAAAACTGTAAACCGTCTCACCAATGCTAATTTCATTGTGTGAAAGAAAAGGACAACTCCAATAAATAGTGATTAAACTGTGTCGTGAAAAACTGATTTTGCTATAATAATCACCTAATGTTTGTTCCCTAGCATAAACTGTACTCATGTCTGAGTGAATAATTAATTCAAAAACTATAACAAATGCGCGGGTGTGGAAGTGTACTAATGTTCCAAGTGTTGGTATCATCCCCTGAGACTTACGTGAGAGCCAAAATTTGCAACAACATTTTTTAACCAACAATTGTATGTGCACATTCGTGTGAATATTTGTAACCGCTTCTTCTTTATTTTTATCGCCCTGACGCAGTAGCCTTTGCAAGGTTAGAGGAAGCAGAGAAGATGGGGAACACAGTCCTGGACGTCATAGTGTGGACATAGTATTGTTGATCGCAATGGCGAACGATGTTACACTTAATACACTCCCTCGATGGACACATTCTCCTGCTGAAAAAGGTTGGACGGGCTATTCTCAACCCTGTACAAAACAAACCTTTCTCATAGGAATGAGTGTATGAAGTTGGGGAGACGCCCGAAAACCTCACTTGAAGAGTTGCAACTTAATATCACACCTCGCGGCAGTGCCATAGGGTTTTTTTTTTCTAATCAAAGAAGACACCGGCAAGTTGTTGCTTAGGAGGAAGGCCTGTTGTATCGCCGCTTCTAGCAGGGTCAGGTTACCGAGAGCCGGCCGTGTGGCCGAGCGGTTCTAGGCGCTTCAGCCTGGAACCGCGCGACCGCTACGATCGCAGGTTCGAATCCTGCCTCGGGCATGCATGTGTGTGATGACCTTAGGTTGATTAGGTTTAAGTAGTTCTAAGTTCTAGGGGACTGATGACCTCAGAAGTTAAGTCCCATAGTGCTCAGAGTCATTTGAACCATTTCAGGTTACCGAGTGTGGAGCGATACGACCTGAAACCGCACTGGGAGCTGCTGACGGGTGATCTGGTTTCGTGAACCCACACTAGGCGCCGACGGTTGACTATACGCTCCACTGCCGCAGATAGTGAGACTGACAACACGATAATTAAAAACGTTAGTCCATTGCTTCCCTGGTTTTTAAAATCGGGATTAAAGTATGAAACTTCCTGGCAGATTAAAACTGTGTGCCCGACCGAGACTCGAACTCGGGACCTTTGCCTTTCGCGGGCAAGTGCTCTACCATCTGAGCTACCGAAGCACGACTCACGCCCGGTACTCACAGCTTTACTTCTGCCAGTATCTCGTCTCCTACCTTCCAAACTTTACAGAAGCTCTCCTGCGAACCATGCATATCCTTTCTTTCAGGAGTGCTAGTTCTGCAAGGTTCGCAGGAGAGCTTCTGTAAAGTTTGGAAGGTAGAAGACGAGGTACTGGCAGAAGTAAAGCTGTGAGTACCGGGCGTGAGTCGTGCTTCGGTAGCTCAGTTGGTAGAGCATTTGCCCGCGAAAGGCAAAGGTCCCGAGTTCGAGTCTCGGACCGGCACACAGTTTTAATCTGCCAGGAAGTTTAATATCAGCGCACACTCCGCTGCAGAGTGAAAATCTCATTCTGGAAACATCCCCCAGTCTGTGGCTAAGCCATGTCTCCGCTATATCCTTTCTTTCAGGAGTGCTAGTTCTGCATGGTTCGCAGGAGAGCTTCTGTGAAGTTTGGAAGGTGGGAGACGAGATACTGGCAGAAGTAAAGCTGTGAGTACCGGGCGTGAGTCGTGCACGGTAGCTCAGATGGTAGAGCACTTGCCCGCGAAAGGTAAAGGTCCCGAGTTCGAGTCTCGGTCGTGCACACAGTTTTAATCCGCCAGGAAGTTTCGTATCAGCGCACACTCCGCTGCAGAGTGAAAATCTCATTCTGGGATTAAAGTAGATTCTTTCCACCAGGTGGGAAAGTCGCCCGTCACCAAATTTGCACTAAGGAGCTTAAGCAGGTCCTCCTTCGTCCGCAGGTTCAACTGCTTCAAAGTAGTGTACGCTGTCAAGTCTCCGATATTGATGTCCAGTAGTGTCCAGATACTTTTGATCAGATACTGCGTACTACTGCAATCGGTACCGGATACAATCCTCTCACAGACAACCTGCTTTATCTACGAAAAGTGTGAAAATGCAACCGACAGTATGGACTAACACTTGTAGTGAAATGGTTAGCAGCATTGCATCAGGAATTACTGTAAGTAGGCTGTTTAGGTTTTTATGTTGGTAACGCCACGTAGCGCTCTGTATGAAAATCACTGGCTGTGCTGTGTGAAGTCTGTGGCTGGTTTGCATTGTTCGAATTTGCTATTGTAGTGTTGGGCAGTTGGCTGTTAACAGCGCGTAGCGTTGCGCAGTTGGAGGTGAGCCGCCAGCAGTGGTGGATGTGGGGAGAGAAATGGCGGAGTTTTGAGAGCGGATGATCTGGACGTGTGGCCATCAGAGACAGTAAATTTGTAAGACTGGATGCCATGAACTGCTATATATATTATTACTTTTGAACACTATTGAAGTAAATACAATGTTTGCTCTCTATCAAAATCTTTCATTTGTTAACGATGCCTATCAGTAGTTAGTCCCTTCAGTAGTTAGAATCCTTTATTTAGCTGGCAGTAGTGGCGCTCGCTGTATTGCAGTAGTTCGAGTAACGAAGATTTTTGTGAGGTAAGTGATTGATGAAAGGTATAGATTATTGTTAGTCAGGGCCATTGTAGGGATTTTTGGAAGTCAAGATTGCGTTGCGCTAAAAATATTGGGTGTCAATTTAGTGTTCATCAGAATAGGCGAAGAGCGAAATGTCTGAGTACGTTCAGTTCTGCTCAGCTGTTTGAAAAGCAAATAATTTAAGAGGTTTATCAGCACAATCATTCATAACTTTTTCTAAGGGGACGTTTCATTACTTTCGTTAGCCTCTGGACATGGCTCAATCCGTATAAGGGGTGTGGGAGAGATTAATTTTAAAAATTTTGGGTTGCAGTAGCTGTGCTGTCTGTGGCCCCTTTACTGTCAGAGGTATGCAAATGAAGGGAAAGGGGAGGGGGAGGGGAGGAGGGAGACGGCGTGGCAGCTTCGCAGTGTTTGGAAGAAGGAAGGCAGATCAGACTTTAACGTCCCGTCAACAGGGACGGCGCAACGGCGCAATACCTTGAGTTCACGTACAGAATGAGCACCCGCCGAAGCCGATACAACAGCGCCATATTTACAGACTCTGGCCGCTCTGTTGGAAAACAGACGACTCTCGACGGAGCAATTGCTTGGCAAACGTGCACACTGGCGTTCTGCGTGGACACGTGTGTGTGTGTGTGTGTGTGTGTGTGTGTAGCCGGATAATTGACTATAGCACAGGAGGTGCGCCGAACCGTAGTGTGGTAGATAGCATTCATGTCACCAAGCTGCTGCTTTTCTCTCTCTCTCTCTCTCTCTCTCTCTCTCTCTCTCACACACACACACACACACACACACACACACACACACACACACACACACACGTTTGTGTGTTATTTTGTCAAGAGCGCCGATTGCAGTTCTTTAATGAACTGGCTCTTCACTCGCGGCTACGTCCGCTTAAGCGGATGTCACATATTTTACCCACATATACGTCTGATTCTCTGCTGCTTTGCAGTTTACACCTCCAGAGAGGATTCATCTGTGGTATTCAGCCGTGTGGCACGATATTTGATTTCGAAACACATTGACAAAACTATTGGCACCTACAGTTCTCACAATAAGCAGCACAAATAAGAGGCAAACTGCACTTAATACATGTAAAGGACTCCAAGTCAACTACATACACGAAAGAATTACCAACAGGTCGTTGCAGAACATATTTACGTATCACCTTCTTGTCACCCCCCATCCCAAAGTGGTAGCAGAGTTATCGTACTCCCGTAGTATTTTTATATAAATAATGAGTCATTCATATAAAAATTTGGTTGAAATTGCTGCATATGTACCTGAATTAAGCTTTTATGTCACCCTTTTTATCTCAGTTTCAGCCTCAGCTGTTGAGGAGCTGCCGGCCGGAATGGCCGAGCGGCTCTAGGCGCTACAGTCTGGAACCGCGCGACCGCTACGGTCGCAGGTTAGAATCCTGCCTCGGGCATGGATATGTGTGATGTCCTTAGGTTAGTTAGGTTTAAGTAGTTCTAAGTTCTAGGGGACTGATGACCTAAGATATTAAGTCCCATAGTGCTCAGAGCCATTTGAACCATTTTTTTGAGGAGCTAGGGGAACTGCCACAAGTTTTTCCCCCTTCCTTCGAGTTCGCTAGTGACGTGTGTGTCCAGTTTGTTAGGAACTGTTTCAAGCATTACAGGATTGACTTTCACGTCTCTGTCTTTGCAATGTGTCGTACAATACTGTAATTTTTCTGGTACATTCTGAGGCATATGTGAATAATGTCTGTAAACTGTCACTAATACAATCAGTAGTAAAGTAGTAATCAATTAAAATGCAACGCTTCACGCGGCGGTTTTACTGCACGAACAACAAGAATGTTGTAAGCGAGAAACTTACTTCCTTTGATCATTTTGTGGGCGTCGTATGAAATTGTATGTAAAATTCGTTGCAAATCTCGAACTGATGTCGTTCTGAAACACTGGATGGCTAAAACTTCGGTATTCGCGCTTCGTGGGTACACCGCTTTCTCAGCCCCACAGCGATTTTCTACAGACAGTAAGTGACGTGTGTCCCAAGTTTTGTAGAAATCGGTTCATTGATTGAGGAGGATACGTGGAACATATATACATACAAAGCTTCCCGAGCAATGCTTCCTCCAGTGGGCTAAACAGATACAAGTCGGAAGGTGCGGGATCCGGGCTGTAGGGTGGATGAGGAAGAACGGTTTTGTGAGCTCCCCTCGGGTGTGCAGACTAGTGAGAGGCGTCGCATTGCCATGGAGAAGTTCGTTCGAATTTTTTGCGCCTCGAATGATAGTGTCCGCACGTACCGACATTGTAGGAGTTGAGGCTGTGTACGGTCGGTCGGCATGCGAGAGATCAGACACGTTTGTGTGACTTTGTTGCGATGTCGACAGACGCATCGCCCAACGACCCGCCGTGCTTTTGTTCACTACCAGGTCTCTGTAGACACTTTGCAAGCGTCTAGCTATCTCTCAGGTTTTCCGTCCAAAGAAACATAGCGAATAGCTCTCTGCTCGGAACCCATCTCCGTTATAGACGCCATTTTGAAGGCTACGCACGGCGCTGCCAACAATCTGAACTCCATATAATTATAGGGGCTGAAGCGGGAATATTCCACTACTCTGTAGGAATCAACATGGATTCCGGAAACAGCGATCGTGTGAGACCCAACTCGCTTTATTTGTTCATGAGACCCAGAAAACATCAGATCAGGCTCAAAGGTAGATGCCATTTTCCTTGACTTCCGGAAGGCGTTCGATACAGTTCCGCACTGTCGCCTGATAAACAAAGTAAGAGCCTACAGAATACCAGACCAGCTTTGTGGCTGGATTGAAGAGTTTTTAGCAAACAGAACATGGAGAGACGTCTACAGACAAAGTAACCACTGGCGTGCCACAGGGGAGTGTTACGGGACCACTGCTTTTCACAATATATATAAATGACCTAGTAGATAGTGTCGGAAGTTCCATGCGGCTTTTCGCGGACGCTGCTGTAGTACACAGAGAAGTTGCAGCATTAGAAAATTGAAGCGACATGCAGGAATATCTGCAGGTGATGGGCACTTGGTGCAGGGAGTGGCAGCTGACCCTTAACAGACAAATGTAATGTATTACGAATACATAGAAAGAAGGATCCTTTATTGTATGATTACATGGTACCGGAACAAACACTGGTAGCAGTTACTTCAGTAAAATATCTGGGAGTATGCGTACGGATCGATTTGAAGTGGAATGAGCATATAAAATTAATTGTTGGTAAGGCGGGTACCAGGTTGAGATTCATTGGGAGAGTCCTTAGAAAATGTAGTCCATCAACAAAGGAGTTGGCTTGCAAAACACTTGTTCGACCTATACTTGAGTATTGCTCATCAGTGTGGGATCCGTACCAGGTGGGGTTGACAGAGGACGTAGAGAAGATCCAAAGAAGAGCGGCGCGTTTCGTCACAGGATTATTTGGTAAGCGTGATACCGTTAAGGAGAAGTTTAGCAAACTCCAGTGGCAGACTCTGCAAGAGAGGCGCTCTGCATCGCGGTGTAGCTTGCTGTCCAGAGGGTGCGTTTCTGGATGAGGTACCGAACATATTGCTTCCCCCTACTTATACCTCCCGAGGAGATCAGGAATGTAAAATCAGAGAGATTCGAGCGCGCACGGAGGCTTTCCGGCAGTCGTTCTTCCCGCGAACCGTACGCGACTGGAACAGGAAAGGGAGGTAATGACAGTGGCACGTAAAGTGCCCTCCGCCACACACCGTTGGGTGGCTTACGGAGTATAAATGTAGATGTAGATACAGATGCCCCACAACAAATTCTGCATTTTTTTCGAGAAAAAAATTGTTGCGTTACTCATTGAACGCCCCTCGTCGATACAGATTGTGAACAACTGCCTGTTACCAGCTCCATCATCTCACTGAACTGTTGTCTGACCGTGACTGTGACCTGTCGTCGAACCCGGCAGTAGGTTCGGTATTATACCTGCAACGGTTATCAGGAGCCGAACTTGCCAGCAGACTGACGATCGATACGATAGAGGGACTTCACGTACTCTACTCCTTTTTGCTGTCGTATTTAATTTTGAGTGACAGAAAATTTAACGATGAGAACTGGAATGGGAGGAAAGGAGGAAATGAGAGGGGGAATAGGGGTGGGATGGAGATCGATGGCAGCACAGACGGCAGTTCTCCGCCCCTACTTCCGTACCACCCCCCGCTCCCCTAGTTGCACCCAACCCGTCGCTTGCCGACCTTCCGCTCCCCACAGAAAGAACAGAATGGGGTCGGATTTCCGGATCGAATCAATTCATCTGCGAAAACGAATGACTGGAGAAATGTAACCGCAGGGCCATTCCTCCCAGCGTCTGCGGCAGCCATCAACTCGCCTACTCCGTAAGGAATGAGGCGGAAGGACGCGAGGATAAGATCCGCGTTCCGCCCGGGTTCGTTATGCCGAGTGGGGTGGAGACGGCGGGAATCTCGGCCACTCGGCCGTTAATTGACGTCGCCTCGCCTGCGGACGGAAAATGGAAAAGCTGGGAGGGGGGCCAGCGACAGAAGGGGGGGGGGGGTTGTATTAGTGGGAGGCAGCGAGCAGACACCGCAAAGGTAGGCCACCGCCCACCTATGCCATGCGTAAGCAGGCGGCGGCGAGTCATTAATTCTAACCGGGTGAGGAGGAGGGGGGGGGAGGGGGAGGAACGTGAACCAACCTCCTTCCCACACCCCAACTAATTCGCCGGTAGCGGGGCGCCTCGGGACATTAGGGACATGGTGGTGGTGGGGCAGGAGCAGGTGCACTGTATAAGGAGACTAGAAGGGCTGTAAAGCACCCTTTCTTATTTTGTATAAAAGGAACCCTTTTTAATGTCCCCATTTATCGTAAAAACGATGTGTCTTATTATAGTTAAGTTTTCATTACTGGGATTCACAGTCATGGGAAATTTTTTTTTTTTTTTTTTTTTTGAAAGACATGTTTACGCCAGTGACTGTTAAACTTTTAATTTCCAGTATTGCAGTTTCGGCCTTACGCCATTATCAAGTGCAGATGTTTTGGTATTAAGCCATGTCAACTTTACACAGGTTGACACATTTATATGTCGTTGTCATCTGCTGCTGTACACATCTGTACATACACATGTTCGTTCCACCATCACTTTGAAAACAGTCGTTCGCTGCTGTGGTTTAGTGCAAAAGTTAAGTTACTAATGATAGTGGAACGAACATGTGTATGTACATACTGTGCTGTTTCACGATAAATGGACATGTGTGCTCGTACTACTTAGCAGGGTTACGAATGTATATAACATTAAATGACAACGACATATAAAATACCTACAAATCCCTCATCCGCCCTATCGTTTGGTACGCCCAACCTGCCTGGATCTCCGCTCCCCCTACCTTTTACAAGTCCTTTCAGATACTAGAATGCAATGCTCTTCGCCTCGCCTATCGCATCCGTCTCCCCTCCCCCACGCGGATCCTGTACGACCTCATTCCGTTCCCCCACCTCCTCCCTTTCCTCGAACGGATACGGATCCTCTACACCTCCCGTAAACTCTATCCTCCTCACCCGCTTGTCTCTCCCATCCTCTCCCGCCCCCGTCCGCTGCCGCGCCTGTATTTCCAAGTCCCACCTGCTCTCCACTCTACACACCTTCTCCCAAGGAGGCTTCCCCTCCAGCTACCCCTCCTACCAACTTTGATCCTCTCTCCCTCTTCCTGTGTTTCTTCCTATAGGCACCCTCCCTCCCTTCTCTCCCCCTTCCCTCCCTCCTCCCTCCTCCCTCTCTCCCCCCTCCTCCCCCCCGCCTCCCCTCCCGCATACCTTCATTCCTCCCCCCATCTCCTCTGCCCTTGGCATCTTTGCTCTCCCCTCTCCCTCCCCCTCCACCTTCTTCCCCTCTTGGCAGGTCCCCGGATTCGCACACGCTCAGTGGACAATCGCGCGCCGGAGATCATCGCCATCAGTTTCTCGTGTGTGTGCCATCGAGTTTGTGACTTAGTGTTTTTCGCCGTCACGCTCCTTCGTTCACCTGTACCGTCCAAGTCATCAGTATTTGTGCACAGTGCCAACAGTTTTTGGTGTGTTTGCGTCGAGTGTGAACGGCTTCGTGTTTTTTAATTTTTGTATCTACTGTTCTTTTAACCACCAATCTGTTACTTTTCTATCTTCATTTTCTCTTTTTCTGTAATACTTGTGGCTGAAGAGCGGAATAGATTTATCCGCTGCCAGCCCACCTTTGTATAAGGTGAAAAATAACAATAAAGAAAAAGAACGACATATAAATGTGTAAGCCTGTATAAAGTTGACATGGCTTAATGCCAAAACATCTGCACTTGTTAATGGCCTAAGGCAGAAATTGCAATAGTGGAAGTAAAAAGTTTAACAGTCACTGGCGTAAACATGATGTCTTTCAAAAAATCTTTTTATAGGAATGTACGTTCTGTAAATCAGTTTACACTGCCTAATACAAATAAATTAAGCTAAACAGAAGACATGGTCAGATGTCAATGTAATTAGCGCACGTACACACTGCCGGCGGATGTACAAATGATTAGAGTTCTACGCCGCTGTGCTGACAAACCTCATAGGACAGCCATATGCGGTAGTATCGCTAAAAAGTATAAAAGAGCGGTCAATCGGCGCAGCTCCCATTTGTATCAGATGATTCGTGTGAAAAGGTTTTCGACGTGATTACAGCAACACGACGCGAATTATCAGAGGCTGGACGCGGAATGGTAGCTGGAACTAGGCGTATGCGACATTCCATTTCGGAAATACCAAAATTCAGTCATGACCTCTCACCACTGACAACGTTGCGGCCGACGGCCTTCGCTTAATACAGGAGTTTGCGTAGAGTTTTCAGTGCTAACGGAGGAAGCGACATTGCGTGAAATAGCCACAGAAATTAATGTGGGGCGTACGGGGTTGGGACGCTTGTGAGGAGCGACAGTAGTTCAAATGGCTCTGAGCACTATGGGACTTAACTTCTACGGTCATCAGTCCCCTAGAACTTAGAACTACTTCAACCTAACTAACCTAAGGACATCACACACATCCATGCCCGAGGCATGATTCGAACCTGCGACCGGGGCGGTCGCGCGGTTCCCGACTGTAGCGCCTAGAACCGCTCGGCCACCACGGCCGGCGAGCGACAGTTGTGAGGAGACCCGGCCGAACAGGTAGCGGGCGGCCTACAGGGGCACCAAACAGGTTGCGCGCCGCAGTTCAGTACTGCTGTGGATTTAGCGGAATATACCAACAAAGAAGGTGTAAGTTATTGGCGGTGCGTAAACGTAAACAAGAAGCGTAAAGAAAGACTAACTACCAGAAACAACTTAGTTTTAGGTGAAGACAGCCATACATGTATTCCGGACGTCGCCGTTAATGAAGTGCGAAAACACGTGGCAAACGCCAAAAGGCGTGCAAAAGAAACGGACACTTCAGTTTCTTCTGTTTACGCCCAAGACGTAGGGCCGCTGTTCAATCAAGGATTCGACATCGTCACATCACCGCCGTCACACAGGAGTGCAAAACGATCGCTGCAACGCATCAGGCGAAAAAAACATAGGATCTATACGAGATCCGACCGATACTGCAGGAATATTTCTGCAAGAACATCATTTGGTAATGAATGATGGGAGCAAATTTTTAATTGCAGATGACAACAGAGTACCAAATGATAGGATATTGGTGTTCGCCAGCGAAAGGGGAGCGAAGAGAGACTACCTCCTCGTGGTGTTCCCTGGACACGACACAAAGTCGTCTAAATGTCTTTCGCAAATTGTAAAAGATTCACTAATGATGTATGAAAAGTCATAGCTTTTCTAACAGTCACAATCAGCATTTTTGTGTAGAGAATTTTAGAAACAATGTCTCTTTGAGTGGACGATGAATAGAGCTTGTTTCAATACATAAATTGCATTCCTTAATGCTAATTGCTAGCAGGACTCATATTAGTCCTCAGTACACTTCCCTGCGTGGTACGGGTAAATTGAGATTTATTTCGAAATAATTAAAGAAAAAAGTTTCAACTGAGAACGAAATTCTTTAGTTGGCTCCTCTTAATATATGGTAAAAGGTTGCCACTGCTATCATACCAAATTTTGGGTGAGGGGTTGATAGATTGAAAACATTTTCCGTTTCTATAGTTTCTATAAAATGCATCGTTAAGTATGAGGTTGAGCGAAAGCCCTGTGTAAGATTAATCAGAACAAAAATTCCAATGAAAAAAATTTTACGCACAACTGTGCTGCAACTAGTGGTTGACATGAATTTCGTGGGGGCAAAAATCAGCTCCGATTTCTAATCAGACCAAGACCACTCTTCCTTGCCCAAAAAAATTCTGAAATAATGTAGCCTGGCTGCACTGGAGGAGTGTGAATGTCCCTTGGCAGTTGCCCTGGCCGGCACAGGCCGAGCGCTCAGTCACACCAAGCGGCAGCAGGTAGTGGCGCTGCATTTTCGACACACCCTGTGCCGGTCCCTCAGTATCCCGGATTTCTCACAAGTGTCGCCACATTCCAGTTTCTCACAAATGTCCACAACTCGGGGCGTACGGAGCACGTATCCGTCAGGACAGAGTGGAAAAATTTGACGTTGGATGTGCCTTGGCAGCGAGCGATCCACGCGAGTGCCTTTGCTAACAGCGCGACATCGCCTCTCCTGGACTTGTGACGATGTGGGCTGCGCCCTGGACAACTGGTAAACCGTGGCCTGTTCAGATGTCTCGCAATTTCAGTCGGTAATAACTGACGGTAGCGCGCGAGTGTAGCGCCGACCCCGCGAAGCCATGGAACCAAGTTGTCCGCAAGGCAATGGGCTAGCTGGTGATGGCTCCATAATGGTGTTGGCGGTGTTTAAACGGTGGTCCAACTGCTACTTGGATACTCTTGCAGCCATTCATGACTCCATGATCCTTACAAGGGAACCTCCCCATCGCACCCCCCTCAGATTTAGTTATAAGTTGGCACAGTGGATAGGCCTTGAAAAACTGAACACAGATCAATTGAGAAAACAGGAAGAAGTTGTGTAGAACTGTGAAAAAATAAGCAAAATATGCAAACTGAGTAGTTCAAGGGAAGATAAGCAACAATAAGGACGATAGGAACGCAGGAGCGCCGTGGTCTCGTGGTAACGTGAGCAGCTGCGGAACGAAAGGACCTAGGTTCAAATTTTCCATCAAGTGTAAATTTTAATTTTTTATTTTCAGTTTATGTGACAAACTCTTATGTTTTCATCACTTTTTTGGGAGTGATTATCACATCCACAAGAAAACCTAAATCGGGCAAGGTAGAAGAATCTTTTTACCCATTCGCCAAGTGTACAAGTTAGGTGGGTCGACAACATATTCCTGTCATGTGACGCACATGCCGTCACCAGTGTCGTATAGAATATATCAGACGTGTTTTCCTGTGGAGGAATCGGTTGACCTATGACCTTGCGATTAAATGTTTTCGGTTCCCATTGGAGAGGCACGTCCTTACGTCTACTAATAGCACAGTTTTGCGGTGCGGTCGCAAAACACAGACACTAAACTTATTACAGTGAACAGAGATGTCAATGAGCGAACGGACAGATAATAACTATGCAAAAATAAAGAAAGTAAAATTTTCAGTCGAGGGAAGACTTGAACCAAGGATCTCTCGTTCAGCAGCTGCTCACGCTACCACGGGACCACGGCGCTTCTAAGCACACTTCGTCCATGATGTTGCTTATGTGGCCCATGGACTACTCAGCTTGTATATTTTGCTTATTTTTTCACAGTTCCACGCAACTTCTTCCTGTTTTCTCAATTGATCTGTGTTCAGTTTATCAAGGCCTATCCACTGTGCCAACTTATAACTAAATCTGAGGGGGGTGCGATGGGGAGGTTCCCTTGTTAGCAACGATGGAAATTTTATAGATGACGATGCGTCATGTCACTTCGCCACTGGTTTGAAGAACATTCTGGACAATTCGAGCAAACGATGTGGTCACCCCGATCGCCGGACGTTGTTCCCATCCAGCACTGGGACATAACCGAGAGGCCAGTTCGTGCACCGGCAACACTTTTGCAAGCATGAACGACTACGGTGTTAGTGTGGCTCAGCATTTCTGCAGGCTATTCAGACGACTTGTCGAGTCCCTGCCACGTCCAGTTGTTGCAGTACACCGGACGAAAGGAGGTCCGACAGAATATTAGGAGGTATCCGTTCACTTTTGTCATCTCAGTGTAATTCTCAGTGTCACGTAAAACGGCCACCTGAGTGCATTAGCGTTGTTCGCTTTTTGGATTGTCACCACGTCTGGTGGGGTAAGTAAGAGACACGAACAGTGAGAGATGAAGAGTGGTCACGTTGAAGGATGCAGAGATGCCGCATACGCGTGTGAGACAGCGTTATCAGCAGATGGGAAAATTTGAAAGGGAGCTCAATGTGGACCTCCATTTGACCAGCTGGTTGAATCTTGCAATATTCAGGTACACTATGTGATCAAAAGTATCTGGACACCTGACTGAAAATGACTTACAAGTTCGTGGCGCCCTCCGTCGGTAATGCTGGAATTCAATACGGTGTTGGCCCACCATTAACCTTGATGACAGCTTCCACTCTCGCAGGCATATGTCCAATCAGTTGCTGGAAGGTTTCTTGGCGAATGGCAGCCCATTCTTCACGGAGTGCTGCAGAGAGGAGAGATATCGATGTCGGTCGGTGAGGCCTGGCACAAAGTCGGCGTTCCAAAATGTCCCAAAGGTGTTCTATAGGACTCAGGTCAGGACTTTGCGCAGGCCAGTCCATTACAGGTACGTTATTGTCGTGTAAGCACTCCGCCGCAGGCCGTGCATTATGAACAGGTGCTCGATCGTGTTGAAAGGTGCAATCGCCATCCCCGAATTGCTCTTCGACAGTGGGAAGCAAGAAGGTGCTTAATACATCAACGTAGGCCTCTGATGTGATAGTGGCATGCAAAGCAATAAGGCGTGCAAGCCCCCTCCATGAAAAACACGACCACACCATAACACCACCGCTTCCTAATTTTACTGTTGGCACTACACAAGCTGGCAGACGACGTTTACCGAGCATGCTCCATACCCACACCCTATCATCGCATCGCCACACTTGTACCGTGATTCGTCACTCCATGCAATGTTTTTCCACTGTTGAATCGTCCAATGTCTACGCTCCTTACACCAAGCCCGGCGTTATTTGGCATTTACCGGCGTGATGTGTGGCTCATGAGCAGCCGCTCGTCCATGAAATCCAAGTTTTATCACCACCCGCCTACTTGCAGTGAATCTTGATGCAGTTTGGAATTAATGCGTGATGGTCTGGACAGATGTCTGCCTATTACACATTACGATCGTCTTCAACGGTCGGCAGTGTCTGTCAGTCAACAGACGAGGTCGGCCTGTACGCTTTTGTGCTATACGTGTCCCTTCACGTTTCCACTTCACTCTTACATCGAAAACAGTGGACCTAGGGATGTTTAGGAGTGTGGAAATCTCGCGTGCAGATGTATGACACAAGTGACACCTAATCACCTGACCACGTTCAAAGTCGGTGAGTACCGCGGAGCGCCCCATTCTGCTCTTTCACGGTGTCTAATGACTACTGAGGTGGCTGGTATGGAGTACCTGGCAGTAGGTGGCAGCACAATGCAACTAATACCACGTAGCGTATGTGGGGCAACAGATGTGACGATGGCCCAGTACTGCACTGCATGAGAAGTTAAGGGCAGACATGAAATTCCATGGCAGATTAAAGGTGTGTACCGGGCCTAGACTACAACTCGGGAAGGTGGGAGACGAGATACTGTCGGAATTGAAGCTGTGAGGGCGGGTCGTGAGTCGTGCTTGCGTAGCTCAGTTCAAACGTGTGTGAATTCTTAAGGGACTTAACCGCTGAGGTCGTCGGTCCCTAGACTTACACACTACTTAAACTAACTTAAAATAACCTATGCTAAGAACAATACACATATCCATGGCCAAGGGAGGACTCGATCCTCCGTCGGCAGGGGCCGCGCAATCCGTGACATGACGCCTCTAACAGCGCGGCCACTCCGCGCACCGGTAGCTCACTTGCACGCGAAAGGCAAAGGTCCTGAGTTCAAGTCTCGGTCCGGCACACAGTTTTCATCTGCCAGGAAGTTTCATAACGGCGCACACTCCGCTGCAAAGTGTAAATTTCATTGAGGACAGTATGCTGATCGTCAGCGGCGGATGTCTCGCTATCAGAAGGGAGTATCGCCGTGTTGTTCACCACACACATTGTAACTGCTTCACATTTGCACCTGTCAGCCGAGAACATCTAATGGATTACTATGTACAGTAGTCTGTGTCATCCTGCACCACTGGTCGGTGACTAGCAACAGCCAGACTAGGAAATTACCGTCTCATGCACAGGCTTGTCGTTAACATCGCAACACAAACCGGCCGTGTTTGGTTTGGTGCTCAAAATGGTTCACATGGCTCTGAGAACTATGGGACTTAACATCTGAGGTCATCAGTCCCCTAGAACTTAGAGCTACTTAAACCTATCTAACCTAAGGACATCACACACATCCATGCCCGAGGCAGGATTCGAACCTGCGACCGTAGCGGTCGCGCGGTTCCGGACTGTAGCGCCTAGAACCGCTCGGCCACCCCGGCCGGCTGGGGTGGTGCCATGACTGGGATAACGGTCTGCCGATAAATGTTGTCGCACTGTACTGACCGATGAATCGCATTTCTGCACTAGCCCGGGTGACAATCGTCGGCGATAATGAAGGCGACCTGGAGAGATGTCCCAACGTTTAGGAGAGGCACAAAGGTGTGTGGACAGACATACGGTATGAGTTCAGTCCACCGCTGATAGTGATTGAACAAACTCTGTGAACACAACAGTATGTCAAGGATATGCTGCATGATGTGTTACCTCGCGTGCGACAGTATCGTAGTACCATTTTTCAATAGGACAATGCTCACCTACACATGGCAAGCGGCTTTGTGAATGCGTTATGTTGAGGTACTACCGTGCCTAGTTGCTTCGCAGCGCCGGTATGCAAGATATCAACGGCGAGTTACAACACCTGTTGGCCAGCTTGGCTCAGGAGAGGGTACCACGGGTTTATGACACACTTTTCGCCCGAATCGGTGCACACATGCAGGGCAGCGACGTGCAGTGCCATAGCGATAAGGACTCATAAAGCAAATTTCTTTGTTCATTTGGCTCGGTTTTGTAATCACTTACACCCTCCCAACCCTTGTAACCTCCCCACACACAAAAAAAAATATATGAGAATGAAAATGGACCCTGAACCAAGCGTAAACTCCGCACAAAAATAATAATTAAATGAATTTTTAATATTGTAACCTCTGAACAAAATTGGCTCCCATTTATAGTCTGTGTGCAGAAAAGCATTCACATTTAATGTACCCACAAAATTATTCTCTCATTTAATGTTAAGTTCGAAACAGATAAATTCCTAAGCACCAAAATAATAAAAAAGTTTAGTAACCTGATAAATTTTATGAGGACAGCAGCGCTGCCCTTCGGCCCTGTACTCTGAATAAAAAAGCAACAATTCTTGCCTCAATAAAAACTGCAGATACATCTGCTCTTAAGTAGAAATTTTTCGACACAGCTTCGTGCAATGCTGGAGTATATTTTTTTTTTATTCTTGGAAGGAATGATCATGCATTGGAAATATTCTTTAAATTGAAATGAATGCTTTTCTTTAAAAGAGTTACTTTATATTATAAAAATTATTATTGGGGCATTTCTTGGAACAAATTAAATGACAATTAACATACATTATTAGATATGCGCAAGGCTGCTTCTTTACCTTCTACAACAATACTAATCCCCCAGAGTCCTGACCAGAGTCCCGAGCAGAGCACACAGCCGACACATGCCGACTACTCCAGACTACTCAAGACTACTGTCGACTCGCGCAGACAAGCGACAAGCAACAACTAACGACATACTACTCTCTGGTCAGAGACTCTGTCATGCCTCGCCCATCGCCGGCAACGCATACGTCTTACACCCTTGAAGTTTAATTTAGTTTCCCCCTCCCCTCCTTTGGGTCCTTTTCTGTCAGCGCACTACAGTATTGTCCGTACACTGCTGCAAAAAAATACCCATGATAACCACCATTATTAGTCTAATTTGTAGTTATTTATGACTTACGTGCCAAATTGGGAAATGATTCGAATTTTCAGTTCGCTTTGCGACGTGTGTTAAGTAAAAATACAGTTCGTCAGCCAGACTCTTTATCAGGAGCATTACTAGATATGGTGAACAGACTTCTCTTACCGGCAGCTTCAGACACTAAACTCTGTTCTCATATTAGCCGATTTGTGTTATTTAATGTTGATCTGAACTGTAGATCATTGTATGTGTACGAGCTGGCCGCAAGACCTTTGAATCTCTCCCTAAATTTGGATGCCTTGTGCAACTCGCACAAAAATAGATCGAGGGAGCCCTAATTTTTTTTCTTATCTCAAACGAAATGTGTGCTGGCTACGAATGTAAGTTATCAATAGCGTCTTTGCGAACAGAGCGTTGTCCAGTTTGAGACCATGTGATACTAGCTTGTTAATCCAACGTACCAGTAGTAACTCCAGCATTATGTTATTGACTTCGTGAAAAGTCTTTTACTAAGTTATTAATTAGTTTGTTATAGCATTTCCGCAAGCAACAAAAAATTCACTCATATGAACTGTGGCCAGCAACCTTATAAACCACACAGGTGAATAACAACTTTTTCATTTGCAACTTCGTTTTTCGTCTTTGTAAGAAGCAGTGTGTAGACCTGTCTTGTGACTCATCTACCATGTTTTACCACTGCATGTGTGCACAAAACGCATAATTAGTGATCCCATCATGGTGGTCAAGTTCTCTACCAGATAACTTACTGCATATTTTTCCGACAAAGTTTCTTTCCTAGTACTAACGACTTAACAAATGTAGAATGTGTATTTGCGCAAAAAATGGATTACTGTAAAGAGTGTGTGAGTGTGTGTGCGTCTTTTCCGCTAGCCGAGAGATGGGAATGCTGGTCGCGGCCTCTCACTATGGAAGCAATCAACCACCACATGCTTTGTCGTCTGACCAGACAACTACTGCTGGATTTCCGTCTGCCCGCACAACTTCTGTATCATCTGGTACAGTCACATTCACAGCCCTGGGCAGATTTCGACAACTGCTGGTGCCGTACAGTGGCGCTTGTGAGACAAACCACATGAAGTACTGATCTGTAGACATCCCCCAAAACTTTTGTTGGCTGACACGGACAATTTCTACGTACTGCTACATATATATTGTTGTTGTTGTGGTCTTCAGTCCTGAGACTGGTTTGATGCAGCTCTCCAAGCTACTCTATCCTGTGCAAGCTTCTTCACCTCCCAGTACTTACTGCAGCCTACATCCTTCTGAATCTGCTTAGTATATTCATCTCTTGGTCTCCCTCTACCATTTGTACCCTCCACGCTGCCTCCAGTACTAAATTGGCGATCCCTTGATGCCTCAGAACATGTCCTACCAACCGATCCCTTCTTCTAGTCAAGTTGTGCCACAAACACCTCTTCTCCCCAATTCTATTCAATACCTCCTCATTAGTTATGTGATCTACCCATCTAATCTTCAGCATTCTTCATTTCGAAAGCTTCTATTCTCTACTTGTCTAAACTATTTATCGTCCATGTTTCACTTCCATACATGGCTACACTCCATACAAATACTTTCGAAACGACTTCCTGACACTTAAATCGATACTCGATGTTAACAAATTTCTCTTCTTCAGAAACGCTTTCCTTGCCATTACCAGTCTACATTTTATATCCTCTCTAATTCGACCATCATCAGTTATTTTGCTCCCCAAATAGCAAAACTCCTTTACTATTTTAAGTGTCTCATTTCCTAATCTGATTCCCTCAGCATCACCCGACTTAATTCGACTACATTCCATTATCCTCGTCTTGCTTTTGTTGATGTTCATCTTATATCCTCCTTTCAAGACACTGTCCATTCCGTTCAACTGCTCTTCCAAGTCCTTTGCTGTCTCTGACAGAATTACAATGTCATCGGCGAACCTCAAAGTTTTTATTTCATCTCCCTGGATTTTAATACCTACTCCGAACTTTTCTTTTGTTTCCTTTACTGCTTGCTCAATATACAGATTGAACAGCATCGGGGAGAGTCAACAACCCTGTCTCACTCCCTTCCCAACCACTGCTTCCCTTTCATGTCCCTCGACTCTTATAACTGCCATCTGCTTTCTGTACAAATTTTAAATAGCTTTTCGCTCCCTGTATCATACCCTAGCCACCTTCAGAATTTGAAAGAGAGTATTCCAGTCAACATTGTCAAAAGATTTCTCTAAGTCTACAAATGCTATAAACGTACGTTTGCCTTTCTTTAATCTTTCTTCTAAGATAAGTCGTAGGGTCAGTATTGCCTCACGTGTTCCAACATTTCTACGGAATTTAACTGATCTTCCCCGAGGTCAGCTTCTACCAGTTTCTTCATTCGTCTGTAAAGAATTCGCGGCCGGCCGCGGTGGTCTCGCGGTTCTAGGCGCGCAGTCAGGAACCGTGCAACTACTACGGTCGCAGGTTCGAATCCTGCCTCGGGCATGGATGTGTGTGATGTCCTTAGGTTAGTTAGGTTTAAGTAGTTCTAAGTTCTAGGGGACTGATGACCACAGCAGTTGAGTCCCATAGTGCTCAGAGCCATTTGAACCATTTTTGAAAGAATTCGCGTTAGTATTTTGCAGCTGTGACTTATTAAACTGATAGTTCGGTAATTTTCACATCTGTCAACACCTTCTTTCTTTGGTATTTGAATTATTATATTCTTCTTTAAGTCTGAGGTAATTTCGCCTGTCTCATACATCTTGCTAACCAGATGGTAGAGTTTTATCAGGACTGGCTCTCCCAACGCTATCAGTAGTTCTAATGGAATGTTGTATAATCCCGGAGCCTTATTTCGACTTAGGTCTTTCATTGCTCTGTCAAACTCTTCACGCAGTATCGTATCTCCCATTTCATCTTCATCTACCTCTTCTTCCATTTCGCTAACGTTGTCTTCAAGAACATCGCTCCTGTGTAAGACCCTCTATATACTCCTTCCACCTTTCTGCTTTCCCTTCTCTGTTTAGAACTGGGTTTCCATCTGAGCTCTTGATATTCATGCAAGTGGTTCTCCTTTTTCCAAAGGTCTCTTTAATTTTCCTGTAGGAAGTATATGATGCTAAATAAGGGTCACCACCCTGGCTATAACTTATGATATGGTGTTAACATAGTTGTTCTACACCATTGTTCCATGCTCTGTAGCAATCTCACAAGTATCACAAATCCAACCATTGGATGGGGCAACGAACACCGCAGTAACCGCACCTTTTCTACCATCTCCTGTTTGAATAACACATGATTACATCCTAAAGTAAAAGAGGACAATGATATACACAAGAAATCCAACTTCCCATTGCAGCGAAACCGAATTTATTACCTTTTAACAACCCTCGCCAAGTTCGCCTCATTCCTTAGACAACACCTTGCAACACCTCAGTTTTCTTAGCCCCACCTCGTCTGATCGAATAGCAGCCCAATATTTATTATTAACATGACCGTGAACCTAATGGGGCTGGTAATCGGAATTGACTGCTACGGAAGTTGTTACTTTCCATTTCGTCCTGTTCAACACTATAATACTGAATGTATGGTAATAAGGAATACCAACCCAGTTTTACTGATTATGAACTTATATTCTTCTCAAAACACAAAAAGGAGACAGCCACTGCCTTCGTCATACATATCTAATTACGGCTAATCTCAGCACAGGCTTTCTTCATTTGCCATTATCGTCACACGCCAATCCATCACAGCATCCAACACTGCAATCCAAGGTTAGGCCGGCGCGGTGGACGCGAAACCAAATATCGGCACTAGTAACGTCACAGATCACTTTTATAAAGATACTTCATCGCTTTCCCGGTATTTATTTATTATTTAGGGGTCTAGCCACGGCGATGGTGATACCCTTCTCGGTTAAAAACCCTGTATTCCAATAATGGCCTCCACACACACACACACACACACACACACACACACACACACACACCATTCTCGCCAACCACTCTGACGCATCTCGACACCCGCTCTCGCAACACGTCACAATCTATTGTTCACCCTATTGAACTGTGCCGAGTGTAAAGCTATAGTAAGGGCCTACGGACCCCTTACAACCTCCAGCTGGCCAGTTGCTGCCTCCTTCCTGAAGAGTCCGTGTACGCTCGCTCAACAGCTACACCCGCCTTGAAAACGGGCAAATGATTTAAGACGATTCTCACGCCTACGCAAGGGAACACACTTCCCGAAACTTTCCCCACTTTCCGCAAAGAGAAGAGAACTTTATTAATGCCTGACAACCGACTTACGAAGCACACAGCGCAACACCTCTCCCGCCCCAGCGGACTCCAACCTCGCCGCCTGCACCCAACCGTAGCTGCCGCCTAGGCTCCTCGATTTCGCCCGCTCCCAGCAGCTCCACCAAATTATTTTAACAAGCGGGCCTTTGGGCCAATCAGCCTCCAGAGCAGCAGCCAGGCACTCACTCCAATTGGCCACATCCCGTTAACGGTCGTAGTACTGCTGTTAAGACGTCGTCACACTTGCTCTGGTATTCGACGTGGAACGTACCGACTTCATCTCATCATGCTTCTCAACATTCAGAAACCATTCCTATCGTGCATAACATACGTGGGTCTCAACGTGGTATACACGAACGCGCCACGCTCAAGCCACAGTTTGCAGCTACATGGTGTTTCATAAATGACCGGTATATTTGAAACGGCAATAAAAACTAAACGAGCAGCGATAGAAATACACCGTTTGTTGCAATATGCTTGGGACAACAGTACATTTTCAGGCAGACAAACTTTCGAAATTACAGTAGTTACAATTTTCAACAACAGATGGCGCTGCGGTCTGGGAAACTCTATAGTACGATATTTTCCACATATCCACCATGCGTAGCAATAATATGGCGTAGTCTCCGAATGAAATTACCCGAAACCTTTGACAACGTGTCTGGCGGAATGGCTTCACATGCAGATGAGATGTACTGCTTCAGCTGTTCAATTGTTTCTGGATTCTGGCGGTACACCTGGTCTTTCAAGTGTCCCCACAGAAAGAAGTCACAGGGGTTCATGTCTGGCGAATAGGGAGGCCAATCCACGCCGCCTCCTGTATGTTTCGGATAGCCCAAAGCAATCACACGATCATCGAAATATTCATTCAGGAAATTAAAGACGTCGGCCGTGCGATGTGGCCGGGCACCATCTTGCATAAACCACGAGGTGTTCGCAGTGTCGTCTAAGGCAGTTTGTACCGCCACAAATTCACGAAGAATGTCCAGATAGCGTGATGCAGTAATCGTTTCGGATCTGAAAAATGGGCCAATGATTCCTTTGGAAGAAATGGCGGCCCAGACCAGTACTTTTTGAGGATGCAGGGACGATGGGACTGCAACATGGGGCTTTTCGGTTCCCCATAAGCGCCAGTTCTGTTTATTGACGAATCCGTCCAGGTAAAAATAAGCTCCGTCAGTAAACCAAATGCTGCCCACATGCATATCGCCGTCATCAATCCTGTGCACTATATCGTTAGCGAATGTCTCTCGTGCAGCAATGGTAGCGGCGCTGAGGGGTTCCTGCGTTTGAATTTTGTATGGATAGAGGTGTAAACTCTGGCGCATGAGATGATACGTGGACGTTGGCGTCATTTGGACCGCAGCTGCAACACGGCGAACGGAAACCCGAGGCCGCTGTTGGATCACTAGCTGCGCGTTGCCCTCTGTGGTTGCCGTACGCGGTCGCCCTACCTTTCCAGCACGTTCATCCGTCACGTTCCCAGTCCATTGAAATTTTTCAAACAGATCCTTTATTGTATCGCTTTTCGGTCCTTTGGTTACATTAAACCTCCGTTGAAAACTTCGTCTTGTTGCAACAACACTGTGTTCTAGGCGGTGGAATTCCAACACCAGAAAAATCCTCTGTTCTAAGGAATAAACCATGTTGTCTACAGCACACTTGCACGTTGTGAACAGCACACGCTTACAGCAGAAAGACGACGTACAGAATGGCGCACCCACAGACTGCGTTGTCTTCTATATCTTTCACATCACTTGCAGCGCCATCCGTTGTTGAAAATTGTAACTACTGTAATTTCGAAAGTTTGTCTGCCTGAAAATGTAGTGTTGTCCCAAGCATATTGCAACAAACGGTGTATTTCTATCGCTGCTCGTTTAGTTTTTATTGCCGTTTCAAATATACCGGTCATTTTTGAAACACCCTGTATAAGTGACGCGCTAAGTGAACTACACAGTACACATGAGTTCTCGAAACGGCTTTAAGCTGCCCTCAAATGGGATACGACATCCGAAATCGATGTGGACGCAGACTCCAAAACCAAGTGCTTCACATCGGACTTGCTGTTTAATGTGATTTGAGAGACAGTACCTGCATCACATTGAACTTGCTGGTTAATGCGATCTGAGACACAGTGCCTGCACCAAACTGGACATGCTGTTTTACGTGATTTGCCGATGTACCTTTGTGATTTGCGACTGAAGCGCACTCCATCGGCAGTTGCCACGGTACTCAACTCGCACATCACTGCTTGTTCAGGAAATGGACAGCCGTAAATGTCTTATGTTAGCCTTATTAAAAAAAAACATTTCCTTCCCTGTCCATATGCTAGTCATGTTGTTTTGTCTGTAGTATACATAAATGAGAACTCCAATATCCATTAAGATGTTGTAAGACATAAAAGAAATTCCATGACCACTTAGTAACGATATCAACTCAAATTTACGATCGACTTCCACATACGATGAAATAATCATCATTCTTACTATTCAGTTAAATCCTTATGTCATTGTTACTAAATCATTGCTTCTCTTCAGTAGCAGAATTTTGTAACACATGAAATACTAAACCCTGAAGAAAGAAGTGCAAAATATCTTTTAGGAAACGACAATAAAATCCGTCCGACCGACCGCCGTGTCATCCTCTGCCAATGGTGTCATCCGATGCGGTATGCAGATGTGCTGCGCCGGCGCACTGCTCTCCCACCCAATGCCAGTTTTTATGACCTCAAGCTGGTTCTACGGAGTCAATTGGCTCCTCAATTGGCATCACAAGCTGAGTGCAGCCCGTTCCATGCTCTCCCCTCCCTCCCCCCCCCCCCCCCCCAGCCCCACAAACACAAATGAAAAATCTTTGGCAGTACCAGGTATCAAATCCGTGTCCTCTGCGTGCCAGTCAGTTGCACTCACCCTTCCGTGAAGGTGAACAAAAATTTTTGTATGTGACGACACACAAACCAGGTACAGGAAAAACTAGGAATAGGCAAAAGAATCCCGTAATGTTTGAATACTCCATTAGTAGTGAAGCGCTTGACACGGTCACGTCGATTAAATATTTGGGCGTAACATTGCAGAGCGATATGAAGTGGGACAAGCATGTAATGGCAGTTGTGGGGAAGGCGGATAGTCGTCTTCGGTTCATTGGTAGAATTTTGGGAAGATGTGGTTCATCTGTAAAGGACACCGCTTATAGAACACTAATACGCTCGAGCGTTTGGGATCCCTATCAGGTCGGATTGAGGGAAGACATAGAAGCAATTCAGAGGCGGGCTGCTAGATTTGTTACTGGTAGGTTTGGTCATCACGCGAGTGTTACGGAAATGCTTCCGGAACTCGGGTGGGAGTCTCTGGAAGAAAGGAGGCGTTCTTTTCGTGAATCGCTACTGAGGAAATTTAGAGAACCAGCATTTGAGGCTGACTGCAGTACAATTTTACTGCCGTCAACTTATATTTCGCGGAAAGACCACAAAGATAAGAGAGATTAGGGCTCGTAGAGAGGCATACAGGCAGTCACTTTTCCCTCGTTCTGTTTGGGAGTGGAACAGGGAGAGAAGATGCTAGTTGTGGTACGAGGTACCCTCCGCCACGCACCGTATGGTGGATTGCGGAGTATGGATGTAGATGTAGATGTACCCATTACTTCGTAATTCTGTGTATGTATCCATTTTTTGAAATGCTGAACTTTCGTAACATACGACCATGTTGTGTATGTTACCTCACTCTTAAGGCTTTAATCGCCCACATGTTAGTAACTGACATCTACACTCCTGGGAATTGAAATAAGAACACCGTGAATTCATTGTCCCAGGAAGGGGAAACTTTATTGACACATTCCTGGGGTCAGATACATCACATGATCACACTGACAGAACCACAGGCACATAGAGACAGGCAACAGAGCATGCACAATGTCGGCACTAGTACAGTGTATATCCACCTTTCGCAGCAATGCAGGCTGCTATTCTCCCATGGAGACGATCGTAGAGATGCTGGATGTAGTCCTGTGGAACGGCTTGCCATGCCATTTCCACATGGCGCCTCAGTTGGACCAGCGTTCGTGCTGGACGTGCAGACCGCGTGAGACGACGCTTCATCCAGTCCCAAACATGCTCAATGGGGAACAGATCCGGAGATCTTGCTGGCCAGGGTAGTTGACTTACACCTTCTAGAGCACGTTGGGTGGCACGGGATACATGCGGACGTGCATTGTCCTGTTGGAACAGCAAGTTCCCTTGCCGGTCTAGGAATGGTAGAACGATGGGTTCGATGACGGTTTGGATGTACCGTGCACTATTCAGTGTCCCCTCGACGATCACCAGTGGTGTACGGCCAGTGTAGGAGATCGCTCCCCACACCATGATGCCGGGTGTTGGCCCTGTGTGCCTCGGTCGTATGCAGTCCTGATTGTGGCGCTCACCTGCACGGCGCCAAACACGCATACGACCATCATTGGCACCAAGGCAGAAGCGACTCTCATCGCTGAAGACGACACGTCTCCATTCGTCCCTCCATTCACGCCTGTCGCGACACCACTGGAGGCGGGCTGCACGATGTTGGGGCGTGAGCGGAAGACGGCCTAACGGTGTGCGGGACCGTAGCCCAGCTTCATGGAGACGGTTGCGAATGGTCCTCGCCGATACCCCAGGAGCAACAGTGTCCCTAATTTGCTGGGAAGTGGCGGTGCGGTCCCCTACGGCACTGCGTAGGATCCTACGGTCTTGGCGTGCATCCGTGCGTCGCTGCGGTCCGGTCCCAGGTCGACGGGCACGTGCACCTTCCGCCGACCACTGGCGACAACATCGATGTACTGTGGAGACCTCACGCCCCACGTGTTGAGCAATTCGGCGGTACGTCCACCCGGCCTCCCGCATGCCCACTATACGCCCTCGCTCAAAGTCCGTCAACTGCACATACGGTTCACGTCCACGCTGTCGCGGCATGCTACCAGTGTTAAAGACTGCGATGGAGCTCCGTATGCCACGGCAAACTGGCTGACACTGACGGCGGCGGTGCACAAATGCTGCGCAGCTAGCGCCATTCGACGGCCAACACCGCGGTTCCTGGTGTGTCCGCTGTGCCGTGCGTGTGATCATTGCTTGTACAGCCCTCTCGCAGTGTCCGGAGCAAGTATGGTGGGTCTGACACACCGGTGTCAATGTGTTCTTTTTTCCATTTCCAGAAGTGTATATTCATGTCGCCGATCGATGTAGCAATCAGATGGCGATCCAGTAACAGTAAAAAAGGTAAGAAACAGTTTTGGGTTATCGGAGGTAAAGACTGAGGGCCACGACAACGACACATTCTATGTTTCGTCGAAATAATCCGAGAATCACTTTTAAAAAGCAGCAATTAGATTTGTATGCGAAGATTGAGAAAGAGAATTAATTTCAAAGGGAAGATTTCATTTGTTATTATTAAGCAAGAGATAGAAATCCTAAGGAAAGGTTTCATAGTTTATTGTAAAAGGAAAGGTTATCGTAACAAAAGAGACATAGAGGAGACGGGAAGGTTTCAACGGTTTACCAGTTATCTAGGGTCCCCCCGACATTGTCACGAGCGAAGCACAGGCGATGCAGACGATGTCATGCTGTTAGCGAAGGTACTAGCGCCGGTCATCCACTGCCGCACCCCACTGACGACACATCTCGCCTCACTGTCCTAAGGGATACGTTCGTCGTCCGTCCCATACTGAGTTCTGCGGTTATTTCACCCAGTGTTGCCTCTCTGTTAGCACTGACAAGTGTACGCAAACGCCGCTGCTCTCGGTCGTCAAGTGAAGGCCATCGGCCGGCCACTGCGTTGTCAGTAGCGAGAGGTGCTGCCTAAACCTTGGTATCCTCGTCACCTTCTTAACATTGTGGATCTCGGATTATTGAATTCCCTAATGATTTCCGAAACGGAATGTCGCATGCATCTAGTTCAAACTACCATTCGCGTTAAAAGTCTGTTAAGTCCCGTCCTGCGGCCATAATGACGTCGGAAAACCTTTTCACGTGAATCACCTGAAAACAAATCAGAGCTCCTGCAACACGCTGTCCTCCCGTAAGTTATGTACGCGATTCTACCGCCATCTGTACCGGTATATGTGCACATTGCTACCCCCATGACTTTTGTCATCTCAGTGTAAGTGGTATTATTATTATTATTATTACTTCAAGATTTTAAACATGGCTGCAGCAGCAACTGTTAAAATTCTTCTTTATTGTGAATTATTATTACTGTCTTCAGTCCTTAGACTGGTTTGATGCAGCTCTCCATGCTACTCTATCCTGTGCAAGCTTCTTCATCTCCCAGTACTTACTGCAATCTACATCCTTCTGAATCTGCTTCATCTCTTGGTCTCCCTCTACGATTTTTACCCTCCACGCTGCCCTCCAATGCTCAATTTGTGATAGAACCCACCAATAAAGGACTTCAACTGAAAACTACGAAATCCAATATGGCGCCTCCAAACTCTGTACTGAAAAGGAGATAGCCTGTGTGTGACGTAGGTGTCTTTCTTCCACCTCTTCCTTCCATCTACGTTTAAATGCTCAGTCAGTGTACCTGACACGCTCGGTATTGCTCTGCACCTTCGAGAAGATTCCAAAGCGTGTTTTTTTCCCACAGTGGGAAGCCAGCACGCTCAGCGGCTGCGTTTGCAGCATCCAGCCAGCCTCAGTGTCTGGATGGACAAACCGTGTCTGTCTGTCCTCGCCGCCGTCTCCTTTCCTCGGCTGTGAAGAGCAGACTGCGCCGCAGACGCAACTACCAGCGCTACTTTTTCCAGTTCCGTATTTATTTGGTGCTACAATTTCTGCCATCGCCTTCTACCGCAGTGGATGTCTGAAAGCGGAGCGTCTCAAATAAAAACGTCGCAAGCCGCATTTGTCCGCAGGAAACCGGCGAGGCTTTTCTCAGTGCCGGGTTAACAGTGCGAGAAAGCACTTTAACGGTGGCCGACTAAATTCCAGTTCAGAACTTAAATAGCTCGGCAGACGGCGCCGTCCATTAATGGAGTGCTACGAATTTTGCCAAGTTTCTGACTCCTTTTTGTACGAAAACGTATGACAATCTTCGCGCTTAATAAGCCTTCCACTACACTCTGCGTTAGGATGACGTAATGTATCATAGTGAAATCGCGTATTTCGCGATGTTTTTCTCTCTGATAATGTTCACGTAAAATTCCAGAGGCGTTATGCGCGCGGGAAATTTGGAAGTGTGTCGCTTTTCTTTTCCACTTGCTTGCATTAAAAAATATTAAAAATTAACTATTTTCGGCCCCCACTTTGTCTCTGTTCTTCGCTCTGACTGATAACTATGAGAAAGCACTGCTATTGTATTCTGATTAATGCAAAGAAACGAGATATTTATTTGAAATATTTTAGACGGTGCTCCTAATTTAGATCGAACTTTTGGTAGTCTGCATTCATCTGCAGTATTTAAGTAATAATTTTCATTGTACAGGGAGAGATTTCAGAAAGAATAGAATAGTATAGTGTGTGACGCATTTAAGTTTCTACCTGGCAGGTTTAGTAATTGGAAAGGAATCGCTCACTTTTGTGCGGCGTCATCTCAAACCTACAACTTCGTGATAATTTACGGAGTTTAAATTCAATTCCTGCTTACAACAAATTGAAACTGAAGAAAATCTCGGTTTTAAGGCCGCGGAAGTTCCAAAACCGAGAAGATTTTGTTCAGTCGTGCAGCCTCGAAAGACTCCGAGGACACAAATTTGAACTGTTTTATGTCGCATACCTCACGGTGGAACAAGCGAACAGACGTCGTTTATCCAACTTGTCCAATACATTAAGCACGATTACAAGGCCATCTTCGGACATTTACTTAGTATTATCACCAAAGAAGTTACAATGTTTGCAAACAACATTGGAAGAGACGTAACAAATCTAGACTGAAGTAGAAACATACAGTAAGTAACATCTTTGCAATGAAAAATTAAAAACTGAACTGTACATAAATAATAATGGAGTAGACAGGAGAACCTTTAGCACAATATAGGAATAGCATGCCAAAATAAAAGTTTCTATTAATAAACAAAACTAATAAAATAAAATAAAATTAGTACTAGACAAGGCTGCATCAGGAGTTATGAAACATAGAGAGCGATACACAACCAATTAAAAGAAGAGACAGTTATCAATGTAAATACAGAATACATAAGGAACTTAAGCAACATCAATAAGATAAAGACAAATAAATAAATGCAGGAAAATGGAGGTGTTTGAGGGAACCTACAGTTTGAGAGTGTGTTGGTACACCATTTTAACATTAACATTATAATCAAAGCAGTGACTGTGTACCAGTTTTCATTATTTAAATGAGCAAAGTAAAATATGAACAGTATTTGATGAGACAACTACAAGGGCTGTTAAACATGGACAGTAAGACAAGTACCAGTTAAAAGAAAGCTTTAACTATTGAAACTACAGTCTATGTGGAATACAAAGACAACTTCAACAAAACAACTCAATGAATACAGGAAAATGGGAATATGTAGGAAGAGAGAGTGTGGGATGTAATGAACAACAAATATGATTATACGAAGTTTAGGAGAGGGGAAGTGTTGAGCTGTGTCTGGTCATTTAGGATGAGATTTGGACTGTGAGCAAGATGTTTCAATTTCCAGGGCTTCCAGCAGGTTGCGTTAATGGCCTTTGTTTGCTAAGTGAAGTACATGGGACACTGGCTGGTAGTTGTGACCCTCACTCAGTACATGCTCACCAAATGCAGAGTCTGAATTCTGCAACCTCCAGCTGCGTTCATGTTCAGCCAGCCCAGTTGATATGTCTCTGCCTAACTGACCAATGTAAAATTTGTCACAATCAGAACAGCTGATTTTGTATACCCCACTGTTGGCTAATAACTGGATCTTGTCTTTGCTAAATACTCTGCAAAAGACTCTGAAAGGTACCTGCCTAGTACACAATCTGGACCGGTGGCCTTGCCTTTATTAAGTGATTTAAGCCGCTTCGCCACACCAGGGATATCTACTTCTATGTTTCTCATCTTCGCAGCTGTTCTTGATTGGAAATCGGGAATATTTACTTCGTCTTCTTTGGTGAAGGAGGTTCGGAGAAATGTGTTTAAGAACTCTGCTTTAGTGGTACTATCATCAATGACTTCACCGTTGTTATCGCGGAGTGAAGGTATTGATCGCGTCTTGCCATTGGTGTGCTTTATGTATGATCAGAATCTCTTTCGGTTTTCTGCCAGATTCCGAGACAGAATTTCGTTGTGGAAATTATTAAAAGCATCTCGCATTGAAGTACTCGCTATATTTCGAAATTCTGCAAAACTTTGCCAATCTTGGAGATTTTGCATTCTTTTAAATTTGGCATGGTTTTTTCGTTGCTTCTGCAACAGCGATCTGACTCGTTTTGTGTACGACGAAGGATCATTACCATCACTTACTAATTTATGTGGTATATATCTCTGAATTGCTGTCGATACTATCTCTCTGAAATCATTCCACAACTTTTCTACACTTACATGATCAGATCGGAAGGAGTGGAGACTGTCTCTTAAGAGCATTTTTATTAGCTTTTTTAAATATATGTACATTTCGTTTCTTTTTGATGGTTGTGGGTGTTACGGTATTCAGCCTAGCAGCAACTGCGTTGTGGTCGCTAACCCCTGTATTCATCATGATACTCTCTATTTGTCCAGGATTATTTGTTACTAAGAAATCTATTATGCTTTCGCAAACATTTACGCTTCGAATGGGCTCATGAACTGATTGTTCACAATAATTTTCTGAGAAAGCATTTAGTACAATTATGGATGAGGTTTTATACCTGCCGCCGGCTTTAAACGTATAATTTTTCCAGCATATCGATGGTAGATTGAAGCCGCCTTGTGTGAGTGGGGTACCTATTTGAAATGAGACTCAATTTTTCCTTGAACTGTTCAGCAACTATATCTTCTGAGTTGGGGGTCGAAAACGATCCAATTAATAGTTTAGTCCGATTGTCAGGTACAACCTCTACCCATACTATTTCACACGAACTGTCTACTTCAATTTCGCTACAAGGCAAACTACCTCTGATAACAATAAATGCTCCACCACCAACTGTATTCAATCTATCCTTTCTGAACACTGTTAGATCGTTTGAAAATTTCGGCTGAACTTATTTCGGGCTTTAGCCAGCTTTCCGTCCCTATAACTATTTGAGCTTCAGTGCTTTCCATTAGGGCTTGGAGCTTTGGTTCTTTCCCAACACAGTCACTCCTTCCAGATTAGCCGAAATTCTTTTACAGCAAGACATAACCTGGCAAGACAGCACCTTTCAAATACTTTTGTTCGCTTATGTGGAAGCGAAAATTGACTGCGGAAGACGAAATTCCGTACCTCGAACCGCATTTCCGGAACAAATATTGGAGGTTTACAAGAGGAACCGAAACAGGAATTTGGAAATCGGTTCACGAAATCCGGTTTTGGGAGATGTAAATGTAGTGTGCGGGAACGGAAAATCAAGCGTAGGATACGGTGCTAACTCGAGGCCAACAAACCCATAGCGACGATCTGGGATACTCTGTACTGAACAAATACCTGTCACTGGACGCAGCATCACTACGTACTCACTCCAGAGCGCCCAGCCAAGAGCACAGGTCGCCGTACCACAGGATTCCGCTACGTACCTGCAACAGACGACGAGGTTTTAGCCATCGACGTCACCCACAAGCTTTGAAAAACAGAAATGTAACGTTATCAACTCAAAAAAAAAAAAAAAAAAAAAAAAAAAAAAAAAAAAAAAAAAAAAAAAAAAAACAGTATTGCGGGCAGCAGCAGTGCGTAACTCATTTTGGCATATTTTGCTCGGAACGTTTTGCTGTTCTGTTGGAATATACTTGATGGATATAATGTTTGGTTCCATACGACGCTATCTGTTACCACTGTGCACGAAATGAATAATAAATTCCTAAATAGTGAAAGACTGGGAAATAGTACTATTAACGATCCCTGTTTACAGCTGTACAGAACATCTGTAATAATAATACACTACTGGCCATTAAAATTGCTACACCAAGAAGATATGCAGATGATAAACGGGTATTCATCGGACAAATATATTATACTAGAACTGACATGTGATTACATTTTCACGCAATTTGGGTGCGTAGATCCTGAGAAGTCAGAACAACCACCTCTGACCCTAATAACGGCCTCGATACGCCTGGGCATTGAGTCAAACAGAGCTTGGATGGCGGTTACAGGTACAGCTGCGCATGCAGCTTCAACACGATACCACAGTTCATCAAGAGTAGTGACTGGCGTATTGTGACGAGCCAGTTGCTCGGCCGCCATTGACCAGACGTTTTCAATTAGCGAGACATCTGGAGAATGTGCTGGCCAGGGCAGCAGTCGAACATTTTCTGTATCCAGAAAGGCCCATACAGGACCTGCAACACGCGCTCGTGCATTATCCTGCTGAAATGTAGGGCTTCGCAGGAAACGAATGAAGGGTAGAGCCACGGGTCGTAATACATCTAAAATGTAACGTCCACCGTTCAAAGTGCCGTCAATGCGAACAAGAGGTGACCGAGACGTGTAACCAATGGCACCCCATACCATCACGACGCGTGATACGCCAGTATGGCGATGACAAATACACGCTTCCAATGTGCATTCACCGCTATGTCGCCAAACACGGATGCGGCTATCATGATGCTGTAAAAAGAACCTGGAGTCATCCGAAAAAATGACGTTTTGACATTCGTGCAGCCAGGTTCGTCGTTGAGTACACCATCGCAGGCGCTTCTGTCTGTGATGCTGCGTCAAGGGTAACCGCAGCCATGGTCTCCGAGCTGATAGTCCATGCTGCTGCAATCGTCATCGAATTGTTCGTGCACATGGTTGTTGTCTTGTAAACGTCCCCCATCTTTGACTCAGGGATCGATACGTGGCTGCACGATCCGTTACTACCATGCGGATAAGATGCCTGTCATCTCGACTGCTAGTGAGACGAGGCCGTTGGGATCCAGCACGGCGTTCCGTATTACCCTCCTGAACCCACAGATTCCATATTCTGCTAACAGTCATTGGATTTCGACCAACGCGAGCAGCAATGTCGCAATACGATAAACTGCAATCGCGATAGGCTATAATCCGACCTTTATCAAAGTCGGAAACGTAATGGTACGCATTTCTCCACCTTACACGAGGCATCACAACAACGTTTCACCAGGCAACGCCGGTCAACTGCTGTTTGTGTATGAGAAATCGGTTGGAAACTTTCCTCATGTCAGCACATTGTAGGTGTCGCCACCGGCGCCAACCTTGTGTGAATGCTGTGAAAAGCTAATCATTTGCATACCACAGCATCTTCTTCCTGTCGGTTAAATTTCGCATCTGTAGCACGTCATCTTCGTGGTGTAGCAATTTTAATGGCCAGTAGTGTAGTTATAATTATAATACTGAAGCGCCAAAGAAACTGGTATAGACATGCGTATTCAATTACACATATTTAAGCAGGCAGAACACGGCGCTGCGGTCGGCAACGCCTATGTAAGACGACAAGTGTCTGACGCAATTGTTAAATCGATTACTTCTGCTGCAATGGCAGCTTATCAAGATTTGAGTTTGAACGTGGTGTAATAGTCGGCACACTAGCGATGGGACAACAATACTCCGAAGTAGCGATAAGTGGGGATTTCCCCGTACGACGTATCAGGAATCTTGTAAAACATTAAATCTCCGAAATCGCTGCGGCCGAAAAAAAAAGATTTTCCAAGGACGGGACCAACGTCGACTGAAGAGAATCGTTCATCGTGACAGAAGTGCAATTCTTCCGACATTTCAGCGCTGGGACATCAACAAGCGTCAATGTGCGAACTATTTAACGAAACATCATCGATGTCGGCTTTCGGAACCAAACACCCACTCATGTATCCTTGATGACTGAATGACACAAGCTTTAAGTCTCGCCTGGGCACATCAACACCGATATTGGACTGTTGATGACTGGGAACATGTTGCCTGGTTTGACGAGTCACGTTTCAAATTGTATCGAGCGGATGGACGTGTACGGATATGGAGACAACCTCATGAAGTCATGGACCCTGCATGTCAACAGGGCACTGTTCAAGCTGGTGAAGTAGCTCCAGGAACCCTATTCTGAGTTTAAACACTTCCGCTGGCCAACAAACTCCCTAGACATGAGCATTACTGAGCATATCTGGGATGCCTTGCAACGTGCTGTTCAGAGGAGATCTCGACCCGCTCATACTCTTGCGGATTTATGGGCAGCCCTGCAGTATTCCTGGTGTCAGTTCCCTCCAGCACTACTTCAGACTTTAGTCGAGTCGATGCCACAACGTGTTGCAGCACTTCCGCGTGCTCGCAGGGGCCTTTCACCATTTTAGGCAGGTGTACCAGTTTCCTTGGCTCTTCACTGTATTATTATTATAAACTTGCTACATAATATCGCTATTCATTGCTTACCATTCGGACACAAGTTAGATGACGTGAGAACGTGAGCTTTAGAAATGGGTCTGTTTTTACACAACATTTAATCAAGTAAGTGCCGCCGCAACAACAACATTACAGACTGGTAACCCGAAATTGCGAGTATTTTGCTCAAAAAGGTATGCAGCGACCAGAGGGAACAGCGGCGCAGTGTGGAACTGTCAGCTGACGGTCTTAGGTCGCAGTTCCATCTAGATTCATGATCATATCGACTTTTCATGGTTATATTAACTCTGTGCAAACGGCGAATGTAAACAAGGCTACCTAGATTTATTATTTCTTTCTTCTTCTATTACGAAGACTGTGCTATTCTTTGTTTTCTTATGCGATTTTTTAAAGTTCATTCCTTGGATTTTTTTTAAACTGTCTTTTTTCTAAAAAGAAAATCATAGAAACTCTGTACAAACTCCTGGTCGCAATTTCCATCTGTATAAAGCTCAGCATTTATCTTTACTTGCGAAGCGAGTGTGGTGACTGCGTTCCAAGGACAAAGGCGCTACCTATGAAGACTGTAAAACGAAAAAAAAAGGATACAAAATGGTTCAAATGGCTCTGAGCACTATGGGACTCAACATCTGAGGTCATCAGTCCCCTAGAACTTAGAACTACTTAAACCTAACTGACCTAAGGACATCATACACATCCATGCCCGAGGCAGGATTCGAACCTGCGACCGTAGCGGTCACGCGGTTCTAAACTGAAGCGTCTAGAACCGCACGGCCACATCGGCCGGCAAAAAGGGTGCACCATGAAGAAATTGTCCGGATGGGACGGAAACAGGCAGATGTGAGGCACATGTACAAACCAACAAATTACACACATCAAAGAAAGTTTTCCATCACCTCGGTTCCGATAGTTCCGGAATCTGTACAACAGAAAATCGGAATCGAGATCAACATAAACATCATTACCGCCCATTTTATTGCTCATGAAAACCACACAATGCATGTTGCACCACCAGACAGCGAGATCTTCAAAAGTGGTGCTTCAGGTTGCTGTACACACCACAGTACCTCTAGTAGCCAGTCTTCTTGCATTGATGCATACCTGTATCCGTCATGGCATACTTTCAAGTAGTTCATCAAGGCACTGTTCATCCAGATTGTTCCACTCTTCAACGGTGATTCGGCGTAGATCGCTCAGAGTGGTTGGTGGATCACGTAGTCCATAAATAGCCCTTTTCAATCATATGCCAGGCATGTTAGATAGGGTTCATGTCTAGAGAACGTGCTGGCCACTCTAGTCGAACGATGTCGTTATCATGAAGGAAGTCATTCACAAGATCTGCACGATAGGGGCGCGAATTGTCGTCCATGAAGACGAATGCCTCGCCAATATGCTGCTGACATGGTTGCACTATCGGTAGGAGGATGGCGTACGTCGGCCCCACATAATGCTACCCCAAAACAGCAGGGAACCTCCACCTCGCTGCACTTGTTGGACAGTGTGTCTAAGGCGTTCAGCCTGACTAGGTTGCCTCCAAACACGTCTCCGACGATTGTCTGGTTGAAGGCATATGCGACACTCATCGGTGAAGAGAACGTGATGTCAATCCTGAGCGGTCCATTCGGCATGTTGTTGGCCCCATCTGTACCACGCTGCATGGTGTCGTCGTTGCAAAGATGGGCCTCGCCATGGGACGTCGGGAGTGAAGTTGCGTATTACGCAGCCTCTTGCGCACAGTTTCTGTCGTAACACGACGTTCTGTGGCTGCACGAAAAGCGTTATTCAACATCGTGGCGTTGCTGTCAGGTTCCTCCGAGCCACAATCCGTAGGTAGCGGTCATCCACTGCAGTAGTAGCCCTTGGCGGCCTGAGCGAGACATGTCATCGACAGTTTCTGTCTCTCTGTATCTCTTCCATGTCCGATCAACATCGCTTTGGTTCACTCCGAGACGCCTCTACACTTTCCTTGTTGAGAGCCCTTCCTGGTACAAAGTAACAATGGGGACGTCATCGAACCGTCTAAGCATGGTTGAACTACAGACAACACGAGCCGTGTACCTCCTTCCTGGTAGTATGAGTGGAACTGATCGGCTGTCTGACCCCCTACGTGTAATAGGCGCTGTTCATGCATGCTTGTTTACATCTTTGGGCGGGTTTAGTGACTTCTCTGAACAGTCAAAGGGACTGTGTCTGTGATACAACATCCACAGTCAACGTCTATCTTCAGGAGTTCTGGGAACCGGGGTGATGGAAAACTTTTTTTGACGCGTGTATTACGATTCCAGAAAAACTGAACGATTTATTCAAGAAAAAGAGCTTCACAATTTGAGCAATCAGTACGCGATCTTACGCCATGGATGACAACGAAAGGGGTCTTTCTATGGTAAGGTTGTCGTGACGTATGGCGGACGACAGCCAGAAAGCCATTCTGGGCGTACATTTCAACAAGATAAAAACCGTCCGCACACGCGGCTGTTTCTACTGCTTGTCTTGGTGCTGGCCAAAACCTACCTTGGCAGCAAGGTGGCCGGATCTCTATCCAGTTGAGAATGGTTCTAGCATTACGGGCAGGGCCCTGAAACCAGCTCGGGATTTTGGCGATCCAACGCGCCAGTTGGACAGAATCTGGCACGATATTCCCCAGGAGTATATCCAACAACATCGTCAATCAATGCGAAGCCAAATAACTGCAAGCATAAGAGCCGGAGGTGGACCAACGCTTTATCGACTTGCTCAATTTGTGTAGTTCTTTGTCGTGAATAAATCGTCCAATTTTTTTGAAATTGTAATCATTTGTTTGCCTGCAGATGTGCATCAGATCTACCGATTTCTGTCGCATCCGGGTAATTAATTGGTGGTGTGCCTTTTTTCTGTTTTTTGTCTTAGTGCGTGTTGTAACAATATACTGTTATTTTTTATGATTGGCTGGTCTGAAGACGGTGCTGTGTTCTGAAAGCGATGACCAGTAGGCACAATAAAAAATTGAGACCATATACTAAAACAAATACTTTTTTCTGATTGGTTGTTGCTGTTTCATCCGGCAGTGCTTAGGGAATATGTTATACACGGAGGCTCGATTCATTACAATATCTGGTGTTTCCTGGAAGCTTCCTATAACAGCACTGAATATAATCGACGCAGCGCGGCTTAATCGCCAGCTAAACGGATCTGCTAACCGGCTTCAAAAATGGTTCAAATGGCTCTGAGCACTATGGGACTTAACATCTATGGTCATCAGTCCCCTAGAACTTAGAACTACTTAAACCTAACCAACCTAAGGACTTCACTCAACACCCAGTCATCACGAGGCAGAGAAAATCCCTGACCCCGCCGGGTATCGAACCCGGGAACCCGGGCGCGGGAAGCGAGAAGCGAGAACGCTACCGCACGACCACAAGCTGCGGACTAACCGGCTTCCCCTGGATTCCAATGTACTGCTGCTATTGCGTGGACTTCCCGGAATGCACAAACAAGAGTACCGTCCAATTTGCAGCACAGTCTGCTCCTGTTGAACTGCGCCACTTGGTCGACGAATAAGAGTCGCTTTCTCTCGCCCCGCCTACGCCCCCCCCCCCAACTCACGCGTGCACGCACACACACAGACACACACACACACACACACACACACACACACACACACACACACACAGCGACGCCGAGGCCCATGAGAAAGATAGGCCGTGGCACGTACGTCACAGTAAGTGACAACGCAGGTCTTGCGAGTCCCAGCAGCAGTCTTTGGAGGGGAGCGAGTAACTACACTCATGCTCGTAAATTAAGGATAATGCTGATACATGGTGAAACAAAGCTCTGGTGGGCGGTTTGCGGTTTTAAATCACCTCGGGGTATGACCATGCGGTACATTTGGCCTGCGGTCGCCGCACAGTGGCGCTGGAAGAGTGTGTAGACGTTTTCAGACGTGCTAATGGCGACTGTATGTTGAAAATGGCTCAAAGAACACATATTGATGAAGTTATGAGGGGTAGAATACGAGGGCGAGTGGAAGCTGGTCAAACACAGCAGGTCGTAGCACAGGCCCTCCGTGTGCCACGAAGTGTCATCTCAAGATTATGGTAACGATTCCAGCAGGCAGGAAACGCGTCCAGGCGTCCAGGTACAACACCAAAAGAAGACCGATTTCTCACCATCAGTGCCCGCAGATGGCCACGGGGTACTGCTGGTAGCCTTGCTCGGGACATTACCGCAGCAACTGGAACAGACGACTAGACACGGTTGATTCGCCCGGAGATCTGCAATGTGCATTTCACTGACCCCTGGTCACAGGAGAGCCCGTAAAGTCTGGTGTCAAGAACACAGTACACGGTCATTGGAACAGTGGTCCCACGTTATGTTCACGAACGAGTCCAGGTATAGTCTGAACAGTGATTCTCGCCGGGTTTTCGTCTGGCATGAGCCAGGAACCAGATACCAACCCCTTAATGTCCTTCAAAAGGATCTGTATGGAGGTCGTGGTTTGATGGTATGGGGTGGGATTATATTGGTGCACGTATACCCCTGCATGTCTTTGACAGAGGAACTGTGACAGGTGAGGTGTATCGGGACGTCATTTTGCACCAGTATGTCTGCCTTTTCAGGGTTCAGTGGGTCCCACCTTCCTCCTGATGGATGATAACGCACGGCCTCACAGAGCTGCCATCGTGGAGGAGTACGTTGAAACAGAAGATATCAGGCGAAAGATGTGGCCTGCCTGTTCTCCAGACCTAAACCCTTTCGAGCACGTCTGGGATGCCCTCGGTCGACGTATCGCTGCACGTCTTCAAACCCCTACGACACTTCAGGAGCTCCAACAGGCACTGGTACAAGAATGGGAGGCTATACCCCAGCAGCTGCTCGACCACCTGATCCAGAGTATGCCAACCCGTTGTGCGGCCTGTGTACGTGTGCGTGGTGATAATATCTCATATTGACGTCGGGGTACATGCGCAAGAAACAGTGGCGTTTTGTAGCACATGTGTTTCGGGACCATTTTCTCAACTTATCACCAATACCGTGGACTTACAGATCTGTGTCATGTGTGTTCCCTATGTGCCTATGCTATTAGCGCCAGTTTCGTGTCGTGACACGTTGTGTGGCACCACATTCTGAAATTATCCTTAATTTATGAGCATGAGTGTATTTCAGACGAGTTCAATACTTCTTAACTGCGCGTTTAAATGCATGCTAGTTCTCGATAGCACACGACAAAGTTGAGACCTTTGGTCGACACTATTTGAATTAAATATTGATTTCCTAAGGGCGCTGTACGCAGCCGAGCGTTGCCGCAGTGTAGTGGACAAGCCTACTAGTGTGACGTCACAACTTGGTTGCACGGGCCGTATATTTTTCGTTGGCCGCAGGCGACACGTTGTGACGTCACGCGGCGCGCTGTTTGCCCGGAGACAGCTCGTGCTCCTGCGGCCTGTGCCCGTATCTGCCGCCCTCCTCTGTGGAGCAGACGCCAATATTTGGCCAGCCTGTGGCTGCTGCGAGACGAGACGGGCGGCGCCACTCCGCTCCTGCTGTGGTGTGGCGCAGGCAGCCAAGCCAGAGCCTGTCACAGGGCCACGCCCTCCACTGATGAAATACAAACACACGCAGCACGCGAGAGAGAGAGAGAGAGAGAGAGAGAGAGAGAGAGAGAGAGAGAGAGAGAGAGAGAAAGGGAGCACAAACACTGTTGTGCTGAGATGTTGCTCGTACATGTAATGACCAACTACTGCTTAGAGAATGGCACAGTGTGCAGCTGCCCTAAAGTACTTTTGTGTTAGTCACCAGTTGTTGGATCTGTTATTACTGCTACAATGGCAGGTTATCACGATTTAAGTGAGTCTGAACGTGTCGGCGCACTACGATGGGACACAGCATCTCCGAGGTAGTGTAACGCTGCGCTTTGTGCACACACGATACTGTTTAAAGCATGTACTATGGTAAGTTGACGGGCTTCACCTTGTGAGAAAGCATTTTTGTATAGATATTGACCGCGTGTACCTGAATGGAGGCAAATCAGACTTACGTCCACTCTGTAATAACAATGATACGTCAAGCAAGTCCGAAATGCTACTACACGTCAGGACAGACAAGAAACAACACAGAAGATGATACCAATTGCCTAATTAGCCATTAACTGAGTTTCTTCCCTGTACAAGTTGATGTACGTTCGTGCAAAACAACACGTAGTAACACTGCATAATATGGTAAATTTTGGAACCAGAAAGTCTACTGAACTGATAATTTCACTTTCTGTACTAATATGGATAAACCATAAATACAGGGCTATTACAAATGATTGAAGCGATTTCATAAATTCACTGTACCTCCATTCATCGACATATGGTCACGACACACTACAGATACGTAGAAAAACTCATAAAGTTTTGTTCGGCTGAAGCCGCACTTCATGTTTCTGCCGCCAGAGTGCTCGAGAGCGCAGTGAGACAAAATGGCGACAGGAGCCGAGAAAGCGTATGTCGTGCTTGAAATGCACTCACATCAGTCAGTCATAACAGTGCAACGACACTTCAGGACGAAGTTCAACAAAGATCCACCAGCTGCTAACTCCATTCGGCGATGGTATGCGCAGTTTAAAGCTTCTGGATGCCTCTGTAAGGGGAAATCAACGGGTCGGCCTGCAGTGAGCGAAGAAATGGTTGAACGCGTGCGGGCAAGTTTCACGCGTAGCCCGCGGAAGTCGACGAATAAAGCAAGCAGGGAGCTAAACGTACCACAGCCGACGGTTTGGAAAATCTTACGGAAAAGGCTAAAGCAGAAGCCTTACCGTTTACAATTGCTACAAGGCCTGACACCCGATGACAAAGTCAAACGCTTTGAATTTTTGGCGCGGTTGCAACAGCTCATGGAATAGGATGCGTTCAGTGCGAAAATTGTTTTCAGTGATGAAGCAACATTTTTTCTTAATGGTGAAGTGAACAGACACAATGTGCGAATCTGGGCGGTAGAGAATCCTCACGCTTTCGTGCAGCAAATTCGCAATTCACCAAAAGTTAACGTGTTTTGTGCAATCTCACGGTTTAAAGTTTACGGCCCTTTTTTCTTCTGCGAAAAAAACGTTACAGGACACGTGTATCTGGACATGCTGGAAAATTGGCTCATGCCACAACTGGAGACCGACAGCGCCGACTTCATCTTTCAACAGGATGGTGCTCCACCGCACTTCCATCATGATGTTCGGCATTTCTTAAACAGGAGATTGGAAAACCGATGGATCGGTCGTGGTGGAGATCATGATCAGCAATTCATGTCATGGCCTCCACGCTCTCCCGACTTAACCCCATGCGATTTCATTCTGTGGGGTTATGTGAAAGATTCAGTGTTTAAACCTCCTCTACCAAGAAACGTGCCAGAACTGCGAGCTCGCATCAACGATGCTTTCGAACTCATTGATGGGGACATGCTGCGCCGAGTGTGGGAGGAACTTGATTATCGGCTTGATGTCTGCCGAATCACTAAAGGGGCACATATCGAACATTTGTGAATGCCTAAAAAAACTTTTTGAGTTTTTGTATGTGTGTGCAAAGCATTGTGAAAATATCTCAAATAATAAAGTTATTGTAGAGCTGTGAAATCGCTTCAATCATTTGTAATAACCCTGTACATAACATTACACTATAATGTTTACTATAAAACTTCGTACTGTCTATTTATCTGATTAAAATCGGGCATAGGTTACCCTAGAAATAGCACTTTCGAAACACACACACACACACACACACACACACACACACACACACACACACAATGTCAATTTTGATAAAGGTAAAACACTGATAAATTTTGGTCTTTATATTGGCTTTAACTTTGCTGGTCAAATCAGTTTAGAACACTTCAGAATTCAAATGAATAACAAAAGAGGGGGGGGGGGGGAAACCCTGAAACTGTTATGATCACCGTATAAAAAAAATTTAATTACTGAAATCATTGTGTGCTCAAAATTTCCACTATATGAGTTACTACTCTTTTTATCTTATTTCCTGCTCATTTAAATACCATTATATCTGTCTCGAAATAATTGAACTTCATTACTAAACCAATTTCAAAATTATCTTCCAACTTTGTCAGACCTTTGTTATTCGTCTATTAGTTCATTGACAAAAAAGTTCTTTAAACATCATTCTAACATAGCTAGGTCTGCAGATAATTACTATTAACAGAATCTTTAATTTTTCATTTCGGGACACTCGGATTGCACAATATTTGGAAAGGACCCTGTCTAGGTTAGTTGTGAGGATAATTAAATGATAGGACAGTTCTGGTAAAATTTAAGTTGTTATTGAACAGTATGGAACAAAAGTAACACTGGTCCACACGAATACAGTACTAAAAGTTTCAACCTGTTCGTATCGATGCGGCGGTTGGCGGGCGGCGAGATAGCGAGGCACGGAGCACACATACAACCACAGCAATGGCTCTTGATGTATCGGCACTTTACTTCTTCATAGCGTCGGAATACTTTTCCATTTGGTGCCTATGTAATTTTGCCATGCTGTATAGGCGTCGGAACGGCATATCCGAGGCTCAAGGAAACTACGTCTTCCAGGAGAGCCTCCTCGATCCAGAACGTGTTGCTCAGACCAATGCCCAACTCCGACTACTACTGCTGAGCCCGTTATGCCGTGCAGCGCCCGTGTGCATTTTCCCGCGCTCGCCTGCCATCCACCTTTTACCGCTCCCTTACATACAGGGTATTCACCCGAGGTTTTGCATTCTACATATCCTAATACATTGCCTACGTATGGACCAGACGCACAGTTACAATTTCAAACATGTTACAACAGTTTCAACATTTGTTACCTTTCAATTCTGTTACAATATTGCTTGACATTTGACATAAACATTAATATTCACATTGAAAATTGTTTACAGTTTCTTTAACATAATGGCATGAAACAAAAAAAATGAAATCGGAACATCGATTACACTAATTTATCGAAAAATCAGAAAAAAATATTATATGTACAATAGTACAGCGTTGTTGTTGTTACAGTAGCGATGAAGTGGGGATTTTCCCGTAAGACCATTTACCCAGTGTACCGTTTATATCAGGAATCCAGCTAAACACCGAATCTCCGAAATCGTTGAGGCCCGAAGAGATCCTGCAAGAACGGGATCAACGACGACTGAAGAGGATCGTTTAACGTCACAAATTGCTGCAGATTTCTGTGCTGGGCCATGAACAAGTGTCAGCGAGCGAACCATTCAACGAAACATCATCGATATGGGCTTTCTGATACGAAGCCCCACTCGTGTACCTTTGATGACTGCATGACACAAAGATTTGCGTCTCGCTTGGGCACATTAACACCGACATTGGACCGTTGACTGGAAACACCTTGCCTGGTCGGACGAGTCTCGTTTCAAATTGTTTCGAGAGGATGGACGTGTACGGGTATGGAGACAACCTCATGAATCCATGGACCTTGCATGTCAGCAGCGGACTGTTCACGCCGGTGGAGGCTCAGTAACGATGTGGGGCGTGTACAGTTGGAGGGATATGGGACCTCTGATACGTCTAGATACGACTAACATGTCACACGTACCGAAGCATCGTTTCTGATCACCTGCATCTGTTGATGTCCATCGTCCATTCCGACGGACTTGTGCAAATCCAGCAGGGCAATGCGACACCCAGAAGTCCAGAATTGCTACACAGTGGCTCCAGAAACACTCTTCTGAGTTTAAACACTTCCGCTGGCCACAAAACACCCCAGACATGAACATTATTGAGCATATCTGGGATGCCTTGCAACTTGCTGTTCAGAAGAGATCTCCACCCCGTCGTTCTCTTACAGATTTATGGACAGCTCTGCAGGATTCCTGGTGTCAGTTCCTTCGAGCACTACTTCAGACATTGATGGAGCCCATGCCACGTCGTGCTGCGGCACTTTTGGGTGTTCGCGGGGGCCCTACACGGTATTAGGCGGGTACACTAGTATTTTTGACTCTTCAGTGTAATATGAAATGAACTTTTTTTAAATCTGTTGATGTAATACAATTATGGTGTGGCAATTGCGAATCCATTCCATTTATACAAAAGACCGATATTCTTTTGCACGAATTATGTGTGAGACAAACAACTGAATAAGACACAAATCGCAATATACAAGAACGTTTGGGCTGTTCCACTCAGTCAAGAGGCTGTTCCGCCCGGTGCATTTCAGTGTCAAAATTGCAACCATTTATCACAAGCAAATATTTTTCATTCTTTTTGCACCAACACACACTTCGTGAGACCATGTAGCATATTGCTGGCACTTTATCCAGAGGAGCTGCGTATACCATTTGTTACTGCTTGTTTGATACCATCCTCAAATCATGAAGCACCTGGCTTTTTCCTTTTGCATGAGATGTCAAGAAAACACTGTCTCCTGAGTTTCGCAGTAAAACATGAATGAAAACAATAAATTTACTGTACGTAAATAGCCCCACTTCTACGGGGCGAAATGGTCCCAAGTGCAGACTTTTCTAAAGACGTGGCAAATCGGAACTTTGTGAAAAAGGCCAGCAATATTTGTCGATACACACACTGTACAAACTATGCTCACTATGCTCTTACACAAGCAACATGAAGAGTTTAAGATTTCACGTTATTGCGTATGCTACACATTAATTTGTTAGGCTGTATTCTTTAACTAATCTGTTGAGTCTTGTTGTTCTCTCCTGTCAATAATGTAACAGGAAACACACTTACCACAACCACATATGGCGACACAGAGATACTAGCAGGCACTGAATGCAAAACGGCCTTGGCTGTGTCAGGAACCAGCGCACAGTTGTAACATTTATTACTTCAAGCAGATTAGCCCTGCGAGTCGAATAGCACGGCTGTACCTTGTGCCCAAGGCAGATGTTAACCAAGCGATGTACTGTACTGCACTGCACTGCAGACATTGTAATCCTCTGTACGCAGACTGTCCTATTTATCCTGATCACCTCAAAAATTAAGTCATTAAAAACGTAACACAGAACTGGTCCCAAAGTTCATGGGCCTTTCTCAGTCTCTCTCAGTCGACCACCCACTCATCCCACTGAGCCTCAGGTCACGTTTTTCTTCTCGTTCGCATTAAAAATATTTCAGTTACTTAGTTACTTCGCCCGAAATTGTTTATCTGATATCCAACTTTCATACACAGTTGCCTATAAAGTGATTAAAAAACAGAGTATTGAAGAGTTTGACTAGATCCATGGTCCATTCCTGTATTCGAAGCATCTTCCGAATAATTTACGGTAAAGCTTACAAGAGGGATTGGCAGATTTGAAAGCGGACAGAACATTCATGTCAAAATTTTTTGAAGTGTCTTTGGATATATATTGGTTTTCAATAATCAGTGAATACCCAGCTATCTCAAAGTTAGCGGTTAATGTGTTACTACCATTTTCAACTACACGTCTCTCGATGTGGAGTGAAAGCAGATCATGAAAGAGAGAGAGAGTCTCAGATCCATCGACAAAGAAATGAGGCTTCCTTTGTCAACGATACCGCCATGAATCAGCTGTCTGTGCGCCATTAAGGGCTCAAGGATCACACTGGAGGTATGAGTAAAGTGGAAACTTCCATGCAGATTAAAACGGTGTGTTGGTAGAGCACAGCCTTTGCAGTCCCTATGTATGCGATAAGCAGGAGGCTGTGCTTTATTCCTAGATACTAACATTATATAGTTTCTTATAACTCTGTAAGTCGTCTTTCATAGGACAGTTCCCTTTTTTCTTCAAGTGTCTGCCAGTTCAGTTTCTTTGGCATCTCTTTGAAACTCTCCCAAGTGTTGAACAAACTTGTGACCATTTGTACTGTCCCTCTTTGTATACTTTCAGTATGCCGGTTAGTCCTAATTGCTTTGGGTTCCTTGTGTCCTTTGAGTCTTTCATAACGGGATGACTGGATAAAATCATCTCTGTTTTCAAGCTGTGTCAATTCCAACAAAACTATCGAGCTGTCGATGGCTAGCGCCACCGTCGTCGCAAGGAGGAAAACTACTGACTGCCAGGACCGTTTTTTTTTTCCTTTATTAGAAGTTCATTCCCCTGCCCCATGGGGCAGGTGAGGGTTGGCAGCGGCACAGTCCACCGCTCTTCAGCCAAAAGCTTTGACAACATACATGAAAGGGGAACACTTATAAAAAAAGGGGGGGTGATAAAAGGGGGAGATAAAAAACGCAGCAAATGGAGGTGACGGGAGTTAAGATATACCCTAATACGGGGACATTCACAGGTGGGACAGTTAAAAAGTCGACATAAAGTTAAAAGAACACAGCTGGCACACTTAAAATCACAGGAGTCAAACAAGTTAAAGGACGGCCACAGTATAAAAATCACACAAAGCGACACAAAAAAACAAGACCACTGGAAACGACGGAACACAAAGAATAAAAACCGCTGGTAGGGACCTGCCGAGGGACTAGAGGTCAGAGAGGAGGGGGATGGGGGGGGGGGCAGGAGGAGAGGAAAAGGGCGGATGGGGTGTGGGAGGAAACTGCAGATTCATTGGTCCACATGATCTCGGACCGCTTGTGAAAAATGAAATGTATGCACAGTGCTATGTCCTTGGCTCTCTGCCATGTGATGACTGGGTGTTGTGTGATGTCCTTAGGTTAGTTCGGTTTAAGTAGTTCTAAGTCCTAGGGGACTGATGACCATAGATGTTAAGTCCCATAGTGCTCAGAGCCATTTGAACCTTGGCTCTCACCTCCACCTCGGCCACCGTCTAAGCCTCGACATGGCTTCGCTATATACTTACAATGAAATGAAAACCCTTAGCTGCTTACAGGCGTTGACATACGTCAACGGGCACAGATGAAAATGTGTGCCCCGACCGGGACTCGAACCCGGGATCTCCTGCTTACATGGCAGACACTCTATCCATCTGAGCCACCGAGGACACAGAGGATAGTGAGACTGCAGGGACATATCTCTGGCACGAATCCCGTGAAACCCACATTCTCAAGGTATTGCACCGCACTACATTCGTAGCGCCCCGCCCATTACACTCATTACTCGCGGCGCGTTGCCGATTCCCGTAAGAGTTCGGGCACTGTTTGTGCACAGAAGAAGAAGAAGATGGTCAAGTGGCCAGTGAGCCTTAACTATATATATATATATATATACATATATATATATATATATATATATATATATATATATATATATATATACTAAGATGGTATCTGTTCTTTCGGACATGTCCGAAAGAACAGATACCATCTTAGCATACATATTCGGTATGTTCCTCCTAAGGAAAGGGGAATGTCATATACATCGGGTGCCTGCTATTCCTGCATACCCGCCACACAGTAGTGCCCTGCGGGTTGCCGTCGCGCCAGACGCCTGCAGCCGACACTGTTTGACTTCACTGAGCCATCGCCGCAGTGTAGAGGACGCCACGATCAGTGGACACAGGCGGGCCGCATCCGCAAAGCCACGTTACGCCATCCATTTCCTGGTATCCATACGCCGGGCGGCCTATATAGGACTGCCGCCTGCCGCCCTGCAGCAGAATCGATTCCGACGTAGGAGAGTAATTGACGGTGACAAACAGTGTGCCTGTTTTTTGTTCTTTTTTCCCAGTATCGTAGAACTATATTCATTGAATGACATTGTTATCAGATCAGGACTGTATTTTCTGTTCTTTTGTAGAGATCCAGGTTCTGTTGTCCATGTTTTCTTGTTGGTTTCTTAGAGAAATTCTGTAGTTCAAAGCTACCTGCAAACTCTCTTCTTTGTGCAGCATCCATTCTGTACTATAGCGAAAGATTAATACTGTACATTAGTACACAGTGTATCCCGTTTCCGTTATGACTGCTTGCCTGAAACTCCAAACTGCAGTACTATATCGTGGCGACATGCAGCGTTAAAAGTCCTCGAAGTTTCAAAAACAGCCAGGTAGAAAATCCAAGCGCTATGATTGCTGCACCTGTCATCCTGGCTGCGAATGTACCTGTACGTGTCTGACACTCGTCGGAAAATGGCCGTGGAGCAGTGAGGCAACATGAAGTGTTTTTGGTCCTCTAGCATTTGCGGGCGAGAATTCGTCGAATTCGACCCGAATACCGATAGATAAGTTCCTGGTTGCTTCTCCATGATGACACCCCAGCCCAAAAAGCTAACATTGTGCAGGAGTTTTTGGCCAGCAAATGGATCACAGTCCTGGACCACTCGCCGGATTTGGCCCCAGAGGGATACTGGTTGTTCACCATATTGATGTTGGCAGTGACGGGACACCCTTATGACGCAATTAAGGACACCCAAGAAAAGTGTACAGCAGTACTAAACGAAACACTACAAAAAGGACTACAGTCACTGTTTCAAAACACTTCTAACATAATTTCAGTTTTGTTTTGGCTCAGGGAAGACTATTTTGAATAAATACAGTGATTATGTGAAAATAATCCGTGACTTGCTTTCCATAGCCACAGTTGTAACGACACCGACACACACTGGGCTCAGTGTGAACAAAGACCACAGGCACAGCAGCAGGTACAAACCTCTCTGAGCAGGTCACAAAGTCAACTATATGACATGTAAAAAATGTGTAGTGGGCACAGGATCGTTGAAGGACGTGCTTAATACGCTAGTCAGTTGCGCCGAAAGTACGGGAGATTTGAACGTGTGATGGGGTATTTCGTGTGTAGCGTGAAAACAGTACGCTTCCGGAGATGAGTTCCTATATTAAACTTGACAATGGCGGTCCGTACTGTAAGTTCTCAACACGTGTAAAGAAATTCACATACACCCTGTACATGTGGACGATAAAATTTTGTTACGGACTTTTTATGTTGTTAGTAGTCAAGGAATCGTGCTGTCACGTCAAAGGGCGTGAATTTTTGTTCGTAGCGTTCGTGTAATTGGATGCTAACATTGTATACTTAGTGCCACATTATGTTCTTTATGCTGCACGAAATCATTAAGTTAGTTTAGTTTATAAATGAACACGCCTGCATCAGAGCTGTTGATTGACTGTGAAGGGGAGATAACAGTGACGGTCAGCTGTCAGCAGCGTTATCCGTCGCCGGACAGATTACGTTGTCGTTAGCATATTGATAGGTTATGCATGCACGGACGGACCCCCGTGTATAGTCCGCCTTGATCCCCTAACACACAAAAGCCGTCCGCGGCACCAAAGTAAACAGGCTGCTGCCGTTACCAGGGGGTACTACTTGTGATGGAACAATGGAGACCAACAACTGCATCCTTACGCAGTTATCTGGGTTCTGCTACCAGAATTGGTCTCGTTTGAAGTCTGACTAAACAAATCTGGATCCCTGTAACTCTGTATACCATACGTTCACATTCTAATAATGGGGGTAGTTGTTTCCTATACCTGTTCTCATCGCGAGTGACTTTCTGGAGCGCAGCGATAGGCAGTGTGGGTGGGCATTACTCCATCTCAGACCCCCTGAGCTGTCTGCGCATGGTGCTTGAACCCCGTCCCACGTTATCCCTTCTGTATACGCTCTGAGGTGTGGGGTTGATCTGTTATTCTGCGCAACGGATTAATCTTACATGTACCATTTACCCTGTGGCTCCTGCAAGATGCAGTTTCCACCCCCACACTACTACAGAAGTCAGACAGACGCTCCTAACGTTCTAAAGAGAAATGCCTGAAAAACTTTCAGCAATAAATATCTTCTGGAGTCGTCCGCTGTAAGGAAATGACACAAAAATTCACAAAATTTCTTACGTAACTAGTGGGACACTTGGGTACTGGAGTAGTGCTAGTTAGTGTAAGAACAACATGAAACTAACGAAAGTTATTATTTATTTTGCAAAAATTCTGAGAAATCACAATGGCACTTTTATTTATGAATTGAACAAGTTATATCCTGGTTCTTTTCGCAATGTGAAGTTGCCGCTCAAGGATAGGATTCGCTAATGAAATTTCTATATAAAGTTTAAGATGGTTGTTGACTTAGCAGAATGGCTGAGAGGCACGCCTACTCAACTTGAATAATTATCCTTTAGAATGTTGCTACGTACGGTCGAGGCAGTCGTGTGTGAAATGCAGTGAAGTGTACTGTTGTGGAGGAAATATGGGGCTCGCAATAGATGTAGCGCACAATACCGAAAGCTGCGATGACTTCTGTCTGTGCCGCTCACTGCTGACAAATAAGATAACTCTCATTCTATCTGGATTGACCTTCGCCAATCAAACTCTCCCTATGCCTTGATGAAGTCAAGGATTCCTATTCGCCCCTAGTCTAACTATTGGCGTGGTACATTGGTCAGATAACACTGTTCGACATGGGTTCTATTTCTGATATTAAAGTATGTGCTTCTAGACCATTTTACCGTGGGAAACTCAAATATGTAAACAAAATATCGTTGTCAGGAATACTTTTTATGTAATATGTATATATATATATGTATATTCACAATTCATGGCAAACACAGAGACGTTATAGAGAAATACGGATATGTTGCCGCATCCAGTAGTGATAGAACGTGATAATTTCTTGTGCAACAGCAGGTGGGAAGAATCAGACATCATTAGGCTATCCCCCGCCACACCTATGTCAGTAAGACCACCTGAAACATCTCATTAACTCGAACGCGGTCGCTGCCTCGGCAGTAAAACTTCGCGCCTCCCAGGGGCAGGTGCATCGAGATTACAACAGTGGTGTTAGCCGCAATTTTTGTCAGTCTTAACGAGTGGGTGTTTTGGCTGACAAGTAACTGTCTGTCATATTTCCGGGTACGGTTGAAATTTTTACTTCCTGTGTGTAAACTGATTGAGCCTGGTGCTAAAGGTAAAACGACTGCTTGTTTTTACACATCAGCGTTCCTCTAGTTCCTTGCTATTAATTTAATACAGGTGTATTACCAAAGTGGTATTTTTAAATTTGCAGAAATGCCACGTCGTCGCGGATGTCGATATAAGTCGGACAACTTCTGCTACATCTGTGGGAAGTTCACTTTTGCCAGAAATAGGAAGCAAATTTCTTCAGTCATAAAGAAAGCATACAAACATTACTTTGGAGTAGAGGTAGGAGACCAAGATAAAGAATGGGCACCACATTTCTGTTGTGCTGCATGTTACTGCAAACTAATTCAGTGGTGGAAAGGTAAAGAGAATGTGGCGTTGTTTGCTGTTCCCATGGTGTGGAGGGAGCCTAAGGATCATGTTACCGATTGTTATTTCTGTCTAACAAAAATTCAGGGTTTTACAAACAAAAAGTCAAAGAGGCACATTGTTTACCCAGATCTGCCTTCACCGAGAATATCAGTGCAGCATTCCGACAGCCTTCCAGTACCTTCAAGGGCTCGAGGTCAAATTCCGAGTGACAGTGGAGTAAGTAGTACTGAAGAAATCACAGATGATGATTCTTTATATCACTGCACAAGTGAGTCATCGCCACATTTGTTAACACAGGCAGATTTAAATGATTTAGTGCGTGATCTAGGACTTCTTGGTTCAAAATTACAAGAGTATAATCTACTGCACCAAAGTACTAAAATCAGTGTGTTCAGGCACAGAGAACATGCCTTTATTTCTTATTTTTCAACTGACGAAGCACTGACATTTTGCAATGACGTTGCTGGCCTGATGAAAGTGCTGAACTTCAGTTATATTTCACAGGAGTGGGGACTTTTCATAGATGCATCGAAAACAAGTCTGAAGGGTGTTTTGATCCATAACGGAAATAAAATACCCTCTGTTCCAGTAGCTTACGCTAGTTTGACAAAAGAGAATTACGAATTCGTACAAAGGATGCTAAATTCATTAAAATACAATGAACACAAATGGAAAATATGTGCAGATTTGAAGGTAATTGCTATGACACTGGGAATGCAACAAGGCTACACAAAATATGCCCGTTTTCTTTGCGAGTGGGATAGTCGAGACCGAAATTCTCACTACGTGAAAAAGAAATGGCCTAGGCGAAGATGGAAAGTTGGCGAAAAGAATGTACAACGTGGAAGTCTGGTAGCTCCTGAATATATACTACTTCCACCGCTTCACATCAAACTTGGCCTTATGAAACAATTCGTGAAGGCCATGGATCCAACAGGCTGTGGGTTTGCATACCTAGCTACCAAATTCCCCCGTCTTTCAGCTGCAAAAATAAAGGAAGGTGTATTTGTAGGCCCACAAATCAGGGAGCTGCAGAAAGATGCAAATTTTGAAGCATGTTTAACTCATAAAGAAAAAACCGCATGGAACTGTTTCAAGATGGTGTCGGAAAACTTCCTCGGAAGAAGAGGAGCTACTAACCACAAAACAATGGTGAAGGATATGATCAAAGCATATCAGGATTTGGGGTGCAATATGTCTTTGAGGGTACATATGATGGACTCTCATCTGGACTGCTTCACAGAGAGTTGTTGTGACGTATCGGATGAACATGGGGAAAGATTCCATAAAGACATTTCCACCACAGAACGGCGCTATGAAGGGAAGTGGGTACCTTCTATGTTAGCAGATTATCGCTGGAATATCATTCGAGAGAAGAAAGATTCACAATACAAGAGAAAAAAGTGATGTGCATTACAAGGCAGTGGCTCATTGTTTGTCAATTTTCTGTAATTTCTCATGTCAAATAAATGCTTCAAAGTGTATTCAAAGGTTACTGTGTTATATGTTAGATCCCACCCTCCATTAATGTGATGAACTTATAACATCATAAAGATGTGCATTTGTTTGTCGAATTTCACCTCACCGTTGCTGCACTATATCAGAAACTGAAAAGAGATATAAAATTGCGATTACTCATAAACTATCCCTGACAGAAAAAAAACCAACAGTTTTCAATTCAGCGCTCAAAATACAACTAGGATCACAATATTTTTTATCAAAAATAGAAAAAAAGGTTTTTTTTTTTTGTAGAACAGTGTAATCAGTCCACCGTGATGCCACTCAAAATTCGCTTGGAGGCTTTTAACTATAACTCTGTCCGTTCACACCGCACAATAAGTGTGTCGGCCAACACAGTGAACAACGCTTAATCGCAAGGTCTCCATATAGAGTAGCACTTCGATTCGCTCTCGACAGAGGTGCTCTCCCAGTGAAGTACTGAGGAGAGACTTGTTCCTCGCTCCAAGAGCGACAACGGAACGGCGCCTCTCCACGCCAGACATGAAGGGGTATATCTTTCCATTATTCCTTCAGCACAAGGCGTCAGAAATATCGTCTGCCAATTAGCATTGCTCTTCTAATACGGGAGAATGATGTTTCGTTTAAGGCGACCAACCTGTAGCATTGGCGTTTGGCATTTGCTGTCTCCCTGTGAAAAACTCTGAAACTGCGTGCTATGTATAAAGAATGCGTAGGCTGGCTGCTCTCACACAATGTAGTGGAATTTGCTTTTAAGCCGAACACGGATCATTCCACCCTTTCACTTGGCCCCACGCTGTCTGCTACACGGGTGGTTACCAGCCAACATAGGCTGGGTCGTCCTCTGAAGGGACCGGCGTCCCGTTGTGCGGTTTCTCTCCCAAACTAAAAGCTTCTGTGACCATTGTGTCTGGAATGCATGTGTGTATGCCAGCCTCGAGTATTTCAACCACAGTGCACACTTGCGATTAATTAGTTATTTGCATATCGTTTACATGAATTCATACAACATTGACTTTATCTTATAGAGTTTGGGTTCGAATGAAGCGTCTTGATGTGTGGAATATGACTGTGAGGGCGGAATATATAAGCAATGAAGGTCAGGAGACCACGACGTCTTACAGTGCTCTCGGCTGAGATCTGGATGTGATACACCAGACCCTTTCGTATAATTTGCCGAAATAGCTATGTTGCCAGAATGGATTCATTGGACACACTGTACATTCACAGTGGGCTCCTGTCTGCTGTTGGACGTCCTGTCAGCACTGCCTCCGGCAGTCCTTAAAACTTTACAATGCTAGTGGAGTGTGCTCCTGTCTTCACCACCAGAGCCGTCGGCGCAATTGACCAGCCCAACAGCAGCAAGCATCTACCTGAACTAAGAGGTCATCACAGGCGGCGATGTGTGCAGGGTGCTGTCACATATCACTTCACTGTCACAATTTTTCCTTTCTTCATTTGCTTCTAACTGGCATTCTCATGTGCTGCGATCTTCAGTCCGGAGACTGGTTAAAATGGCTCTGAGCACTATGGGACTTAACTGCTGAGGTCATCAGTCCCCTAGAACTTAAAACTACTTACAACCTAACTAACCTAAGGACATCACACACATCCATGCCCGAGACAGGATTCGAACCTGCCACCGTAGCGGTCGCGCGGTTCCAGACTGAAGCGCCTAGAACCGCTCGGCCACAAGCGGCCGGTGGAGACTGGTTCCATACATCTCTCCTGCTAGGTTGCCCTTTGCTAGCCTCTTCATCTCTGCGTAACTACTGCAACCTACATCCATGTTCCATTCGAACCTGCTTACTGTATTCATGCTCTGGTCTCCCTCTGTAATTTTACACCCCACTCTTGCCTCCATTACCAAATTGACAATTCATTGGTGCTTCATGATGTCTGCTATCAAACCATCCCTTCTTTTAGTGAAGTTGTGCCATAAATTTCGTTTTCCACAGTGCGTCTCAGTACCATCAAACAATCTTCACCATTCTTCTACAGCACCACATTTCAATAGCTTATATTCAATTCTTGCTGAACTGCTTATGTTGTTGTTGTGGTCTTCAGTCCTGAGACTGGTTTGAAGCAGCTCTCCATGCTACTCTATCCTGTGCAAGCTTCTTCATCTCCCAGTGCCTACTGCAACCTACATCCTTCTGAATCTGCTTACTGTATTCATTTCTTGGTCTCCCTCTACGATTTTTACCCTCCACGCTGCCCTCCAGTACTAAATTGGTGATCCCTTGATGCCTCAGAACATATCCTACCAACCTATCCCTTCTTCTAGTAAAGTTGTGCCACAAACGTCTCTTCTCCCCAATCCTATTCAGTACTTCCTCATTAGTTATGTGATCTACCCATCTAATCTTCAGCATTCTTCTGTAGCACCACTTTTCGAAAGCTTCTATTCTCTTCTTGTCCAAACTATTTATCGTGCATGTTTCACTTCCATTCATGGCTACACTCCATACAAATACTTCCAGAAACGACTTCCTGACACTTAAATCTGTACTCGATGTTAACAAATTTCTCTTCTTCAGAAATGCTTTCCTTGCCATTGCTAGTCTACGTTTTATATCCTCTCTACTTCGACCATCATCAGTTATTTTGATCCCCAAATAGCACAACTCCTTTACTACTTTAAGTGTCTCATTTCCTAATCTAATTCCCTCAGCATCACCCGACTTAATTAGACTACATTCCATTATTATCGTTCTGCTTTTGTTGATGTTCATCTTGTATCCTCTTTCCAAGACACTATCCATTCCGTTCAACTACTCTACCAAACCCTTTGGTGTCTCTCACAGAATTACAATGTCATCGGCGAACCTCAAAGTTTTTATTTCTTCTCCATGGATTTTAATACCTACTCCGAATTTTTCTTTTGTTTCCTTTACTGCCTGCTCAATATACAGATTGAATAACATCGGGGAGAGGCTACAACCCTGTCTCACTCCCTTCCCAACCACTGCTTCCCTTTCATGTCCCTCGACTCTTATAACTGCCATCTGGTTTCTGTACAAATTGTAAATAGCCTTTCGCTCCCTGTATTTTACCCCTGCCACCTTCAGAACTTGAAAGAGAGTATTCTGGGCAACATTGTCAAAAACTTTCTCTAAGTCTACAAACGCTAGAAGCGTAGGTTTGTTTTTCCTTAGTCTAGCTTCTAAGATAAGCCGTAGGGTCAGTATTGCCACACGTGTTCCGTTATTTCTACGGAATCCAAACTGATCTTCCCCAAGGTCGGCTTCTACTAGTATTTCCATTCGTCTGTAAAGAATTCGCGTTAGTATTTTGCAGCCGTGAATTATTAAACTGATAGTTCGGTAATTTTCACACCTGTCAACACCTGATTTCTTTGGGATTGGAATTATTATATTCTTCTTCAAGTCTGAGGATATTTCGCCTGTCTCATACATCTTGCTCACCACATGGTAGAGTTTTGTCAGGACTGGCTCTCCCAAGGCTATCAATAGTTCTAATGGAATGTTGTCTACTCCCGGGGCCTTGTTTCGACTTAGGTCTTTCAGTCCTCTGTTAAAGTCTTCACGCAGTATCACATCTCCCATTTCATCTTCATCTACATCTTCTTCCATTTCCATAATACTGTCCTCAAGTACATCGCCCTTGTATAGACCCTCTACATACTCCTTCCACCTTTCTGCTTTCCCTTCTTTGCTAGAACTGGGTTTCCATCTGAGCTCTTGATATTCATACAAGTCGTTCTCTTTTCTCTTTAATTTTCCTGTAGGCAGTATCTATCTTACCCCTAGTGATATAAGCCTCTACATCCTTACACATTTGCGCTCTAGCTATCCCTGCTTAACAGTTTTGCACTTCCTGTCGATCCCATTTTTGAGACGTTTGTATTCATTTTTGCCTGCTTCATTTACTGCATGTTTATATTTTCTCCTTTCATCAATTAAATTGAATATTTCTTCTGTTACCCAAGGATTTCTACTAGCCCTGTTTTATTCCACGTTTTATTAGTCAGCGCCGGTACGACAATCGGGAACGACAGGGAACAGAAGGCTGAGAGGAGAGGTCAGCCAATTGCAAGCTGACCGACCTCCTTCCAGCACGACAACGCGGCAGCAGCGGACCCTGGGTGAAGACGACATAAGCGCCGCGCCCTACTGGTGGCAGCCCACTTCACTAGCCGACGCATGGCAGCCTCGTCATTAGCAATCTCTAAGTAGCTCAGTTAGGGATCAGCAGTCGCCGCAGTTCAGGTGACAGACTGTTGTCAGCAGCGGTTGCTTGGACCAAGAGTGTTACTTGTGTTTGTCTATTCTGAAGAAGACCGATTATTTTGTATTTCGCCCTTTGCTGGCGACACATTTGTGTAATTTCACTCGGGGATGATCGTGTATAAAGGACTACAAGAATTCTCAGATCAAAGTTAAGTATTAGCACTTGTCTTGTCGCAATAAAACTCTTTAATACGAGTTGTTTGATTGATTGTCTAGCGAACCGAGTATGCAGGATTCCTAGACACAACAATGTGAAATATAACGAGAGCGGAAATTTTTAAATACCTTGGCACCTGGTGCAACAGGCACAATAACCTCGAACAAGAAATTAATCAACGTACTGTCAATGGGTCTAAAACTTATTTCAGTTTGCAGCAGATAATGTCGTCAAAAAATCTGTCAGTTAAGACGTCACTTAACGCCCATAATGCCATGATAGTTTCGGCGTTGTTATTTGGGACATAAATGTTAAGCACAGAAAAAAAATGCGAAGAGAACATGCTGAACAGAAAAAAACATGAAAAAGATCTTTGGACCACTCTGCGTCGAGGACCACATGAAGTAGAAAGAACCACTAACCGTACGACCTAATGAAACAACCGAACATCGTGCAGAAAATGAGAGGCCGGGGAATAATCCAGGCAGGAGAGACAGCTAGGAGGCCAGAAACGTGCCGGTGCAAAGCTGTGCTTACGAGAAAACCTTATGGAAGTCGTCCAGTTGTAAGACCAACGAATAGATGATAGGATCAGCTGCTGAAGGACCTTCAGCAGTTGAGTGTCCATGAGAACTGAATCAAAAGCGCGCAAGATCATCTATGGAGGAACATTTTAATGTCGGCTCATAATCTTCAGGGTCCGTGATCCCCAATATACAGGGTGAGTCACCTAACGTTACCACTGGATATATTTCGTAAACAACATCAAATACTGACGAACCGATTCCACAGACCGAACGTGAGGAAAGGGGCTAGTGTAATTGTTTAATATAAACCATACAAAAATGCACGGAAGTATGTTTTTTAACACAAACCTACGTTTTTTTAAATGGAACCACGTTAGTTTTGTTAGCACATCTGAACATATAAACAAATACGTAATCAGTGCCGTTTGTTGCATTGTAAAATGTTAATTACATCCGGAGATATTGTAACCTAAATTTGACGCTTGAAACCTCCGACGTTCAGTTGCGTGTTATAACAAACACGGGCCACGGTCGGCGAGCATTATCTGCAGGGACATGTTTACGATGACGACCGTGTTTACGAGTGTGGCTGTAGTGCACTGTTGTGGTTTGGTCTAGCTGTCGCAGTGTCCGCATGTAGCGCTTGCTGCTATTGTTATTCTGCATTCGTCTCCGCACGCAGACCAACTGTTGGTTCAAATGGCTCTGAGCACTATGGGACTCAACTGCTGAGGTCATTAGTCCCCTAGAACTTAGAACTAATTAAACCTAACTAACCTAAGGACATCACAAACATCCATGCCCGAGGCAGGATTCGAACCTGCGACCGTAGCGGTCTTGCGGTTCCAGACTGCAGCGCCTTTAACCACACGGCCACTTCGGCCGGCCAGACCAACTGTAGTACACCGTGTTACCAGACGTCTGTGATAGTGTAGTGTTGTAGGAACTGTGACCATGGTGTATTCGAACTCTGAAAAGGCGGAGATGATACTCATCTATGGCGAGTGTCGACGAAATGCAGCTGAAGCCTGCAGGGTGTATGCAGAACGGTACCGAGACAGAGAGCATCCAACGTGCCGCACATTGCAAAACATCTACCGCCAACTGTATGCAACAGGTATGGTCGTAGCACGCAAACGGGTCCGTAACAGGCCCGTCACAGGAGGAGCGGGTGCAGTTGGTGTGTTAGCTGCTGTTGCCATGAATCCACACATGAGTACACGGGACATTGCGAGAGCCGGTGGACTGAGTCAAAGTAGTGTCATGCGCATACTGCATCGTCACCGCTTTCACCCGTTTCATGGTGTCGCTACATCAGCAATTACATGGTGATGACTTTAATCATCGAGTGCAATTCTGTCAATGGGCATTAACAGAGAATGCGTTGCAGTTCTACCTGTTTACCGATGAAGCGGGTTTCACAAACCACAGGACAGTGAATCTACGGAACATGCATTACTGGTCCGTGGACAATCCTCGCTGGCTCAGACAGGTAGAGCGACAGCGACCGTGTACTGTAAATGTATGTTGCGGAATCACTGGCGACCACCTCACTGGTCCTCACTTCATTGCAGCGGCCCAAACAGCTGCAACATACATCGCGTTTCTACAGAATGATAAGCCAACGTTGCTCGAAAATGTCCCACTGGAAACGCGTCGACGTATGTGGTATCAGCATGATGGTGCACCTGCACATTCCGCAATTAACACTAGGCTGACCCTTGACAGGATGTTCGACGGGCGTTTCATAGGACGTAGAGGACGCATAAATTGGCCAGCCCGTTCTCCTGATCTTACACCTCTGGACTTCTTTCTGTGGGGTACGTTAAAGGAGAATGTGTACCGTGATGTGCCTACAACCCCAGATGATATGAAACAACGTATTGTGGCAGCCTGCGGCGACATTACACCAGATGTACTGCGGCGTGTACGACATTCATTACGCCAGAGATTGCAATTGTGTGCAGCAAATGATGGCCACCACATCGAAAATCTATTGGCCTGACATGTCGGGACACACTCTATTCCACTCCGTAATTGAAAACGGAAACCACGTGTGTACGTGTACCTCACCCCTCGTGGTAATGTACATGTGCGTCAGTGAAAAAGACCAATAAAAAGGTGTTAGCATGTGAACGTAACGTGCTGTTCCAGTCTCTTCTGTACCTAAGGTCCATCACCGTTCCCTTTGGATCCCTACGTAATTCGGTGCTCTCCGATACACACGATCGAACAGCGGAGGAGTGGTACTCAAGGGTCAACTTTAGGTTACAATATCTCCGGATGTAATTAACATTTTACAATGCAACAAACGGCACTGATTACGTATTTGTTTATATGTTCAGATGTGCTAACAAAACTAACGGGGTTCCATTAAAAAAAACGTAGGTTTGTGTTAAAAAACATACTTCCGTGCACTTTTTTATGGTTTGTATTAACCAATTACACTAGCCCCTCTCCTCACGTTCGGTCTGTGGAATCTATTCGTCAGTGTGATGTGGTTTACGAAATATATCCAGCGGTAATGTTAGGTGACTCACCCTGTATATGTATGTATGTACGATGTACATCTTATAACCTGTTTATAACACACAAACGTTAGCTAATTGCGTGTAACTATCGGTATTCAGTCGACAAAACAAGCTGTATCCCCATGCCCGAAGCTCTCCATGAAGCATGGTACTATTAAATGAAATAATGCAATCGTTAGTCTCAGAGGTGTAAGATTCAAAACGCATTTACTATTAAATTCGTCTTTCTGAAAAGTGCTTCTCACTGGGACACGAAACTGAGATGGCTGGTTTAGGTATGAATCTTCACGGTCATATCACTGATACATTAATTAATAAGAGAGTGAATTAATGAATGCATGTGCACAGACTGCTGCTGAAAGGAGACGAAATGGCTCGACCCACACTTGAACTCCAAAGCAAAGTTTGTCGGGTATAAGATGTCTCTAATTCCACGATGGACAACGAAATTGAGTAGTGGACGACAATTAAACCCCTCATATTTAGAAATCAAGTTCGAATTTTCAACTAATCTGAATGCTTCGACGACGATAAATGGTGATTTTATGGCATATCTTACTTTATCTGAAGAATCCGTTGCAGTAATACGAGGATGGACTGTTAACTCTGGTAACCTTACATGAAATAATGGAGCATTTTCGTTGTGCTTTCATGTTTGGCACGATTGATTATTCCAAGGATCAGACAAAAAAATTTCAAAACCGTACAGCATGTAGTTCACTGCTGATAGCCGTCTGAATTGGTCGGTGTGTCGAACGTGACTGCAAATGCAGAAAACAGAGTTTCGTGCTGTTGTGAAAGACATTGATTTGAAGGGATACACTGACGCACAAATCAAAACAGATCTGGATGAAGTTCACGCGGACTCTGCACCATCATTGAAGACTATTTACTTTTGAATTAATGAATTTAAAACTGCTCGGACAAGCACCGAATGCGGAGCGCACCCCAGCCGTCCAACTGAAGTCACCACAAAAGGAACCACTGACAAAATCCATGATATGTTAAAACAATACCTCCGAATAAAAATTCGTGCCATTGTTGAGACTGTGGGCGTCGCAACTGAGCTAGTCCATAATACTCTGCGTGGATAATTTTCTATGAAGAAGCTGTGTGCGAGGTGGGCGCCGCGATTGTTCAGAGTCGACCAAAAGCGCATCCAGCGCAATATTTCTTCACGATATCTAGCGATGTTTAATCGCAATCAGCAAGACTTTTTGCACCGATTTGTGACTGTTGATGAAACCTGAATCCATCATTACGCACCAGTCAAAACGATAGTTACAACATGGGCAGAGGCTGGTTAAAATGCACCGAAGACGGCAAAGATCATTTTGTCCGCGGGTAAGGTGATGGTGACTATTTTTTAGGATTCCCAAGGAATAATCCGAATATATTACTTGAAGAAAGAGAGAACCGTAACTCGACCCTATTATGCCTCATTGTTCCGTCGCTTGAAATTGCTTTGGCTGAAAAAAGACCAAGGTTGGCACGCTAAGAATAGTTCTTTCACAAGGATTATGCCCCATCCCACACGTCAGCGATAATAAGTGCATGAATTGGGCTTTGAATTTGTTCCTTATCCACCCTTCTCATTACTCCAAATGACTTCTTCCTGTCCTACATTGAAACTTTGGCTTGCTGGGAAGGAAGTTTCATCAAATGAAGCAGTGATAATTACAGTCAACCAGTGTTTTGCACGGTCTGACAACACTTATTTTCCGAACGGATGAAAAAGGTAGAGGGTCGCTAGGCCTAGTGTGTATCCCTCAACTGAGACTAACGAGAAGTATGGCGATTTGTTTACGAAAAAAGTTTTGTTGTTTTTACCAGTGAAAGGGTCCTGTAGCCACCTTTCATTAAGTCCGATAGCCCATTTTCACTAACATTTCTCTTTCTTTTCCTTATTTCTCTTTTCTCATAAGCCTCATAGTAGTGTGAGTGAATGAATGTGGTTGTGTGTCACGTTGCTAGACGGTGCCGTAGTCTGCTGCAGAAAGTCTGCGATAGTCGTACAGATTCAGCAGCAGTTGTACAGAATAGCCAACTCTCGTAGTGGTCAAGTGGGCAAAGAGGTTTGCGCTACTTGTGAGAAATCCACCTGCGTTAGGTTGGTGGCGGAAATGGCATCTTAGGTTTATCCGGTCCACGCAGAGCCTGGAAGACGCTGGAGATGAAAAAAGGAGGCAGTCTGCCGCATGTAAGGGAAGCGTCCACAGCTGTGCTCCAGTCGAAGAAGGGTGAGTTAGACTGACCATGTGGCGCGTTGTTACTTGGCGAGAGGGGAACTGTTAGCTTTTGGTCTCGCTTTTCAACTCTGAAAGATTGCTTTGCCTTGTCGCAGCAAGGAGTACAAAACTTTGGCAGATTTTTATGTTAGTAAATTTGTGTAGCAGACTTGGATCCGCCGGAAGAGCGCCACACAAAGTTGTCGATAACAAGTGAGAACTCGATTCTGTATGAATGTGTGTTTTCCTTCAGCTGTGCCTGTATAAGCTTTCATTTTTCTAAATGTTAATAGCTTTGACTTCTCGTAAATTTTCCTTGCTTTGTGTGTCTTTCGTCTGTGGGGGGCCAATCACGTGGTAGAAAATTAGAGTTTGTTGGGCTACCGTCATAACTAACTATCCGATCTCATGTTTGTTTTAAAGGATGTTAACTGTTCATGATTGATGTGATAATGTTGCAACTTCGCTACGATACCTAGAAATTGCGTCTCCACAAACCACGTGGGCACGCGGGTGTACTGCGAAACGTGTACCGCTTGACGAGTTATTGCCATCAGTTATCAGGCAACAGCAGTTGTATGAATGATTCACACCAATGATTTTAGGTGTAGATTATAACGGTGAATGTATCGATGCTTTTCTTTAATGTTTTAGGAATTAATGTTATCAGGAATTGTGTACATGTCTCACATCCATATCTTAGGAATAAATGACTTTATCCCCAATTTTCTCTTGTGTTCCGAGGTTACGTTTTTGCACCTAAGCCACTCACCTCATAGCTTTCCCGTTAGCACATCCAACGCGTTTCCTTACGCACAGGTCCAGTGATTAGTTTCCCCTTTTATTTTAAAACAAATGCTTTAGATTAAGTCTTATTTTCAGGTGCGTTGCTGGGAGCTGATCTTATGCAGTGTTCATGCATTTTGTATTTTATTTTGAATGTTTGATTCTCGTGAACAGTGCACGCGCAATACTATTAATTACATCGCATCCCCTATGAACGACATCACAACGTGTGCATTTTTATGAGTTTTTGGTCTGTGATCAAATTAATTTATTTTCCGACTCGGCCAAACCTTTGATTAAAAAATGGTTCAAATGGTTCTGAGCACTATGGGACTTAACATCTATGGTCATCAGTCCCCTAGAACCTAGAACTACTTAAACCTAACCACCTAAGGACATCACACACATCCATGCGCAAGGCAGAATTCGAACCTGCGACCGTAGCGGTCGCGCGGTTCCAAACTGAAGCGCCTAGAACCGCTCGGCCACATCGGTCGGCAAACTTTTGATTAGTTGTGTGGTTAGAGTCGGTGGCGACCCTAATCTTCAAGTTAATTTCACGAGCAATAAGTATTTCCATTCCCAATAATAACGTAATAACCCGTAGAAACAAGTTAGTTACACAAGACTTATCAAACCACCCTCGCAGTAGCAAGAACAACAACATTAACATCCACCAACATCGTCGTGGGCGAACACAGGTCGTCGTGAGCCAATAACATATAATTTACGTAAATGTGTACCATTGCCACTCTCCCATAATGACAGAAATCCCCATCTAACACGGCCGCGCCTACTTGTGATCCTGTCCAAAGAGTGGGAATCTCACAGCGCAGCGTGGAGAGGATTTAAAAGCATCAGACAATCCGTGCTCACCTTTCTACGCAACCTGCAGCGTCCCGTTGCACGGATGCAGCAACGTGCCGCGGCTGTAGGTGGACGCGCGCTGACGCCACAGGGGTTGTCGGCTCGTTAGCTGGGAGAGCGGCGAGTGGCGGCGAGTTGGCGGTCGGACGGCACCGCCCCACCCCCTCCAATTATGTGTCCGCACCACCCCTAATTGGACGCCGAGCTTCCCTTATCGGTGCGGCACCCGAAATAACTTGCTAATGGCGGCGACCTGTCCCCAACATTTCACACGGCCCGCCTCAGCTGCCGCTCGACACCCGCACTCTTCCTGCCTCCTGGAGTACCACCGACCTAAGCCACTGGCCGTCCACCTCCCTCTCATGCTCTGTCGTCTACTGTTTGCGTCTTCCGCCGTTATTTGCTCCATACACCAGGTTTTGTGGTATGTGCTACAATGAGAGGTCCGAACGAAACCCAGTTTCAGCGCGAGCGGCACGAGGCTACCATCACACGGTGACTGTGACGTCACAGAGATTACGTACAGATCAAAATTATGTGAACCCTGCAAGCAAACAGCAGTCAAATGAAGTGGGGAACTCACAGTAACGTGAGATGGCGCTATACCATGAGAACAGGCACATCATCGATTCTTCAAGGAAGTTAGATTACGCCATGAAATCACCATTTAACGTCGTCGAACCATTGAGATTAGATGAAAATCCGAACTCGATATCTAAATATGACGTGCGTAATGGTCCACTATCTCATTGTCAATCGCGGAACTTAAGAGATGTTTAAGGTCCGACCGACTTTTCTCTGTACCAAATCAATGATGTGGTAATGGTTCAAATGGCTCTGAGCACTATGGAACTGCTGAGGTCATCAGTCCCCTAGAACTTAGAACTACTTAAACCTAACTAACCTAAGGACATCACACACATCCATGCCCGAGGCAGGATTCGAACCTGCGACCGTAGCGGTCGCGCGGTTCCAGACTGTAGCGCCTAGAACCGCTCGCGCACTCTGGCCGGCATGATGTGGTAATGCAATACATCCGAACAAATATTCGTTACATTGTTGAGACTGTAGGCATCGCAACCGACCGAGTCCATAATATCCTGCACGGACAATTTTCTGCGAAGAAGATGTGTGCGTTATTATTGTGCGTTTCAGCCCCCCAAGTGCCGCCCCCCCTCCCCGCGCCCCGTTCCCACGGAACGTCTCACACTAGACGAGTGTAACCCCAAATGTGTGTGCATGTTGCGTTCAATCATTTCTTTATTAATTAATGCCTCAGTGATTTAGAATTCTAGCAGATGACTGTGAACATACCAAAATCATCTATCTCAGTGTCCTGTCCTAGCGGTAAGTGCCGATAGGTGGCTGGACACAGTCGACTTCGCAGCTCTACCTCTGGACAATGCATCGGTTTTGAAGGACTGCACAGGTTGGTCCAGAGCTTTGGCTATCTGTTGGACCACTGCCACAAGCGTGTTCTAGTCTAGGTCGACAGTGTTTTCGTCTATTTGTTGCATAATTATTATATCATGTTGTTGTTGTGGTCTTCAGTCCTGAGACTGGTTTGATGCAGCTCTCCATGCTACTCTATCCTGTGCAAGCTTCTTCATCTCCCAGTACCTACTGCAGCCTACATCCTTCTGAATCTGCTTAGTGTATTCATCTCTTGGTCTCCCTCCACAATTTTTACCCTCCACGCTGCCCTCCATTACTAAATTGGTGATCCCTTGATGCCTCAGAACATGTCCTACCAACCGATCCCTTCTTCTAGTCATGTTTTGATTAAGTTATGTTCTGTGCAAAATTCTACCAGGCGGCTCCCTCTTTCATTTCTTAGCCCTAATCCATATTCACCTACTACTTTTCCTTCTTTTCCTTTTCCTACTGTTGAATTCCAGTCACCCATGACTATTAAATTTTCGTCTCCCTTCACTACCTGAATAATTTCTTTTACCTCATCATACATTTCATCAATTTCTTCGTCATCTGCGGAGATAGTTGGCATATAAACTTGCACTACTGTGGTAGGCATGGGTTTCGCGTCTACCTTGGCCACAATAATGCGTTCACTATGCTGTTTGTAGTAGTTTACCCGTACTCCTATTTTTTTATCCATTATTAAACCTACTCCTGCATTACCCCTATTTGATTTTGTATTTATAACCCTGTATTCACCTGAACAAAAGTCTTGTTCCTCCTGCCACCGAACTTCACTAATCCCACTACAGCTAACTTTAACCTATCCATTTCCCTTTTTAAATTTTCTAACCTACCTGCCCGATTAAGGGATCTGATATTCCACGCTCCGATCCGTAGAACGCTAGTTTTCTTTCTCCTGATAACGACGTCCTCCTGAGTAATCCCCGCGCGGAAATCCGAATGGGGGACTATTTTACCTCCGGAATATTTTACCCAAGAGGACGCCATCATCATTTAATCATACAGTAAAGCTGCATGCCCTCGGGAAAAATTGCGGCTGTAGTTTCCCCGTGCTTTCAGCCGTTCGCAGTAGCACAACAGCAAGGCCGTTTTGGTTAGCGTTGCAAGGCCGTTTTGGTTAGTGTTACAAGGCCAGATCAGTCAATCATCCAGACTGTTGCCCCTGCAACTACTGAAAAGGCTGCTGCCCCTCTTCAGGAACCACACGTTTGTCTGGCCTCTCAACAGATATCCCTTCGTTGTGGTTGCACCTGCGGTACGGTTATCTGTATCGTTGAGGCACTGTAGATTCCAATACCGTGCACCAGTGATGGTGATGTACAACATATTTTTCAACACAAGCAATTAAGCCTCGATAAAAGGCGTCCAACCAATGTAGCAACTGCTAGCATCCCACTCAGATATTGAAATGACATCACTTAGTTCCGGTAAGATGGACGTACGTAATTATGGGCAAAGTTTAAGCAGATTGTAAAGCGTGCTCTGGAGAATTATGTGACTAGTAAATGGATCAGGGTTGGAAAAGACCCACCATGGTTTAATTACGAGATTCTGAAAATGCTGAGCAAGTAGAGGCTGTTGCACTCTCGGTTCGCAAGAGAACGCGCAAATGACGAGCAAAGATTAGTGGAGATTGGTGCGTCTGTGAAAAGGTCTGTGCGCGAAGCATTTAACAACTACCACCGTCACACCTTAGCAAGAGATCTGGCAGAGTACTCGAGAAAATTCTGGTTTTACGTAGAATCGCTAAGCGGGAGAAGGCTTCCATTCAGTCCCTTGTCCACCAAGCTCGTGTGTCAGTTGAAGATAGCGAAAGAAAGGCCAAAGCTTTAAATTTCACGTTCAAGAAATCATTCGCGGAGGAGAATCGTACAAACATTAATGTGACTGGACCCTGTAGTGTTCATGTGGTGCTCTAACGATCCACAGCTTGTGACTGACCAGCAGGATCTCCAGTTCTCGACGCACCAGCCGTAGTCGCTTGTGCGGTGGTGTTCGGCGTAAGGGTAGCCCGTGCGAATCTTTGTGGTCAAAAAGTTTCATCGCCAGTATTATTTGGCTGACAATTGGAGGAGACGTGGTTGTAAGTCCCATAGTCCTGGATAGATTGCAAGCCCTTTCCCAGTGTCTCATGGACTACTGGCGTGGCACACTTTATAGGGACTGTGAGGTTACGGTTGCTGCAGATCGATCGATCGATACGACAACACACACATACACCTCCGTGATGTGATACAAAATGAAAAAATTAGTTTTACGGTTGCCCAATTATGAGCGCGTGTCGATGCGGCTGTAGGTGAAGAGATGTTCATAGGTGTGATTGGTCGCGAACACGAGGTTGGAGGAAGTATTCGAATCGTGTTGAAGTTAGCTACTGATTTTTACAGTCGCATGTTCGTTACATGTTCCACTGATCATCTGAACGATTATTTTAAAGAAATTATGTGCAACGAATCAGTTTACCGGATATGTATACAGGGTTAGTGATCAAAGTAATGAAGGCATAATTTTTAGTCCTACTCATGGAGCTACACTTTTTTTTACTGGCTGCCACCTTTTTAACAGAAATTCGTTAATGGAATACAAGGAGGTGTCCTGGAGGAATAGTTTTAAATTATATTTAAAACTTGCTTCGCTACGTATCAGACATTTTTTGTTATTGGGTAAATGATCAAATATTTTTGTTTCTGCGTATTGAACTCCTTTCTAAGCCACTGACGGCTTTACCAACGGGAGGTCGTTTTTCTCTCTAGTGTTCTAGTTATGTACATGAGTGTTGTTCTCAAATTGTAATGGATTATTTGTGAGAAATTTCATTGGCGAATATAAGCAGTGCGACGGTGCAATTAAAATGCCTAGCTCCGTGGGTGAACACCACATATTCTTCGTAGTGCTCGCTTTTGTGCAACCAATACTTTCTTTATAAGTGAAGAGTTACCTCAAAAGAGTATTGAATATTACCCCACAGGTAGAGAATGTCGTCAAATACTGAAACATTCTTGAAAGTTGACGTTTCATTCGAATTTCCTGTGGCATGACTTTGTTCCTATGATAATAACTTTCGACAAAGGATACAATAAACTAACAGTGACATCTAAATACATTGAGCTCTGGACTGCAGCTAACTGATTATAAATAATACTGAAGCTCAAGCAAATCAACATCGACATTTGTGTGTATGGAATTAATTAAGTGCCTCTCAGCATACGAAGACACTAAGGGGCTAGAAGTCACCGTCCACTGTGCACATTCGCGTGTTTTCTGCAGTGAGTGGACGAGAAGTATCGTGTACTCAGGTCAGCCTGCTCTAAACTGTCCCGAAGAGCAACAAGCGTAGCGTTCGGGCCGAAGACGATGTCGGGAGGGAGACACTGACTCTGCTGCAGAATTGGCGCCTCACAGCTACTTAGCTTTCTGCGGAGTTATTAAACACTTGATCGAAATATCGCCAAAACAGACACTGAATTACAAAAATGTGTGCGTAATGTGTTTGCAAGGGCTCGAGAAACACACAGACTGACGGGTGCACATGCTCTCTTCGGTTTGAGCGGGGACGAAACTGTTTACCTCACGATGGAGGCCAGCCAGCAACTGTATGTTGTGGCAGCAGTCTACAAATGTCAACATTCGCGACAACGCACATCGATACACTGCCGGCGCTCGAACGACGTGTGGTGTATCGGACTCTGCGTCGTTTCGTTAACAGCCAGTTACTACCACTGGTTCCTGTTACTCGTGAGGAAGATTCTAGTGCAACTATTTTGATGGAATGAAGGGCTGAGAACTTAATTTACGGGAATCACAAGCGGCAGGATTCTATGGAAAAGGTTTTTTTTAAGTTGTCCCAAAACGTCGCAAGCTACTAGAGAATCATGGCGACTTTTTTTTGTCACCCGTCGTCTGACTGGTGACCCGCCCTGAATTATTCTCCTGTGCCAACGTCTTCATCTCACAGTAGTACTTATAACCAACGTCCTCAATTATTTGTCAGATGTATTCCAATCTGTCTTCCTCGACACCCTTTTTACCTTCTGCATCTTCCTCTAGTACCATGGAAGTTATTCCCAAATGTCTTACCAGATGTCAAATCATCTTGTCCCTTCTTCTTGTCAGTGTTTCGCATATACTCCTCTCCTCTCCGATTCTCCGCAGAACACTTTAGTTCTTACCTTATCAGTCCACCTAATTTTCAACATTCTTCTGTAGCACCACATCTCAAATGCTTCGATTCTCTTCTGACCGGGTTTTCCCACAGTCAACGTTTCACTACCATATAATGCTGTGTCCCTAACGCACATTCTCAGAAATTTCTCTCTGAAAGTAAGGCTCATATTTGATACCAATAGACTTCTTTTGGCCAGCGTTTCCGCTGTTCTCATTTCTGCTACTTCTCACTACTTTCGCCTTTCTTCAATTTACTCTCAATCCAGACACTGTAGTCATTAGACAGTTCATTCCATTCAACACATATTGTAATTCTTCTTCATTTTCACAAATAATGTCATCAGCGAATCTTACCATTGATATCCCCCTACCTTGAATCTTAATTCGACCGGCGAACCTTTCTTTTATTTCCGTCATTGATTCTTTGAAGTATAGATTGAACAGTAGTGGCGAAAGACTACATCCATGACTTACACTCTTTTTAATCCAAGCACTTCGTTCTTGGTCTTCCACTCTTATTGCTCCCTCTTCTGTACATTTTGTGTATTAGCCGTCTCTCCCTATACCTTATCCAATATTTTTCAGAATTACGTAAACTTTGCACTAGTCGACACTGCCAAAAGCTTTTTTCGGGTCGACAAATCCTATGTGCATATCTCGATCTTGCTTCAGTCGTCCTTCATTCTCAACCACAACGTCAAAACTGCCTATCTGGTGCCTTTCGCTTTCCTAAAGCCAAACTGATCGTCATCTAATACTGCGGAGAAAACGTAAATTAGCAGGACCTGTACATTAGTCGCTGCGTATCTTTTGCGATGATGCCTAGATGACATTAACACGGAGAGCCTGTGATGGTGGTACCTAGGTTCTCGGATCCCTCGGACTTGCGCAGACAATTTATTAGCTGCCTGGCACAGCAGTCTACAAGTGAGTCTTTTAAGAGGTTTACACACATATAATTTACCAGAAAGAAATGAGCTGCTTACTGGAAACTAGCATATCGACTACATATGTTGTTGAAGTCTAATTATTATCACGTCTGACTAATGGTAGCCGCGTATCCTTCTACCGACTAACCTGCCGACATTGACGATCTGCCCTTCTTCATTTTTTAAAATAGAAGTTTTCCCTTTAGTCTAGTCTAGGGTTACTATCCATCCCGACATATCGGGACCGTCACCGTTATGGACTTTCTTCTACCGACATTCCAACAAGATCCAGTATTGTCCCGATTTTGCAAAATACTGTTACGAGCTGGGCCCAAATACTGAAGTAACGCCACTCTTAGCGTCGATTACTTAGAAAAAGGGCTATTTTATTAAGTAAATGCCAATTATTTGATAAGATGACGCTACCTGAAATCCCCTACTGGGTGATGATGTAAGACACCATTATACACTACTGGCCATTAAAATTGCTACACCAAGAAGAAATGCAGATGATAAACGGGTATTCATTCGACAAATATATTATTGTCTTGTGACAGCCAGAGCGAGAGCACCAGCAGCAGCGAGTAATGTTTGTATAAAGCGTTTATTTTGCATTTTGTTTACGACCTTCCACTAAGGAAGGGATTCTATTTGTGTTTATCTGCTCTGCATAGTAACGTTCTTGATAAAACTTTACGTAGTTTTCGTGTTAGATTTCTTAGTGTTTTCTTGATCGTTTAGAACAGAAAGCGCCCTAAAACCGTCTTTTGTTTGTCTCGCGGCCGTTAGCCACTAGTCACTTGAATCAGCAGTTGTCTTGTGACAGCCAGAGCGAGAGCACCAGCAGCAGCGAGTACTGTTTGTATAAAGCGTTTTTGTACTTATTTGCTGCGCTTAGCTTTTAAATAGTTTTTCTGGGAAAACCTAGCGTAGTTTTCGCGTCTCGTATTTCAGTGAGTGTTTCTTGATTATCAGAGTAGCTCATCAGAAGATTATCTTGGGAATTTGTCACCGTATAGAGTAGGGTAAACATAGTCATGTGTAGGGACTGTGGTTGTTGTGAGCGGACGCAAGGAGAATTGGCCACTCTTCGGGGGCAGGTGGAGGCTTTGTCTGTTAGGCTCATCGAGCTCGAGGCGCAGGCGTCGGCTCGTAGTGGCGTTGGGGCAACTGTGGTGAGACCTATGCCTACTTCGGTGGCCTTGGAATCACATGGAACCCCTGATGTCGCTGCGTCTTCCGGCAGTGAGCATCTTACCGGTCAGCCATCACTCCAGGGTGAATGGCGGACAGTGGTGGGCTCGCGTGTGCCTGGCCGAAAGGCGAAGGTGGGATCTGGCCGCGTGGCAGCTGCCTTACCCCTTTCCAACAGGTACGGGGTGCTTCGTAGTGGTGATGACATCGTTTCCGAGCCACCACGGGATGCCTCGCCTGTTGGGCCAGTGGCCGATTCTCCGGCAAGGTCCCGACAGTCACAGAGGGCGGGCCTATTAGTTATAGGGAGCTCCAACGTTAGGCGGGTTATGGAGCCCCTCAGGAAAATAGCGGGTAGGTCGGGGAAGAATGCCAGTGTGCACTCGGTGTGCTTGCCGGGGGGTCTCGTCCGTAATGTGGAGGAGGCCCTTCCGGCAGCTATTGAACGCACTGGGTGTGACCGGCTGCAGATAGTAGCACATGTCGGAACGAATGACGCCTGCCGCTTGGGTTCTGAGGCCATCCTTGGTTCCTTCCGGCGGCTGGCTGATTTGGTGAAGACAACCAGCATCGCACGCGGAGTGCAAGCTGAGCTTAATATCTGCAGCACAGTGCCCAGAGTCGATCGCGGTCCTCTGGTTTGGAGCCGTGTGGAGGGTCTAAACCAGAGGCTCAGACGACTCTGCGACTATAATGGTTGCAAATTCATCGACCTCCGTTATTGGGTGGAGAACTGTAGGGCCCCCCTAGACAGGTCAGGCGTGCACTACACACCGGAAGCAGCTACTAGGGTAGCAGAGTACGTGTGGCGTGCACACGGGGGTTTTTTAGGTTAGAGGGACCCCCCCTTGGGCGAAACGATAAAATACCTGACGGCTTACCAGAGAGGACATTATCATCGTTGATAAAGAACGTCCGTCCTCAGAGACCAAAAACAGGAAACGTTAACGTAATATTGGTAAACTGCAGGAGTATCCAGGGCAAGGTTCCTGAATTAGTATCTCTTATTGAAGGAAATAGTGCGCATATAGTATTAGGAACGGAAAGTTGGTTAAAACCGGAAGTGAACAGTAACGAAATCCTAGACACAGAATGGAATATATACCGCAAGGATAGGATAAACGCCAATGGTGGAGGAGTATTTATAGCAGTAAAGAATTCAATAATATCCAGTGAAGTTATTAGCGAATGCGAATGTGAAATAATCTGGGTTAAGTTAAGTATCAAAGGTGGGTCAGATATGATAGTCGGATGCTTCTATAGACCACCTGCATCAGCAACCGTAGTAGTTGAGCGCCTCAGAGAGAACCTGCAGAACGTCGTGAAGAAGTTTCGTGATCATACTATTGTAATAGGGGGAGACTTCAATCTACCAGGTATAGAATGGGATAGTCACACAATCAGAACTGGAGCCAGGGACAGAGACTCTTGTGACATTATCCTGACTGCCTTGTCCGAGAATTACTTCGAGCAGATAGTTAGAGAACCAACTCGTGAAGCTAACGTTTTAGATCTCATAGCAACAAATAGACCGGAACTTTTCGACTCCGTGAATGTAGAAGAGGGTATCAGTGATCATAAGTCAGTGGTTGCATCAATGACTACAAGTGTAATAAGAAATGCCAAGAAAGGAAGGAAAATATATTTGCTTAACAAGAGTGATAGGGCACAAATCGCAGAATATCTGAGTGACCACCATCAAACGTTCATTTCTGAGGAAGAGGATGTGGAACAAAAATGGAAAAAATTCAGAAACATCGTCCAGTACGCCTTAGATAAGTTCGTACCGACTAAGGTCCAAAGCGAGGGGAAAGATCCACCGTGGTATAACAATCATGTACGAAAGGTACTACGGAAACAAAGAAAGCTTCATCATAGGTTTAAGAGTAGTCGAATCATAGCTGATAAGGAAAAGCTGAACGAAGCGAAAAAGAGCGTAAAGAGAGCAATGAGAGAAGCATTCAACGAATTCGAACATAAAACATTGGCAAACAATCTAAACAAGAACCCTAAAAAGTTTTGGTCATATGTAAAATCGGTAAGCGGATCTAAATCCCCTATTCAGTCACTCGTTGACCACGATGGCACCGAAACAGAGGACGACCGAAGAAAGGCAGAAATACTGAATTCAGTGTTCCGAAACTGTTTCACTGCGGAAAATCGTAACACGGTCCCTGACTTCAGCCGTCGCACGGACGCCAAAATGGAAAATATTGAAATAAACGATATCGGAATTGAAAAACAACTGCTATCACTTAGTAGCGGAAAAGCATCCGGACCAGACGAGATACCCTTAAGATTCTACAGTGATTATGCTAAAGAACTTGCCCCCTTTCTATCAGCAATTTATCGTAGATCGCTGGAAGAACGTAAAGTACCTAGCGACTGGAAGAAAGCGCAGGTCGTTCCCATTTTCAAGAAGGGTCATAAATCAGATGCGAATAATTATAGGCCTATTTCCCTTACGTCAATCTGTTGTAGAATAATGGAACATGTTTTGTGTTCTCGTATTATGACGTTCTTAGATAATACAAATCTCCTTCATCATAACCAACATGGATTCCGCAAACAGAGATCATGTGAAACTCAGCTCGCCCTATTTGCCCAAGAAATTCACAGTGCCGTAGACACTGGCGAGCAGATTGATGCCGTATTCCTGGACTTCAGGAAGGCATTTGATACGGTTCCGCACTTACGTTTAGTGAAAAAAAATACGAGCTTACGGAATATCGGACCAGGTTTGTGATTGGATTCAGGATTTCCTAGAAGAAAGAACACAACATGTCATTCTTAACGGTTCAAAATCTGCAGATGTAGAGGTAATTTCGGGAGTACCGCAGGGAAGCGTGATAGGACCTTTATTGTTTACAATATACATAAATGACTTAGTTGACAACATCGGTAGCTCCGTGAGGCTATTTGCAGATGACACGGTTGTCTACAAGAAAGTAACAACATCAGAAGACTCGTACGTACTCCAGGAGGACCTGCAGAGGATTAATGCATGGTGCGACAGCTGGCAGCTTTCCCTAAACGTAGATAAATGTAATATAATGCGCATACATAGGGGCAGAAATCCATTCCAGTACGATTATGCCATAGGTGGAAAATCATTGGAAGCGGTAACGACCGTAAAATACTTAGGAGTTACTATCCGGAGCGATCTGAAGTGGAATGATCACATAAAACAAATAGTGGGAAAAGCAGGCGCCAGGTTGAGATTCATAGGAAGAATTCTAAGAAAATGTGACTCATCGACGAAAGAAGTAGCTTACAAAACGCTTGTTCGTCCGATTCTTGAGTATTGCTCATCAGTATGGGACCCTTACCAGGTTGGATTAATAGAAGAGATAGACATGATCCAGCGAAAAGCAGCGCGATTCGTCATGGGGACATTTAGTCAGCGCGAGAGCGTTACGGAGATGCTGAACAAGCTCCAGTGGCGGACACTTCAAGAAAGGCGTTACGCAATACGGAAAGGTTTATTATCGAAATTACGAGAGAGCACATTCCGGGAACAACCAGAACACAGCATGTTGTTATCAATGGAGAGACGTCTACAGATGTTAAAGTAACCTCTGGCGTGCCACAGGGGAGTGTTATGGGACCATTGCTTTTCACAATATATATAAATGACTTAGTAGATAGTGTCGGAAGTTCCATGCGGCTTTTCGCGGATGATGCTGTAGTATACAGAGAAGTTGCTGCATTAGAAAATTGTAGCGAAATACAGGAAGATCTGCAGCGGATAGGCACTTGGTGCAGGGAGTGGCAACTGACCCTTAACATAGACAAATGTAATGTATTGCGAATACATAGAAAGAAGGATCCTTTATTGTATGATTATATGATAGCGGAACAAACACTGGTAGCAGTTACTTCTGTAAAATATCTGGGAGTATGCGTACGGAACGATTTGAAGTGGAATGATCATATAAAATTAATTGTTGGTAAGGCGGGTACCAGGTTGAGATTCATTGGGAGAGTGCTTAGAAAATGTAGTCCATCAACAAAGGAGGTGGCTTACAAAACACTCGTTCGACCTATACTTGAGTATTGCTCATCAGTGTGGGATCCGTACCAGGTCGGGTTGACGGAGGAGATAGAGAAGATCCAAAGAAGAGCGGCGCGTTTCGTCACTGGGTTATTTGGTAACCGTGATAGCGTTACGGAGATGTTTAATAAACTCAAGTGGCAGACTCTGCAAGAGAGGCGCTCTGCATCGCGGTGTAGCTTGCTCGCCAGGTTTCGAGAGGGTGCGTTTCTGGATGAGGTATCGAATATATTGCTTCCCCCTACTTATACTTCCCGAGGAGATCACGAATGTAAAATTAGAGAGATTAGAGCGCGCACGGAGGCTTTCAGACAGTCGTTCTTCCCGCGAACCATACGCGACTGGAACAGGAAAGGGAGGTAATGACAGTGGCACGTAAAGTGCCCTCCGCCACACACCGTTGGGTGGCTTGCGGAGTATCAATGTAGATGTAGATGTAGATGAAGAGATGGGCAACATATTACTAACGCCCACATATATCTCGCGTAATGATCACAACGAAAAGATCCGAGAAATTAGAGCAAATACGGAGACATACAAGCAGTCGTTCTTCCCACGCACAATTCGTGAATGGAACAGGGAAGGGGGGATCAGATAGTGGTACAATAAGTACCCTCCGCCACACACCGTAAGGTGGCTCGCGGAGTATAGATGTAGACGTAGATGTAGATTATACTAGAACTGACATGTGATTACATTTTCACGCTATTTGGGTGCATAGATCCTGAGAAATCAGTACCCAGAACAACCACCTCTGGCCGTAATAATGGCATTGATACGCCTGGGCATTGAGTCAAACAGAGCTGGGATGGCGTGTACAGGTACAGCAGTCCATGCAGCTTCAACACGAAACCACAGTTCATCAAGAGTAGTGACTGGCGTACTGTGACGAGCCAGTTGCTCGGTCACCAGTGACCAGACGTTTTCAATTGGTGAGAGGTCTGGAGAATGTGCTGGCCAGGGCAGCAGTCGAACATTTTCTGTATCCAGAAAGGCCTGTACACGACCAGCAACATGGGGTCGTGCATTATCCTGCTGAAATGTAGGGTTTCGCAGGGATCGAATGAATCTAATCGAATGAAGGGTAGAGCCACGGGTCTTAACACATCTGAAATGTAACGTCCACTGTTCAAAGTGCCGCCAATGCAAACAAGATGTGACCGAGACGTGTAAACAATGGCACCCCATACCATCACGCCGCGTGATACGCCAGTATCGCGATGACGAATACACGCTTCCAATGTGCGTTCACCGCGATGTCGCCAAACACGGATGCGACCATCATGATGCTGTAAACAGAACCTGGATTCATCCGGAGAAAATGACGTTTTGCCATTCGTCCACCCAGGTTCGTCGTTGAGTACACCATCGCAGGCTCTCTTGTCTGTGATGCAGCGTCAAGGGTAACCGCAGCCATGGTCTCCGAGCTGATAGTCCATGCTGCTGCAAACGTCATCGAATTGTTCGTGCAGATGGTTGTTGTCTTGTAAACGTCCCCATCTGTTGACTCAAGGATCGAGACGTGGCTGCACGATCCGTTACAGCCATGCGGATAAGATGCCTGTCATCTCGACTGCTAGGCCGTTGGGATCCAGCTCGGCGTTCCGTATTACCCTCCTGAAACCACCGATTTCAAATTCTGCCAACAGTCATTGGATCTCGACCAACGCGAGCAGCAATGTCGCTATACGATAAACCGCAATTGCGATAGGCTACAATCCGACCTTTACCAAAGTCGGAAACGTGATGGTACGCATTTCTCCTCCTTACACGAGGCGTCACAACAACGTTTCACCAGGCAACGCCGGTCAACTGCTGTTTGTCTATGAGAAATCGGTTGGAAACTTTCCTCATGTCAGCAAGTTGTATGCGTCGCCTCTGGCGCCAACATTGTGTGAATGCTCTGAAAAGCTAATCATTTGCATATCACAGCATCTTCTTCCCGTCGGTTAAATTTCGCGTCTGTAGCACGTCATCTTCGTGGTGTAGCAATTTTAATGGCCAATATTGATATGTGAATAAAAATGGTGTGAAGATTTCAGGCTAAAACTGCTTTCAGGAATATATGTATCTTGAGAGATTTTTGAAACTAAGTGTGACTCGGAATAATGGAAGTCTAAGTACTCCCTGGAGGAAAGGGGGATGAACTTTCTTAAGAAAACCGAAAATCCTGAACGCTAATGCCAACTGCTAAAATTCTGCGAGCATTTTTTTTGTATTCCCGCGCACAACGCAACTGTGGGAACAGTATTGTCGCTCATGTCGTCCCAGTGGACCCACGAAATAAATCGACTGTTGCCAGGGCCTGTGGAATGCCGCAACCAAGTTCTATGCAAATGTATTCTAAATAAAAAGTAATTGTTTCCAGAATGAGATTTTCACTCTGCAGCGGAGTGTGCGCTGATATGAAACTTCCTGGCAGATTAAAACTGTGTGCCCGACCGAGACTCGAACTCGGGACCTTTGCCTTTCGCGGGCAAGTGCTCTACCAACTGAGCTACCGAAGCACGACTCACGCCCGGTACTCACAGCATTACTTCTGCCAGTACCTCGTCTCCTACCTTCCAAACTTTACAGAAGCTCTCCTGCGAACCCTGCAGAACTAGCACTCCTGAAAGAAAGGATATGGCGGAGACATGGCTTAGCCACAGCCTGGGGGATGTTTCCAGAATGACATTTTCACTCTGAGCGGAGTGTGCGCTGATATGAAACTTCCTGGCAGATTAAAACTGTGTGCCCGACCGAGACTCGAACTCGGGACCTTTGCCTTTCGCAAATCTGCCAGGAAGTTTCATATCAGCGCACACTCCGCTGCAGAGTGAAAATCTCATTCTGGAAACATCCCCCACGCTGTGGCTAGGCCATGTCTCCGCAATATCCTTTCTTTCAGGAGTGCTAGTTCTGCAGGGTTCGCAGGAGGGCTTCTGTAAAGTTTGGAAGGTAGGAGACGAGGTACTGGCAGAAGTAATGCTGTGAGTACCGGGCGTGAGTCGTGCTTCGGTAGCTCAGTTGGTAGAGCACTTGCCCGCGAAAGGCAAAGGTCCCGAGTTCGAGTCTCGGTCGGGCACACAGTTTTAATCTGCCAGGAAGTTTCAAAAAGTAATTGCATTAAATAATTTTTTGCTTCATTTCTACATCTACATCTCAGAGTGTCCCGACTAGGTCCTAGCTAGATATGGCAACCCTAGTCTAGACCTATGCTAAGGCAGTTTCGTACACACAATGCATATAGAACAATACTAACATGATTTACGGTCACTTGGGGTACGCGACTAACTCTTTGAATGACGCTTGTATTGGTGAGCAAAGGAAAGCTAGGATGAAACCTATCTCTATGGAGCTTCCTCTTAACAGTAACAATCGAGCTTAACACGAAAGTTCATAAAACCCCAAACTGCGGCTCGGTGGCTGAGTGGCAAACAAAGATAAAGGTAAATCTATAGAGTGATTGATAAAGGAAGGACAGATTTCACATATTTATTACAAACAAACTATCAAGGATATAAACACAGCGCGCATGTAACTGAATAGAGAAAGATTCAAAGTTCAGACACAGTTGCGCCGTAGTCTGTAGCAACACGGCGACTACACCACGAGAGAAATCGCTGTGTGTTGGAATTTGCGCGAAGTCAGTCCAGTGTTCGAGTTCAACGTCCATCTCGCTGTCAACTGAGCGGGAAGCCACCTCCACAGAAGCTGGTTTATGACTGGATTACAAAATTCTTGGAAGCTGGTTGCATATAGAAAGGGAAGAAAGAGCACTGGGCGGCCACGCGCGTCTCATGAAAATGTCGAGCGTATCCGAGACGCTTTCACACGGAGCCCTCTGAAGTCCACAAGACGGGTGGGCCAAGAGCTTCAACTTCCTCAAACAACGGCGTGGCGTGTTCCGAAACGACGCCTACATACGAAGCCTTACAAGTTGCAGTTACTGCAGCAATTATTGCGTCCCGGCGACCATAATAAAACGTGCAAATTTTGCGTTTCAATTCTCCAGAATATTGCAGAGGACACTTTTTCCGAACGGTTCTCATTTCGGATGAATCGACGTTTCATTTGTCGTGTAAAGTAACCGCCGTAATATAAGAATTTGCGGATCACAAAATCCTGGCGTCGTAGTCGAACATGTAAGAGAATCACTGAAACTAAATGTGTTTTATGCCATTTCTTTTCACAACGTTTATAGATCTTCCTTTTCTTGCGGAGGAAACTGTCACGAATGTCATACCCGGACATGCATCTAACTTGGTTGTTTCGTCAATTTCGCGAAGATAGCAGTGAGTTCATTTTTATAATGACGGCCCCCAGCCTCACTTTCACTTGAGTTGCGACGTTACCTTAAAACCACCGTCCCATATCGGTTGATTGGAAGAGGTGGACAGCAAGTTCTTGTACACTGCTTTTGGCCTCCCAGGTTACCAGACCTCACACCTTATGATTTTTCCCTGTGGGGGGTACATGAAATACACAGCCTTCGTTCCACCTACGGCAGTTGCTCTTCAAGATCTGACAAATCGAACTGTTGTAGCTGTCGATTCAATAAACAGGGACCTGTTGATACGTGTGGGTAATGGATAGACTACCGTTTCGATATTTCTTGAACAACTCATGGTTCTCATATTGAGAGAATGGTGTAGCGTCTGTGCGAATATACAGCTTTGAACCTTCCTCTATCCTGTAGGGTTACCATATTTTGGAATGCAAGAAAGAGAACACTTTCTGTATTTTTGGATGAAGAGAGGTGACACTTTCACTATTTTAAATGTATTACATAAGAAAGAAAAATAAACTCTTATACACATTATATACACCTACATTACTTTAGGGTCCACGTCATATGAACATTTTTCATTGGACTGAATCTTCCAAAAGTAACTTTTGTTGACACAAACATTAAAAAAAAAATTTTTTTGCAATTCGAACGTCTAAAAGAAAACTTCACTATGGTAATCCCTTTTACAGATTAAGTTGTCAGTTTATTTCTCTTTTTTGTCCACTGTGCCTATATTAAGGACAACAACCTCCCAACACAAGTGTTATGGGCTGCCACTGCGAAGAATTGGTTCAAATGGCTCTGAGCACTATGGGACTCAACTGCTGAGGTCATTAGTCCCCTAGAACTTAGAACTAGTTAAACCTAACTAACCTAAGGACATCACAAACATCCATGCCCGAGGAAGGATTCGAACCTGCGACCGTAGCGGTCTTGCGGTTCCAGACTGCAGCGCCTTTAACCGCACGGCCACTTCGGCCGGCTGCGAAGATGTAATTGATAACGAAACTCTTCCTCGCTATTACATTACTCACTGTACTTGCACCATTTCTTCTGCCTTGGTTCAGATCTTCCGTCTTATGTGGCTATTAATTTTTGTTTTGTTTTTTTAATGTAGAAATTGGTCAAAATGCTTCTCATCATTAATTTTACTATTTTCGTTCAAGAAAAATTTGATATGTTCTTCCATGTAAGTCCGTGATACATCTGCAAAATCAGCTCAGTTAAAATAAGAAGATTCCCTCAATAGTTGCATCCACATATTCAGATACTCTAAACACATTGATTCTACGCAATATAATCGATATTTTCGGCTTTCCTAGCATGACTGATGGAATGTAAGCAAATACGAAATGATGTAATTCAATAAATGAAGCAAGAAGTATACAAATTGTTGGTGAAACTAGATGAAAAATAATCAAAAGATGTTAATTCCCAAAATGACAACATGCGGACATTAACAGAAATCATAGATATGTATCTGGACGCTACAATAAACGTCGAAAATACGGGCATGTGCGCATCAATGTTGACATATGGTAAACCTAATATCCAGAGATATGCACAAGATTTCTATTTTTCACAACTTGTAATAAACAATTGAAATAGCTTTTCTGTTTTTGAATCGTTACGTACGGCTATTGGGGCGGGGGGCGGTGGGGTGTGTGTGTGTGTGGGGGGGGGGGGGGGGGGGGAGGTGTCCCAGTGACACGATTCCACCACACACCTGGATGGCGCCGCTCGGCAGCGCGGATATGAGAGACTCGCAGCCATTGGCGTTGTACGCGAACTACTGGTAGAGTTGGGTAGGGTAGGTTAGGCTGCGCTGAAAGGGCCCTGCACTTTGCGGGCTCGGCGTACCTAGTGCGAGGTGCAAAACCAATCCCTGGGGAGCAGAGCGCAAACTTTAGTCGCCCTCGTGTCGACATCCAGGTGGAGGCGCCGGCTGCAGAGCTGGGGTGTAGGGCGACATCAAAGCCAGCCGCACCTGCCCGCCGCCTCTAACGAAACGCTGCTCCGCCTCCGCCGCCTTCACAAGAACGCCCCACCCCACACACGTCTAGCGGCCGCAAATGACGGCTGCACACTCTGCGGTTGTGGAAAGGCGAAGGCGAGAAAGAAACACCACAAAGCGAGCACACCACTTCCGTTACCATAGAACGCTGCGTTCTTTAAATCACAACGTAGTAAATACGACGTGTGGTCAGAAGGTAACGGGAATTCCAATTCGCGGGCTGTATACAGCCCACTTCCACAATTTTTTATGTAGTTGTTACACATCTCGCTGATGTATGTTCTCATTTTCAGCTGTTTATTGTTGACTGTCGAAACGGTTACCGGCTTCCGACTGTTCGTCGAATTTTCACTTAGGAAAGGAATGACTCGAAGAACTTACCTTAAATTTTGCTCGAAAAATGGAATAATCTGCAGCACCGCATTCGAAATGTTGACTGTGACTTTCGGCGAAATTGCTATGACCAAGACAAGTGGTTACGAGTGGTACAAACGTTTCAGAGAGGATCGAGAAGACGTTGAAGATGACGACCGCCCTGGACGGCCAAGCACACCAATTACTGACAGAAATGTGGAAGAAATGAAAATGGCTCTGGAAAACTGCCGAATCACCATCAGAGAGGTTGCTTATGATGTCGGCATATCCTTTGGCTCTTGCCAAGAAACTTTTTATCAGAAAGTTTTGGGCACGGAATGTGTAGCAGCAGAAGTTTGTTGTGAAACTGTTGGATTTCGACCAAAAACGACGTCGCGCCGCTGAGGTGAATGAAGTCAACAAGGATCCAGAAACTTCTAAAGAAGGCTGTAACGGGTGACGAAACATGGGTATGAGGGTGTCAGGGTGTGAGGCTATGAGGCTATGAAGGTATGAGGCTATGAGGCTATGAGGCTATGAAGGTATGAGGCTATGAAGGTATGAGGCTATGAAGGTATGAGGCTATGAAGGTATGAGGCTATGAAGGTATGAGGCTATGAGGGTATGAGGCTATGAGGTCGAAACCAAGGCCCACTCTTCCCTGTGAAAACTTTCGTAAGAGCGAAGACCAAAAAATAAATAAAAAATTCGACAAGTTCGATCACATGTGTAGACTCTTCTCACTGCCTTCTTCTGGTACAATGGGATAGTGCATCATGAGTTCCTGCCTTATCGTCGTATGGTCAATAAGGAAAACTACCTGGAAGTTATGCGCCGTTAGCGTGAAGCAGTACGAAGGAAAGACCAGAATTGTGGCAAGGCTACCTGCAGAAATTGCACCACGATAAAGCTACTGGTCACACCTCAATGTTTGTTCGTGATTTTTTGGCAAAAACAAAACCGTTATGTCGCCTCAGCTACCGCATTCGCCAGACATGGACCCTTGCGACTTCTTTCCATTCTAGACGCTGAAGAGAACCATGAAAGGACGTCATTTTGCAACCACCAATGAGATAAAAATATAATCGCTGAAGGAGCTGAACAACATACCAAACACTAAGTTCCTGAAGTGCTTTCAAGATTACAAAAAGCGCCGCCACAAGTGTATTATATCTGAGGGGGATTACTTTGACGGGGACAAAGTCGTTGTTGATGAATAAATAAGGATTCTTTAAGAAATACTGAAAGGTCTCTGTTGGATTCCTTTCATGTTAATTTCTTAAATCTGTTGTCATTTATGGCATAATTTCCACTTCTAAATTTACTGTGGTGTTTCTGACTCCATCTGGGAGGAGACTGAGCAGTGGAACGTGTTACTTTTACACATAATCAAGAACGATCTGTCACACTACTACACTTTAAAACACAGTTTATATGTAATTCATGTCACACAGTCTAATACGGAACCTACATCCACTTCCTTTTATATACTGTATATGATAAGATACTGTCATCCCCATTCCCTTCTGTGTGAAAGGATGAATGAGCAAATGTATTTCTAGTTGCATGCCTGATGGTAGCAGGCAAGCCTGTCTGCTAGAGAACAGTAGGACCAACGTCGGAACAGGTAGCTATGCTTTCTAAAAGCAAAGAGGTTTCGATTCTTCGTATGGTCCTGTCTGTCCCTTGTCATGTTGGTATAGGAAGTTGACACTGGTCACTTATGTTTGTATCTGTGAGGCACCCTCAGGAGGGGCCCATGCCAGACTGCCCGCGGCGAGCATCTGAAGTGGTAAGATCTCCGGCTAAGCGCATCTCTGCTAAGTCCATAGGACAATGGATTTCTTAAGTTCAGCCTAAGTGAAAATTTAATCGCCTTTATTTCAGGTTTAGATCTAAAATATCTTATGTTATCTTAAATTGTAACGCAGAGTGATTCGAGTGTGAAGTTCAGAATATCTTCCAGTAGTTGCTTTGTCACTACTTTGTGAGTAAAGTGGACCCACATGTTGATGGTCCGTAACTCTAACTAAGATCACCAATCTGAAACGCGAATGTGCGTGAGATTATAACGTCTCATCTTGACAATATTTTTCAATATAGCAACTTTTCTTGATGTTCAACCCATGTGGGGTGTACTTTGTGAGACCAGTACTACGTGCTTATACAGTTGTTTGACCCATCAGGTTAATGATAAGACCATAGTAACCAGTTCGAGGTTATTCTTTTGTAATTTGTGTTTCGATGTAATTTATTTTAATTATCAAAATGATTGTGGAGTTACACTCTCTGTCTAAACCAAGTTGACCGCGTGAAGCATGTGGTGTAAGCATCAAAGTAGCCCTCAGCTATTCTTTTCGAGAAGATTTCACAGAGAGTGAGTATGAATTTAGTATACCAGTGTGTGGTTAATTTCATGACGGACAGGATTGCGCTACGAACGTAACTTCTTTGGGTGAAAATTGAATTGGTTGGTTGTGGTTAATTTCCTCTTGCATATGTTTCAACGTTCTTCATGTGTTATTTTATGAAAGCAGTGTTGTGTGCAGTCTCCCAATCATGGCTCCATATTTGATGTGTTCCGTAAGATTAAAAACTCACATTTTTCACAATCCTAAATAAGGCACCAGTTTAGTTACGAATCAAGTTTAATATGCTGAAATTTTAACGGAACATTGATCAATGTTAACATAAATGTGCAAATATATACTGATTTATTTCTTTTTATTTAAATTCTCTTTTTATATGTATATCACCGGTTGTCGTAAGATGACTATTAAAAGATTATAATTAATGTTAGTCTGGTTGGGAATTTGGTAAGCTAGACTGGATACCTAGTGAAACAGTGTCTCAATAATGCAAGGTTAACTTCCCCAGATAGCTCACGGCTTTTCACCCGCTTTTATCGTCTTGAACATCAGCACCGCTTTCAGAACAACTTAATGCATCAACATTACAACAGTAAGTTCCTGCAGTGCTTTCTAGATTACAAAAAGCGCTGGCACAAGTGTATTATATCAGAGGGATTACTTTGAAGGGGACAAAGTTGTTGTTGATGAATAAATACAGATTCTTTAAGAAAAACAAAAATTCCCTTTACTTTTTGATAACACATCGTATAACGCCTCCCTGGTACACACACTTGAATCGCTATAATCCAGCAGAGCGTGTTGTTAAGATATCAAACAAATTGTTGTTGTGAAACCCATAAATTAAATAATGTAATTCCCTTAGTTCTGAAAGTGATACATAAATAGAAATTTGACGGTAAAGCCAAATGGTTAAACAGGAATGGCTAGAAGACAAATGCAATGCTATAGAAGCAAGCATAACTAGGGAGAAGATGTATTACGCCTACAAGAAAATGAAAGATGTCTTGGGAGAGAAGAGAAACAACTGTATGAATATCAAGTGCTGGGATGGAACACCAGTAACAAGCAAAGTAGGGAAAACTAAACTGTGGTAGGAATGTATGGAAGGGCTCAACAAGGAAAATGAACTTGAAGGCATTATTATAGAAGGAAGTGGAAGTAGACGAAGATGAGATGGAAGATATAATATTGCGAGACGAATCTGACAGAACACTGAAAGACCTAAGCTGAAACAAGACCCCTGGAGTCGATGACATTCCTTCAAAACTTAAGATAGCCCTGGGAGAACCGAAGATGACAAAACACTTTCTTCTGCTGTGGAACATGTATGAGACAGGCGAAATGTCCTTATATTTCGGGAAGTCTGTAACAAATACAATTCAAAAAACGTTAGTTGTGAACATTACCGAACTATCAGTTTAATCAGTCATGGCTGGAAAGTACTGACACGCATTATATACGGAAGAATGAAAAAGTTGGTAGAGGCCGATCCCGGTGAAGATCAGTCAAGGTTCCGCGTAAGGACACGAGAGGCAATACTGACCCTACGACTTATTACAGAAGATAAGTTAAGCGAAGGCAAACCTGCGTTTATAGCATATGTAGATTTAGACATTTAGAGAAAGCTTTTGACAATTTTGAGTCGACTACACTCTTAGAAATACCAAAGACAGCAGTGATAAAATACAAGGAGCGAAAGTCTACTGCACGGAAACCAGACTGCAGTTAGAAGAGTCGCAGAACTTGAGAAGAAAGCAGAAGTTGAAAGGTTGAGAGATAGGGTTATAGACTATCGCCCAGGTTGTTGCACCCGTACAGTGACCAAGTTGTAAAGGAACCCAAAGGAAACTGCGAAGACAATTTAAGTTCGGAGAGAAGAAATAAAAACTTTGCGATTGCTGATGACATTGTAATTCTGTCAGAGACGGCAAAAGTCTTGGAAGAACAGCTGAACGGAATGAACAATGTCTTGAGGAAGAGGTAATAAGATGAGGATCAACAAAAGCAAGAAAAGGGTAGTGAAATGTGGCCGAACTGAGTCAGGAGATGCTGAGGCGATTAGAATAGGAAATTAGGAACTAAAAGTAGTAGAGGAGTTATGCTATTTCGGCATACAGATGACCGATGATGTCAGGAGTAGAGAGAATATAAAATTCAGAGTGGCTACAGCTAGGAAAGCATTTCTGAAAAAGAAAAACTCTGTGATATCGAATATAAATGTAAGTGTTACACGTGCTTTATGAAGGTATTTGCCTGGAGTACACCCTTGTACGGAAGTGAATCGTGAACTATCAGCAACTGGACAGTACGATTTCACATAAACTTCATGCCCCCCTGACACCTAATGTAAACAACGTGCATCTTTGGTTTGCAGCGTCTTTGGAAGCTATCAGTGCACTTGAAACACAGACAGTTACTGTGAAATCACATTTTTCAATGTAAAAGTACTATCGATTGCAAATCCGGCTGTGAGTGTCTCTGCTCCCGTTAAAATAAGCCCAACGCTTCGCCGCGGAAGAAGGCGCACTCTGGCCTGGAATCGACACCGAGGCCTGCTTCTCCGGAAGACGGTAAAGACCTGAGAGCCACACAGCTGATCCGTCAGTCAAATCAAGACGTGGTGTGGTCGGCAGACACCCATGCAGGACCTACCCTGCGAAGCGATAAAAGCCCGCCACATTGTCAGTACTACCCTCTCCCATATTGATCATAAAATCGGCAACTTTTACGACATCTCGTAAACTCAGATCCAAATCGTAGCGTGTCTCGCCGTTATACTGTTACGTGTCAACTACGAACCAATCTTTCCCCCGTCTCTCTCTCTGTCTCTACACTACAGAGTACAGACGACGCTTCCCTTTGTGGTGTCTCTTGGCTCGGCAGCTGTCATTGGGCCGCCATATGCTGTACAGCAGCTGCTTTAACAAGTCTCGCTGCTCTGCGGGCACCGTTGCGTGAAGGCCTGTTCCCGATTGAGCGACGCATTTTTTCTCGGGCACTATGCACAAGGACACAACAACCGACTAACAACTCGTACGGGAGACAAAGGGCACGTACTCCTATGACGAAGATGGTGGGGCGGGCCGTATCCGAGTCACGGACAATCGTGATAGCCTTGTTGTGCTCTACTGTACTTCAGGAAACTTCGGCAAATGCAGGACACGAGCAGAAACGCTGCCAGGAAAAAAATGTATTTTCGAGTGAAATAAAAAACCGAATTTTTCACCGTTCCTTTCTAGACGACGAGCTTTGAATCCACAAAGTTTAAAAAATAATGAAACGCTATGAATTTGAGATCTAAAAGTTACTTATTCACGAGAGGAAGTACAACAGATGCGGGTGTATTTAAAGTTTAAAACTGTGTCGCATTTTTATATAAATAAAGGGAGGATCTCGGTCGGCTTCACACAGACGCGCAGTTTTTGAAACGTTGCGAGAGAAAAATCAGTGTTTTGGAATAGGCGTATTTATCTCGCAAACATGAATTTTACAAGTACGGTTCAGCACTCATTGAGACTGTAAATTCCTTGTTCGGTGCTGGTTACCTGACAATCACTTCGTACCACACAGGCAACATCAAACACACACACACACACACACACACACACACACACACACACACAAAGAAAAAAAGAAGCAACACTTTTTCCTGTCATGTACGGTTACAACTGCACCTCCTTTCAACAGGATATTAGGATATTCGTGTGCTGTTTACGATATATTTCAGAAGTCGCAGAAGTGACACACACAGGAATAATTTGGGAAACTAAGAAAGGACCCAGCAGCGTAGGACGTTGGTAGTACAGCACAGCTACATAAAATAAGTACACGGTGCTGTCTGCTCGCTATAGATGCACGCTGAAGACCACTACGTTCCTGCAGAAAGATAGCAGGACACGTGGTATAATGATGAACAGTCATCTAGCGTACAGACCTGCGGTGGAGGCGTCACACAGGCAACAAGTCTAGCTGCATACTCGGTAAACGGAAGATGCTACCGAGGTCTGTGGTGACACTGGTACAGCGCCGGATTCCATTGTTGTATAGTGTGTGTGTGTGTGTGTGTGTGTGTGTGTGTGTGTGTGTGTGTGACACACACACACAGACAGAGAGAGAGAGAGAGAGAGAGAGAGAGAGAGAGAGAGAGAGAGAGAACTTTTCAAAGACGCACAGCAGACCTGCTTTCAGTTGACATCAGACTTTCGGATCAAGGACATACGCAGACGGTGATTTGTGTATGTGAGCGTGCGCATTTTGGACGATTATGGGACCGAACTACTCTAGACTACATTAGATTAGATTAAATCAGATGTACTTTCGTTCAAACAGATCCACATTGAGAAGATTCTCCAGGACGGTAGAGCATGTCAAAAACAAAAACACACAATAAATACTTACAAAGAAAAGCAGATACGAGCACGCTAACCTACGTTCCATAGATCCTAAGTACTATGGTCGTCATCGATCAGGAACGACTAAAAAATTTTAAGCGTGTTTTGATTTAAGAGGTAATAACCAACTTGTTAACAGAAAATGTAAACGTTCAGTACAATGAGCTGCTCATGATAATACACTGAGGTGTAGACGGTAATTCTTGGGCTAATGCAGCCATGCATCATGAAACAGAAAAATTATTTCACAGCATTTATTTGTCCTGATCGCATTACTGCACTGAATTTGAACACAAATCAGACTGTACATAATACTCGAATAACTTGATATACACCTCGGTCGGTTCTGCAACGAAATTCATCAATGTAGAAGAAGGAGTTGGTCACGAATTAGTCATTTAGGCTCCTCTTAAACTGAAATTTATTAGCAATTTAGCTTTTAATGACTGCTGGCAAATTATTGAAAAATGTGTTTCTGAATAATGGACACCTTTCTGGACAAAAATAAGTGACTTTAAATTTTTGTGAAGATCATTCTCATTCCTAGTATTGATTCAACGAACTAAGATGTTGGTTTGAGATTATATATATATATATTTAATAACAAAATACATTAAGGAATAAACATATCGAAAAGCAGTAGTTGGTACCCCAGTTCCTTAAACAGGCCTCTGGGGGTAGTTCTTGAGTTTACGCCGCCAATAACTCCCCTGAATCATTTTGGGAATCCGAAGACATTAGCTTGGCCTCATAAGTTACCTCAAAAACGATCACATATGACATTATAGAATAGAAGCAACCAAAGCACACTAGCTTTTTCTAATTTTTATGTCGCCACTGTTTGACAACATTCGCATTGCAAAAAGGGATTTGTTTAGGCGGGTCGGAAGTTCCGTGGTACGCTTCTCCCAGTTGAAACTATTATCAATTTAACGCTGCCCATTACTTTTACCTGCTTTCCACATGTAAGACATATACTGGCAGGAAACCCATTACAACTAGCAAACGGCGTACAGTGGTTTTTTTTTTCACTTAAAATATGAGTGTCATAGAATTGCTAAGAAAATTTTAATAATGTCCACGAAAATTTCGCTAACCGATCTTCATAACACTATTCTTTACTAAAATGTTTGTATCATTTGCAAACAAAACAAACTTCGCATCTGTTAATGTTACTGACTATTGGTCATTGACATACGGAAGGTAACGGCCTGCAGGTGGAAACTTGTAGGAGCCCACGCGTAACTGGTTCCCAGTTGCATGATGCCTGATAGCTTAATATACGTCTCCTTACTATTGTCCTGTGAAAGATATAGGATTTGAATCATTTTAAGTCACTTCCTGTTATGCCCTAATAATACAATTTACTTAAAAGAATATTGTAATTTACACAGTCAAATGCTTTTGACAGATCACAAAATATTGCACTAGCCTGTAATGTATTGTCTAATGAGTCAAGTACATTCTCGCTGTATTGTAGACAGCCTTCTAAATATCGGAAACTACCAATCCGAACTCCGACTTTGACAACACATTGTTAAGAAGCTTACAGTACAATGAGGAGACAAAATCAATGGAATACATCTGAATACCGTGTCGGGCCTCCTTTGGCCGGTGTAGTGCTGCTGCTCGACGTGGCGAGCAGTCAACGAGTCGTTGGAAGTCCCCTGCAGAAATACTGAACCATGCTGCATCTATAGCCGTTCATAACTGCGGAAGTACTGCCGCTAAAGGATTTTGTGCACGAACTTAACTCTCGATTACACTACTGGAGATTGAAATTGCTACACCACGAAGATGACGTGCTACAGACGCGAAATTTAACCGACAGGAAGAATATGCTGTGATATGCAGACGATTAGCTTTTCAGAGCATTCACACAAGGTTGGCGCCGGTGGCGACACCTACAACGTGCTGACATGAGGAAACTTTCCAACCGATTTCTCATACATAAACAGCAGTTGACCAGCGTTGCCTGGTGAAACGTTGTTGTGATGCCACGTGTAAGGAGGCGAAATGCCTACCATCACGTTTCCGACTTTGATAAATGTCGGATTGTAGCCTATCGCGATTGCGGTTTATCGTATCGCGACATTGCTGCTCGCGTTGGTCGAGATCCAATGACTGTTAGCAGAATATGGAATCGGTGGGTTCCGCAGGGTAATACGGAACGCCGTGCTGGATCCCAACGGCCTCGTATCACTAGCATCTTATCCGCATGGCTGTAACGGATCGTGCAGCCACGTCTCGATCCATGAGTCAACAGATGGGGGCGTTTGCAAGAGAACAACCATCTGCACGAACAGTTCGACGACGTTTGCAGCAGCATGGACTATCAGCTCGGAGACCATGGCTGCGGTTACCCTTGACGCTGCATCACAGACAGGAGCGCCTGCGATGGTGTACTCATCAACGAACTTGGGTGCACGAATGGCAAAACGTAATTTTTACGGATGAATCCAGGTTCTGTTTACAGCATCATGATGGTCGCGTCCGTGTTTGGCGACATCGCCGTGAACGCACATTGGAAGCGTGTATTTGTGATCGCCATACTGGTGTATCACCCAGCGTGATGGTATGGGGTGCCATTGGTTACACGTCTCGGTCACCTCTTGTTCGCATTGACGGCACTTTGAACAGTGGACGTTACATTTAAGATGTGTTATGACCCGTGGCTCTACCCTTCATTAGATCACTGCGAAACCCTACATTTCAGCAGGATAATGCACGACCGCATGTTGCAGGTCCTGTATGGACCTTTATGGATACAGAAAATGTTCGACTGCTGCCCTGGCCAGCACATTCTCCAGATCCCTCGCCAATTGAAAACGTCTGGTCAATGGTGGCCGAGGAACTGGCTCGTCACCATACGGCAGTCACTACTCTTGATGAACTGTGGTATCGTGTTGAAGCTGCATGGGCAGCTGTACCTGTACACGCCACCCAAGCTCTGTTTGAATCAATGCCCAGGCGTATCAAGGCCGTTATTACGGCCAGAGGTGGTTGTTCTGGGTACTGACTTCTCAGGATCTATGCACCCAAATTGCGTGAAAATGTAATCACATGTCAGTTCTAGTATCATATATTTGTCGCATGAATACCCGCTTATCGTCTGCATTTCTTCTTGGTGTAACAATTTTAATGGCCAGTAGTGTATATCCCGTCAATGTTAGATGGAATTCATGAAGGGCGACGTGAGTGGCCAAATCATTCGCTCGAACTGTCCAGAACGTTCTTCATACCAGCTGTGAACAACTGTGACCCAGCGACATGACAGCATTACTCGGGAACACTAAGTCCATGAATGGCTGCAATTGATCTCCAAGTAGCCAAACATAACCATTTCCAGACAATGATCGGTTCAGCAGTACCAGAACACCCAGCCCATGCCATGTAAACAAAGCCCTCACACCATTATGGACTCACCACCACTTCGTAGTGTGCCTTGTTGACAACTTGGTACCATGGCTTCGTTGGGATTGAGCCACACTCGAACCCTACTATTACCTGTTACCAACTGAAATCGGAACTCATCGGACCATGCCACGGTTTTCCAGATGGCCAGGGTCCAAACGATATGGTCACGAGCCCAGGAGGGGCGCTGCAGGTGATGACCTGTCAGCGAAGGCACTCGCGTCAACCATGTGTTGCCACTGGCCACTAACGTCCAACTTAGCCGCGCTGTCGTAGCCGATAGATTCGTCGCACGTCCCACATTGATTTCTGCGGTTATTTCACGCAGTACTGCTTGTCTGTTAACACTGAAAGCTGTACGCAAACGCCGCTGCTCTCGGTCGTTAAGTGAAGGCCGTCGGCCACTGTGTTGTCCAGGGTGAGAGGCAGTGCTTGAAATTTGGTATTCTAGGCACACACTTGACACAGTGGATCTCGGGAAACTGAATTCCCTAACGATTTGCGAAATTGTAAGCCCCATGTGTCTAGCTCCAACTACCATTCCGTGTTCAGAGGCTGTTAATTGCTGCCGTGAGACCGTAATCAGGCAGGAAACTGTTTCATGTGAATCACGTTAGTACAAATGATAGTTGCGTCAATGCACTGCCCTTTCATACCTTGTGTACACGATACTACTGCCATCGCTCTCTCATGACTTGTCACCTCAGTGTGTATTAGACAATCGTAGGAGGTGTCAAATTTGAATTGTTAAATGAGTCGGGCGATAAAAGGCAACAGAGTAGGGCAGACGTCAGTCGGAAAGCGATTGGAGGCTCACCGCGGCTTCTCGTGCGCAACTGGCCCCCATCAATTTCCCCAAACGAGGTTCTCCCGTCCAATGTATCATATCAAGAAAGTCGACAAGTCGGCTATATAACAGAATGAGCACTAAAACGTTCTTGAAAAGTAATTAAGACTCAGTGTATTATGCTATGACAAGAGTCGCAACAGTCCTTTGTCCAGGAGGCTGGCGATGATCCTCAGGGGCTAAAAATGTGGCCGGAGGCAGCTCCTGGAAGCCGAATCGCCGGTGTGAATGACCAGTAGACTGGCAGCTAGAGAGAAACGCTGAGCGAGTTGCACAAACACAACAACTGTCGCAACACGGGGGAGCGACGGAGCGCCGAAGTCTGCAAGCGAAGCATAATGACATCATGGAAGCCGAGAGATACCGACACACTAGTGACAAAGCACAGTTTCGTGAGGACAGTTATGTATAACTCAACAGTACGAACCAGCAAGGTGACGAACCAGCAAGAAACAGCATCTGAAAAGTGAAGTTGCGAACGTCTGAAGTCACTAGGAGAACTGACAGCAAGGGAAAACAAGGACACATGATGTCATTGCCATCCCCACAGACGCGGAGCGCAAGAGAAGAGCCTCACCCTTCTTAAAAAAGGACTAAATGCTGAGTGCTGATTGCTGACTCCCTAATGGGTAGTTTCAGCATTTGCGTCAGTTGCAGCTATCCATTGTGAGAGGGAGGCTATGGAGATCAACTCTCAGCACGCCTAGGTGTCTTCGATAGTCTGTTCGTCTATGGAACCACAGATACGGTTGGAAGGACGCTGCTGCCGCTGCCAGAGTCACTGCCAACACCCGAAGCAATGCTGCAGGGACGAGGAGGTCACTCTCACCCTGAAGACGTCCTGAAGGCTTGACATTCGTGACCTGGGAGCTGTCCGTCATCTGCCTACGAGAGAGAGGGCCGCTGCCGCTGCTGATTCCGTTCCTGCGAGACACCGATGCTGCCTGCTCCTGTCTCCTAAAAGGGGCTGAGAGCCGACCCCTGAGAGCCAGCGAGTATTTCAGATGGACCTGCGGGTCTGACTCCTGAGTGCGAATCTTCGACATCAATGAGTGAACTTTGGACATCGATACATAGAGCTAGAGGCCCACTGAAGTCCGCGTGACTTAAGCTGTCACCAGACGCTTTGCAGAGGCAGGCAGTACTGCGAGTCGAGCGCATGCCGGCCTTCTGCTGCTGACCAGGCGCTGATCCGCCGGCGCTTTGGAAAACAATCCCGTGTCACTGCCTAACAGATCTATTACTGTCAGTGACGTTTTCTTGGCGCTCTCGAACGTAACTAGATCCTCACCACCGCATCCTGCCCGGCTCTCTCCCGACGACTGTAGGAGTCCACACTCAGACTCCTATATTATTAGTATGATTTCCTTCACTTTCTCAGACGTTAGGTCCGGTTAAAAATGGAGTGACGCGGACCATGATCAAGCGTCACTTCCTTTTAACTGTACGGTATGTGTTATATTGCATTTAGGAACTTTCGCGTAATTGAACATGTATCAATAATTACGGATTTCTGTAGCTGTATATATATGTTCGGATGTAGCTGTATTGCATTGATGTACTGGTGGATATTGTGTGGTATGACTCCTGTAGTTGATAGTATAATTGGTATAATGTCAACTTTATCCTGATGCCACATGCCCTTGATTTCCTCAGCCAGTTGGATGTATTTTTCAATTTTTTCTCCTGTTTTCTTTTGTATATTTGTTGTATTGGGTATGGATATTTCGATTAGTTGTGTTAATTTCTTCTTTTTATTGGTGAGTATGATATGATGTCAGGTTTGTTATGTGGCGTTGTTTTATCTGTTATAATGGTTCTGTTCCAGTATAATTTGTATTCATCATTCTCCAGTACATTTTGTGGTGTATACTTGTATGTAGGAATGTGTTATTTTAAAAGTTTATGTTGTAAGGCAAGCTGTTGATGTATTATTTTTGCGACATTGTCATGTCTTCTGGGGTATTCTGTATTTGCTAGTATTGTGCATCCGCTTGTGATGTGATCTACTGTTTCTATTTGTTGTTTGCAAAGTCTGCATTTACCTGTTGTGGTATTGGGATCTTTAATAATATGCTTGCTGTAATATCTGGTGTTTATTGTTTGATCCTGTATTGCAATCATGAATCCTTCCGTCTCACTGTATATATTGCCTTTTCTTAGCCATGTGTTGGATGCATCTTGATCGATGTGTGGCTGTGTTAGATGATACGGGTTCTTGCCATGTAGTGTTTTCTTTTTCCGATTTACTTTCTTCGTATCTGCTGATGTTACATGATCTAAAGGGTTGTAAAGGTGGTTATGAAATTGCAGTGGTGTAGCCGATGTATTTATATGAGTGATTGCTTTGTGTATTTTGCTAGTTTCTGCTCGTTCTAGAAAGAATTTTCTTAAATTGTCTACCTGTCCATAATGTAGGTTTTTTATGTCGATGAATCCTCTTCCTCCTTCCTTTCTGCTTAATGTGAATCTTTCTGTTGCTGAATGTATGTGATGTATTCTATATTTGTGGCATTGTGAACGTGTAAGTGTATTGAGTGCTTCTAGGTCTGTGTTACTCCATTTCACTACTCCAAATGAGTAGGTCAATATTGGTATAGCGTAAGTATTTATAGCTTTTGTCTTGTTTCTTGCTGTCAATTCTGTTTTCAGTATTTTTGTTAGTCTTTGTCTATATTTTTCTTTTAGTCCTTCTTTAATATTTGTATTATCTATTCCTATTTTTTGTCTGTATCCTAGATATTTATAGGCATCTGTTTTTTCCATCGCTTCTATGGAGTCACTGTGGTTATTCAATATGTAATCTTCTTGTTTAGTGTGTTTTCCCTTGACTATGCTATTTTTCTTACATTTGTCTGTTCCAAAAGCCATATTTATATCATTGCTGAATACTTCTGTTATCTTTAGTAATTGGTTGAGTTGTTGATTGGTTGCTGCCAGTAGTTTTAGATAATCCATGTATAGCAAATGTGTGATTTTGTGTGGGTATGTTCCAGTAATATTATATCCATAATTTGTATTATTTAGCATGTTGGATAGTGGGTTCAGAGCAAGACAGAACCAGAAAGGACTTAATGAGTCTCCTTGGTATATTCCACGCTTAATCTGTATTGGCTGTGATGTGATGTTATCTGAATTTGTCTGAATATTAAGTGTGGTTTTCCAGTTTTTCATTACTATGTTTAGAAACTGTATCAATTTAGGATCTACTTTGTATATTTCCAATATCTGTAGTAACCATGAGTGGGGTACACTATCAAAGGCTTTTTGGTAATCAATGTATGCGTAGTGTAGCGACCTTTGTTTAGTTTTAGCTTGATATGTCACCTCTGTATCTATTATCAGTTGCTCTTTACATCCTCGTGCTCCTTTGCAGCAGCCTTTTTGTTCTTCATTTATAATTTTGTTCTGTGTTGTATGTGTCATTAATTTCTGTTTAATGACTGAAGTTAATATTTTGTAGATTGTTGGTAGGCATGTTATGGGGCGATATTTAGCTGGGTTTGCTGTGTCTGCTTGATCTTTAGGTTTCAGATAGGTTATTCCATGTGCAAGTGTATCAGGGAATGTGTATGGGTCTGCAATGTAACTGTTAAATAATTTAGTTAGATGTGAATGTGTTGAGGTGAACTTCTTTAGCCAGTAATTTGCTATTTTATCATTTCCAGGGGCTTTCCAATTGTGTGTAGAATTAATTGCTCGGGTGACTTCATGTTGCAAAATTATCACTTCAGGCATTTGTGGTATCATCTTGTATGTGTCTGTTTCTGCTTGGATCCACTGTGCATGCCTGTTATGTTGTACCGGGTTTGACCATATGTTGCTCCAGAAGTGTTCCATGTCTGTTATGTTTGGTGGATTGTCTATTTTAATGTGTGTGTTATCTATTGTCTGGTAAAATTTCTTTTGGTTTGTGTTGAATGTTTGGTTTTGTTTCCTTCTATTTTCACTTTTTTTGTATCTTCTAAGTCGTTTGGCCAATGCTTGTAATTTCTGCTTCTTTTCATCTAATTGCTCTATTGCTTCTTGTTGTGAGATTTTACCTAACCTTTTTCGTTTTTTGTCTGATATTTCATTTCTTATAAATTGTGTTAGCTGTCCGATGTCTTTTCTCAGTTTTTCTATTCTGATCTGTAGCCTGTGTTGCCATGCTGGTTTTGTGGGTTTCTTCTGTGTATTGGTTTGTTCTGATCTCTGCCTAGTGTGTATATTTAGTGTAGTGAGTGCTCCTATATAAACCAGTAGTTGTAACTCTTCCATAGTTGTATTTTCATTTATTTCGTTGTGTATGATTGTGTTGATAGTTTTTATTGTTGTTTCGACTTGTGGGTTATTTGGCGGTCTATGCAAGAATGGTCTGATGTCTGTATTTGTGTCTTTGTATTCTATATATGTCAGCTGAAATTTCTCTTCTATATCTAACACGTGTGTCTCTTCGTGTTCTATTTGTGCTTGTTCTGGTTGCTGTCTTAAGATTTCGTTTTCCTCTGATTGTTTAATTGATGCGTGTTGGTCTTTGTTTGTTTGCTCTGGGATGTTTGAGTCCATTACTGCATTTTCTTCTTCTTCTGATTGCACATTATTTTGTTCCAGTATTTGTTGTACTTGTTGTTTGATGTTTTCTAATTCTGACTGGGGTATCCTGTTATTTTTTATTATTACACGGATCTGATCAGCTAGTCGTTGTTCTGTTAAAAATTTTAATTCCGGGTATCTGGTAATAAATGTTGTGTATACTTGTGATCTGTATCCAGTTGTGTTGGTTCCTAGGTTTGTTGCTTGGTAATAACAGAACATGAGGTGTCGATTAACTTCATCTGACCATCTCATCCTCTGTCTTTGTTTTCCTTCTAGAGTGGTTGCAGGAAGCATATCCTGCAAAACACCTCTATTTGGATTTAAATCATTTTCCATGTGGCTAGCAGTTTCCTTACCATTGTGGGCGGGCATAGAGTTCAAGCGTCGTCCCCGACCATGACGGCGCTTGTCCGAGGCTTCATTAGTTCTGTCCTTGACAAACTAATCACACTAAAAGGGGGGGTTAGCCCTATTAGTGGTTTGTTATTTTCGTCGCCTTTTACGACTGGCAGAACATACCGGAGGCCTATTCTTTTCCCGGGCCTCCACGGGGTTTATTATTATTATTATTATTATTATTATTATTATTACTAAACAGGGTAAAGAACATCACCTCGCGAGAAAATACGCAGATCGAAAGGCACCCTTCGGTTTGCTCCGCGGCACTTTCAGCAGTGAGTCTCGTGGGATTGGCCGACAGTCCCCGCCAAAAGGGAAGCCGGACAACACACGTCCTAGCCTATAAAATCCCGGTTTCGAGGTCAGGGAATGAGAGTTTGGACGTCAGTCACACGGACGCCGAATCTGTAACTGTCGACGTCCGATTTAGAAATTTGCATTCTCGCGTATTTCCTTTCCGCAATTAGCAGTGGTAGCAACTGTATCTCCTATGTACTTTCTGTATAGCTGCTCAAGCATAGAAAATACGTACGCATTAAACGTCAGTGTTCGTTCCTTCGGATTTCTTTTGCCTGAATGTCCCTTTGATAGCCGATTCCAATATAGGTGTTCCTACTGCAGGATACTTAGCCACCTCAGTTTCAAGCCTTAACCTAACAGGTGACAGGTGCTCAGCGCTCGGAAAGCCAAAATGTGACACACAGAGCACTCGGTCACAACAGAATAGTCCACTATGAGTGGTCCAAGGTGTGAGGTGTTAACTGTAGTTTTGGTTGGCAAACATTTTTTTTTTTTTTTTTAACTTTGGGAAGCAATGGCGGCCAGTGGTCAGACTACGTCTGACGGGTCGAGAACCTTATCTTCTCGAACCGCACTCGGGCTAACGTGAGGTCGAGCAAAGGAGACGCGAGGACGAGAGAGGAGAGAAGCCGATGACCTCAGCCACGACAGCTGAGCCAGAGAGCGGCCGTCACGCGGAGCGCGCCTGCGCCACTGCAACCCGCCACGCACCGCTCCTATCTCAGCCCGCTATCAACGTCAGGGACATCCGCTGCCGCCGTCGCCGCCCCCGCTACCACCGCCGCTGCCGTCACAGGTGGCCTTAACAACAGATCGTCGTGAGTAAACAAAACGTCACGTGCGAATGAAGCAGGTAACGGCGCCACAGGACAGCCTAGTCAGTTTGTCCGTATTACACAAGCCCTTGAAATAGTTCCCTTATGTTCTGATGGCAGTGAAGGCACATTAACTGAACTGTATACTTCTGACACAGCATTCGAATTATCATCGGAATCAGAACACGTTTAATTGGCCAAATAAAGATTAGTGCTAAAAGGCTTATTACTTGACAATTTCCCGTGCACGGATTCATTGTAAACCACACACTAATTCACCCAACTGGCAGAACCTTACTCATTTGTACATTTCCGCTGTGTGTTCTTAAGGAGAGGACAGCACTTGCTACATATCCTACCTTGAGCACATCTCTGGCCCTATATTCCAACAACACTCCGACCCACCACGGGATGACGTACAGCAGGCCGGGCCGCGTCTGCAACGTTTTTCTCCAACTGATGGGAGGTACGATCAGCGGTACCCTCGTGACGTCACTACAAATGACGTGTCAGACTGAAGATGCGTGGCAAGCACTACTTCGGAAATAGAAGAAATGCCTCCCTTGTGTGATGCTTTGACGAAAAGCTGTCTCACTTCTGATTCAGGTTGGCTCTACAGAATCACTGTATACGTAGAACACCTTCCCTGATTTCAGCACCACTTTGTAATCATGTACAGCGCGTATTGTTGAAATTTTAGGGTTGCGTACTTCAGTCAGTAAAAGCAGAACACTTATTGTATTACTTTGTAGTCCGTCCGTCCGTCCATCCACCCATCCGTCTGTCTGTCAAAATCCTTATTTCTCAGTCATGTGCAGAGGTGTGAAGTTGAAATTCATGTCACACCGTAATGTCTATGGTGTCATGGTGCCATGGTGTCTTAAAAGACTTGAGGTTCAAGTCAATGCAACGAAAAGATATAGCCAATTACGTCAGGTATTTTTACTCACCACCTCACGCATTGAAACCTATAAGGTGCTTCTCGTTGGTCCAGAATCAAAAATTTCGCAAGAAGCAAAGTCTCACACTGCTAGTACTGTATACGAAGAAATCAGAAAATAGATAATTATTAATTAGATCACACGAAAATTTTGTTGTCGTCTACTATCCGACTTCTTGAAAGTCTTGGAATTCCTGAGGCCGATATCTTGCCAGTATCAACGTCGAGAACAGGCAAAACTAGTCGAAATTCTCGACCCCGTGGTGGATGAACTGTCTACGAACATAATTAAGTTTGTACGGAGCCCTCAGAGTTTGAATGCTAATCGGACCCGGCTGATTTATTTATGACGATATACTCTTCCGGACGACAAAGTCTGCAGAGAACCACGTCCTGTGCAGTAGAATCCAGCGAAGCGCAAGTCTGCGAACCCTGAATGCTACCAATAAATACCCAATTACTAGCCCTCCTAGGTGCTTAGTATGGCTGTTTCAGTATCTTCCGTAGGCCTCCAACGACCTCAAACATTTCAGACTCTATGCGTCTACAGTCGCAAACCATTATTAGAAGCCAATTTGCTCGATCAATGTCCGCCAAGAGTTAACGCTGTCGTGAAATTAAAATTAAAGTCAGTATAACATTGAACGTTGGAGAATAATTTTATTTTTTCCACATGTATCTTCGTGGAAAAGAACTAGTTTGAACACTCTGTAAATAGCGTGAAGGGTCTCTGTTGGATTCCTTTCATGTTTGATTTCTTAAATCTGTTGTCATTTATGGAAGAAATTCCTCTTCTAAATTTACTGTGGCGTTTCTGACTATCTGGGAGGAGACTGAGTAGTGGAACGTGTTACTTTTACACATAAACAAGAACGATCTGTCACACTACTACACTTTAAAACACAGTCTATATGTAATTCATGTCACACAGTCTCATACGGAACCTACATCTGCTTCCTTTTATATACTGTATATGATAAGATACTGTCATCCCCCTTCCCTTCTGTGTGAGAGGATAAATGAGCAAATGTGTTTCTAGTTGCATGCTTGAGGGTAGCAGACAAGCCTGTCTGCTAGAGAACAGTAGGACCAACGTCGGAACAGGTAGCTACGCTTTCTAAAGGAAGAGAGGTTTCCATTCTTAGCATGGTCCTGGCCGTCCGTTGTCATGTTGGTATAGGAAGCTGCCCCTCTGGCTACTTCCGTTTGTATCTGGGAGCCACCCTCAGGAAGCACCCTTGGTAGGAGCCCAGGTCAGTCTGTCCGTGGCGAGCGTCTGAAGTGTTAAGATCTCCGGCTAAGCGCGTGTCTGCTAAGTCCGTAGGACAATGGATTTCTTAAGTTCAGCCTAACTGAAAATTTAATCACCTTTATTTCAGGATTACCTCTAAAATATCTAATGTTATCTTAAATTGCAGCGCAGTGTAATTCTCGTGTGAAGTTCAGATTATTTTCCGGTAGTTGCTTTGTCACTACTTTATGAGTAAAGTGGAACCACGTGTTGATCAGTAACTCTAAGATCAATCTTAAATGCGAATGCTTGTGTGATTATAACGCCTCGTCTTGACAATATTTTTAACATAGCAACTTTTCTTTATGTTCAGCCCACGTGGGGTGTACTTTGCGAGACCAGTACCACGTGCCTATATAACTGTTTGACCCGTCAGGTTAACAGTAAGACGTTAGTAACCAGTTCGAGGTTTTTCTTTTGTAAATTTCTTTTAGATCTAATTTATTTTAATTATCATAATTATTGTGGAGTTACACTCTTTGTGTAAACCAAGTTGACCACGTGAAGCATGTGGTGTAATCATCAAAGTACCCCTCAGCTATTCTTTTCGCGAAGATTTCACAAAGAGTTAATATGAATTTAGTATACCAGTGTGTGGTAATTACATGACGGACAGGATTGTGCTAAGAACGTAATTTCTTTGGGTGAAAATTTGAATCTGTTGGTAGTGGTTAACTTTCTCTTGCATACGTTTCAACATTCTTTGTGTGTTGTTTTATGAATGCAGTGTTGTATGCAGTCTCCCAATCTTGGCTCCATATTTGATGTGTTCCGTAAGACTGCAATCTCACATTTTCACAATCCTAAATAAGGCAACAGTTTAGTTAGGAATAAAGTTTAATATGCTGAAATTTCAATGATCAATCTTAAAAATAAATTTCCAAATATAAACTGATTTCTTTCTTTTTATTTAAATTCTCCTTTTTATATATATATTACCGGTTGTTGTATGACTATTAAAAGATTATAATTAATGTTAAGTCTGGTTGGGAATTTGGTAAACCTAGACTAGATACCTGGTGAAACAGTTGCTTAGTAATGCAAGATTAACTTCCCCAGACAGCTCACAGCTTTTAACCCGCTCTTATTGTCTATCAGCACCGCTTGCAGATCAAATTAATGCAACAGCATTACAAGCGCACTTCACAAGCTCTTAATTATTGTAACATCACACAATTACCTATGGTGAATGAAATACTCACTTTACGTGCTGTAGGCCGATACTTTCATTTTACCTCCCGTCAAGGCGATCGATCCCAGAGAATATATGAACACTTGTGAGGCGATTGTCACACATCCGTTCTCTCCACGAAAGCCACTTCCCTTCAAAATGATGTCGCATTTCTCTCTCTCTCTCCTTCCTTATAGCACCACTGCGGTTCTACCTTACGCTATCATTATAAAAATTTCAGCGACTAGGTAGAAGTCTTCACAGACATTCAGCGCCATTACATTATTGCTTTTCAAACAGTCTGAAAAAAAAAAGTGCAACACCTAGACGAGATGGTGACATCTACATGTGGACACCATCGGCCGGTATGTGAATAATAAGAGCTGCAGTGACAGGTAAGACAGCCACCACAGTGCATTCGTGTGGTTCGCGTTTAGTGTTATTACACGACCTGTTAGCGTATTTAAGTAACGTTAACAGCGGCAGATATTGCGTTATCACTGGTGGTCACGGAGATGCTGAGTGATTGTGTTGGATAGCGTTATCAGCACCAGACAGGGTTTGAAAGGTATCTCATAGCGGGTCTACATTTGGGCGGCCGGTCCGATCGTGCAATATCCAGATTCGTGGGGCATTCGGGTGTGACTGTGGCCCGATGCTTGACTGTATGGGGCGTGCGGTCAGGCGTACTCGTCCTCAAGATTCCGATCGACCGCTTCTGACAATCACGACGAAGAATTGGCGTGTCCTGCACCAGGCACATCGTAACGACGTCACATCTGCACCTGCCGTCCAACAACAAGTAATGGATTCCCTGCAACGTTCTGTGCCATCCCGCACCACTGCCAGGAAACTAGCAGTAACGTTCCCATGCCTATGCTGCCGTTAACAGCACAACACAAACGGCTGCGTTTGAAACAGTACCGTGGCCGGGAAGCGTGAGCTACTGATGAATGGCTTCGCACTGTGTTCAACAATGAATCGTGGTTCTGCACTACCCTGCAAGACCATTGTCGGTGACTGTGGTGGCGACCTGAGGAGAAGTCCATTTTACCAATGTCTAGGAGATACACAGCGGTCTTACTCCTGGCGTCATGATGTGGAGAGCCATCGGGTTTAACTTCATGTCGCGGCTGGTGGTGACTGAGGGAACTCCTGACAGCACGGCGGTACATCACGGACATCCTGCGTCCTCGTGTGTTCTCTGTCATGCGACGGTATCGTGGTGCCAAGTTTCAACACGACAATGCCCGTCCACACATGGCACGTGTCGCTGTGAACTGTCTCCTTGATTTTGAGGTACTCCCGCGGCCAGAAAGACCCCGATATCCGTCCTCTGTAGTACATGTTAGGGAGCAGCTTGGACGAACTCCGACTCAATGCCAGTATCCAGGATATCAAAGACCAGCTACAATAGCTGTGGTCCACCTGACCTTAGCAGAGGAGAGAGTAGGCTTGTGATACACTTCCCAGCAGGATGAGTACATCCATCTAGGCAGGAGGGAATTGCAACATCATACCGATAAGTCGGCTCATACTGGTAGGTTATTTGTAAATATCACTCTACACTGTAATCACTGAAATAACATCACATATCCTTCCAACGCGAGGCGTTTCATTTCGTTTCCTCCTCCCTTTAGAGGTGCTTCACTGTTTTTTTGTGACAAATATATACAGGAATATACATTGAGCTGACAGAAGTCATGGGATACATCCTAATATCGTGTCGGTCCTCCGTTTGCCCAGCGTAGTGCAACAAATCGACGTGGCATGGAAGTCCCCTGCAGAAATAATGAGTCATCCATAACAATGCCATTGTTGTTTGGGAACATGAAGTCCATGAATGGCTAAAAACTGTTTCGAAGTAGCCGAATACAACCATATCCAGTCAACGATCGGGTCAGTTGGATGAGAGGACCCAGTCCATTCCATGTAAACAAGGAGCCGCCACGAGCTTGCACAGTGACCTTTTGACAACTTGGGTCCATGGCTTCGTGAGCCCTGCGACACACTAACCCTGTGATCCGCTCTTACCAACTGAAATTGGGACTCGTCTGAACAGGCCACGGTTTTCCAGTCGTCTAGGGTCCAAACTATGTAGTCAGAAGCCCACGAGAGGCCCTGCAACGATGTCGTACGTCAGCAAAGGCACTAGCGTCGGTCGCCTGCTGCCCTAGTCCAGCAACGCAAAGTTTTGCCACACTGCCCTAACGGATACGTGCGTCGTACGCTCCACATTGATTTCCGTGGTTATTTAACACAGTGTTGCTGGTCTGTTATCACTAACAACTACACGCAAACGTCGCTGCTCATGGTTGTTAAGTGAAGATCGTCGGGCGCTGTGAGAGATAAAGTCTGAAAGTTGGTATTCCGTGCACACTACTGACTGTGGATCTCGGAATATTGAATTCCTTAACGATTTCCGAAGTGGAATGCCTTATGCGTCGATCTCCAGCTACCATTCCTCGTTCAAAGTCTATTAATTTCTGTCATGGCGGCCATTATCACGTCGGAAAATCTCTTCACAATAATCACCTGATTACAAATGACAGATCCGCCAACGCACTGCCCTTTTATAATTTGTGTACGCGATACTGCCGCCATGTGTGTATGTGCATCTCACTGTTCCAACACTTTTGTCACCTCACTGCACTTTCAACGTTTTACTCTCCGATCTTCGTACTTCGGGCGTAACGACAGAGGATATTATTAGCACTACTCTCTCTCTCTCTCTCTCTCTCTCTCTCTCTCTCTCTCTCTCTCTCTCTCTCTACGGAAGTCACACTTAATATCCCCTCTTAGACAGATGTACCCCCGCAGCTCGGACTGTTAAAACGGAATAAAATTGGTTTTAAGTTTTGCCACCCATGAAGGTCATGGAAGTTTGAAGCTCTCCATCTGTTTACATTCCATATTTGAACATTAACTAATCGTAACACGAAAGAAGCGAAATGGGATTATGTGCACACTTGAGAAGAGTGACATCTGGACGTCGTACGTCATACTACTGCAGTAGCCCTACATCAAATGCTTCTGTGGCCACGTTATCCAGATCTTTAGGACGAGTTGTTCCATTCCGCTGCGTTTTACTCACCACATAAAAACTCCCATCTGCACTTGTACAACGAATAAGAGAAACAGAAACTTCTGCTCTGAAAAATATCTCTGTTCAAGTGCTGCATGTGTTAACATTGATCATATGGGGCAAATGTTTAGCTTTCATGAAGAATTATTCCTCACTCGTGAGGCTTGTGAACCTGCTTGCAACTGTCTGCTACACGATATTCCTTGTTAAGCTACTTGGGCTTATATGGTCTTGAGTGTTAATCTTAATGTGTAAATGTAGAGTTTTACAGCCGGCCTTTGTGGCCGAGCGGTTCTAGGCGCTTCAATCTGGAACCGCGCGACCGTTACGGTCGCAGGTTCGAATCCTGCCTCGGGCATGGATGTATGTGATCTTTTTAGGTTAGTTAGGTTTTAAGTAGTTCTAAGTTCTAAGGGACTGATGACCTCAGATGCTGAGTCCCATTGTGCTCAGGGCCATTTAAATCACTTTTTAGAGTTTTACAGATAACTGAATTCAATGGGTCATAAAACAGACACACCTTGGCATTTTAAAAATAATTATTGTTCTGCTATATTTGTTCCAAATGGGGTACTTGCTTTGTAAGAAGAACAACGTGTCGTGACGTACAAGGGCGTGACTTTTTTGTGTAATCAATGCCTAAAATCTTTTTTTCTGGTGTGGTATAAAAAATCATGCATTTTCGCTCAAACCTGGTGAAAATCCAGCCTTATGAAATGGGCGGATTATTATTATTATTATTATTATTATTATTATTATTATTATTTTATTATTATTATTATCATCGATATTATTAGCTAAATTAACTTTACAGCACTGCTTTGATACTCTTGGTAACTACCGTATTCAGAAACGCCATTCCTCGGTCAAGTTTCTGCAAATGAAAACTGAATTTCACACACAGTGAATTACCACCAAGAGTTTTCTGGGAAATCTGTCACTTTCACTGCATGGCTGACCATTCCATCACATCGGCTATTAACCTATAACGTAACTTATACGCACTACGTCGACCGAAGTTCCCTGGCACCCAAGCCAAGCCCTGCCGTCCTTTACCCTGAAATTGAGTCACAGCCCTTCCCCTGAGGTGCGCAAAGAATTCCGCAGCGGAACCAAGCTGCACGTTGCGAGTGAAGTGGGCGATAGAAGATCGAACGTATTCCGGGACGGCGGTCCAAGTTTCCGGAACGCAGCGACAGCCGAGCCGAGTTAATCTAATCCGGCGACGCGACCGCAGTTTCGTTCCAAAGCGCTAAATAGCCTGCCTCTGACTACGCCAAGTTAATTTAGGATTCTCTCTCTCTCTCTCTCTCTCTCTCTCTCTCTCTGCCTTCTCCTCCTTTCGCACTACATCGACCAAAGAGGCCGATAAAAAGTCGGTCCCGCCATCTATAAATTTAATTTCATAACCCCCGCCCTCCACGTCGATGAACGAGCGCAATAAATCAGCCTTGAGCACCCTCCACCCACCAGCCACAGGCCATTGCTGTCGCCGAACGGAACCGGGTTTTATGGAGCAAGGCGGATGAAAATTCCTCCTTTCTCGGAGGTCGTCCATCCTATGCACCTGTCTCACACGGCGCCAGAGGAATTCATATAACAACATGATATTTGTCCGCAAAATGAAGTCGTTCAGCTTACTACTCTATACTGAAAAAGAAAGTTCGTCTGATATGTGTTAGTTCTATCCACAGCCACGCCAATATGATAGTTTTCTACAGTAAGAGACTGAATTATTTGCAGTACTAAATCCTATTATTTTCTTAGTTTATCATCATTATTCGGTTATCTTTTTCAACCTTCGTGTCATCCTTCCACGGATGTTTTGGAGATATGAGCCGTCCTAGCGCTGCGCCAGTGGCATACCTAAGCATGTAAAATTTGAATTAGGTTGCTCTGTGACCATGTGTCGTGTCAAATGTCTTTGAGACTTGAGGTTGGCAACTTTACTAGACACTTTTTCATTAGAGATTTTATTTTCTAAGCACGATACGGTCAGACAATTTATTCTCAGTTTCAGATAAGAGTTTTGACAGACACTGTTTTGTTCTGTATGCTTCGCCGTTATCTCATTATGAAGTAGGAATAAATAACTAAAAACAAAGTGTGCTAACTCGAAGTCTTAAGTAGTGTAGGTATATAGCCACAAATGTGACAGTTTTCATTCAGAGCATTGAGTCAGGTGGCATTCGTCGACAGCATCACAACAGAAGCTTCAAATCACAGAAAAACGAAGGGGCTACTTGAAAGATTATACGTGTAGAAAACGGGGATAACGCCAGTAAAAACGTACAGATACGTTGAAGTTGATTATTGTCAATATTTAAAACTTTTTATAATTACAACATACAGGGACAGGGGGGGTGGAGTGGGACACAACCACAAACTAACATACACGGTATGATAAAAAGTATCCGGAAACCTGGCTGAAAATGACTTACAAGTTCGTTGCGCACTCCATCGGTAATGCTGGAATTCAATATGGTGTTGGCCCCACCCTTCGCCTTGATGACAGCTTCCACTCTCGCAGGCATACGTTCAGTCAGGTGCTGGAAGGTTTCTTGGGGGATGGCAGCCCATTCCTCACAAAGGACACTGAGGAAAGTATCGATGTCGGTCGGTGTGGCCTGGCACGAAGTCGGCGCTCGAAAACATTACAAAGGTGTTCTGTAGGATTCAGGTCAGGACTCTATACAGGCCAGTCCATTAGAGGGATGTTATTGTCGCGTAAACACTCCGCCAGAGGCCGTGCATTATGAACAGGTGCTCGATCGTGTTTAAAGGTGCAATCGCCATCCCCAAATTGCTCTTCAACAGTGGGAAGCTAGAAGGTGCTTCAAACGTCAATGTAGGCCTGTGCTGTGATAGAGCCACGCAAAACAACAAGAGGCGCAAGCCCCTCCAAGAAAAACACGACCACACCAAAACACCACCGCTTCAGAATTTTACTGTTGGCACCACACACGCTGGCAGATGACGTTCACCGGGCATTCGCCATACCCACACCCTGCCATCAGATCGCCACATTGCGTACTATGATTCGTCACTCCACACAGCGTTTTTCCACTGTTCAATCGTCCAATTTTTACGCTCCTTACACCGAGCGTGGCGTCGTTTGGCATTTGCCGGCATGATGTGTGGCTTATGAGCAGCCGCTTGACCACGAAGTCCAAGTTTTCTCACCTCCCGCCTAACTGTCATAGTACTTGCAGTCGATCCCGATGGAGTTTGAAATTCCTGTGTGATGGTCTGGATAGATGTCTGCCTATTACACATTGCGACCCTCTTCAACGGTCGGCGGTCTCTGTCAGTCAGAAGACGGGGTCGGCCTGTACGCTTTTGTGCTGTACGTGTCCCTTCACGCTTCCACTTCACTATCACATCGGAGACAGTGAACCCAGGGATGTTTAGAGGTGTGGAAATCTAGCGTACAGACGTATGTCACAAGTGACACCCAATCACCTGGCCACGTTCGAAGTCCATGAGTTCCGCGGATCGTCCTATTCTGCTCTCTCACGATGTCTGATGACTAGTGTGGTCGCTAACAACGCACCTAACATGTTTTCGAGGGTGTCAGGATATTTTTGATCACATAGTGTGTACTTCAATCCCCTGCCATATACTCGTATAAAAGGCAGCAGTATCGTCACAGAGACGGCAAACTTATTTAGGCTACATAATATTAGAGTAGCTTAGACCACGACGAATAAATTGGACACAAAAGAATATCCAAACCAGCGCACACGTAAGTTTATTGTTTAGAAACAAGGATTTGTGAGACGTGCTCAGGCAGTCACGGAAAACCTAAACCAGACACGCCACTCAAGTACCTAGTTGATACAGGGTGTTTCAAAAATGACCAGTATATTTGAAACGGCAATACAAACTAAACGAGCAGCGATAGAAATACACCGTTTGTTGCAATATGCTTGGGACAACAGTACATTTTCAGGCAGACAAACTTTCGAAATTACAGTAACTACAATTTTCAACTACAGATGGCGCTGCGGTCTGGGAAACTCTATAGTACGATATTTTCCACATATCCACCATGCGTAGCAATAATATGGCGTAGTCTCTGAATGAAATTACCCGAAACCTTTGACAACGTGTCTGGCGGAATGGCTTCACATGCAGATGAGATGTACTGCTTCAGCTGTTCAATTGTTTCTGGATTCTGGCGGTACACCTGGTCTTTCAAGTGTCCCCACAGAAAGAAGTCACAGGGGTTCATGTCTGGCGAATAGGGATGCCAATCCACGCCGCCTCCTGTATGTTTCGGATAGCCCAAAGCAATCACACGATCATCGAAATATTCATTCAGCAAATTAAAGACGTCGGCCGTGCGATGTGACCGGGCACCATCTTGCATAAACCACGAGGTGTCCGCAGTGTCGTCTAAGGCAGTTTGTACCGCCACAAATTCATGAAGAATGTCCAGATAGTGTGATGCAGTAATCGTTTCGGATCTGAAAAATGGGCCAATGATTCCTTTGGAAGAAATGGCGGCCCAGACCAGTACTTTTTGAGGATGCAGGGACGATGGGACTGCAACATGGGGCTTTTCGGTTCCCCATATGCGCCAGTTCTGTTTATTGACGAAGCCGTCCAGGTAAAAATAAGCTTCGTCAGTAAACCAAATGCTGCCCACATGCATATCGCCGTCATCAATCCTGTGCACTATATCGTTAGCGAATGTCTCTCGTGCAGCAATGGTAGCGGCGCTGAGGGGTTGCCGCGTTTGTATTTTGTATGGATAGAGGTGTAAACTCTGGCGCATGAGACGATACGTGGACGTTGGCGTCATTTGGACAGCAGCTGCAACACGGCGAACGGAAACCCGAGGCCGCTGTTGGATCACCTGCTGCACTAGCTGCGCGTTGCCCTCTGTGGTTGCCGTACGCGGTCGCCCTACCTTTCCAGCACGTTCATCCGTCACGTTCCCAGTCCGTTGAAATTTTTCGAACAGATCCCTTATTGTATCGCTTTTCGGTCCTTTGGTTACATTAAACCTCCGTTGAAAACTTCGTCTTGTTGCAACAACACTATTCTAGGCGGTGGAATTCCAACACCAGAAAAATCCTCTGTTCTAAGGAATAAACCATGTTGTCTACAGCACACTTGCACGTTGTGAACAGCACACGCTTACAGCAGAAAGACGACGTACAGAATGGCGCACCCACAGACTGCGTTGTCTTCTATATCTTTCACATCACTTGCAGCGCCATCTGTTGTTGAAAATTGTAACTACTGTAATTTCGAAAGTTTGTCCGCCTGAAAATGTACTGTTGTCCCAAGCATATTGCAACAAACGGTGTATTTCTATCGCTGCTCGTTTAGTTTTTATTGCCGTTTCTAATATACCGGTCATTTTTGAAACACCCTGTACTAACTTCCATGTGATACCAGCTGGGTGTCTGGTAGAGAACTGTTGTCTACACTGTAACTGTCACCAACGCGCGTACTCTTGCCTAACAATACGAGCAACAGGCAACAGGTCGCCCCCTATAGATAATTGCGATATCGACCGCTGACAATGGTTACCTGCTACCACGCGAGACCAATAGTGACAGCTCTCCGATACGGAACGGTACTGCGAGAGGTAACTGGCTGGAACTGTGCGTCTGTCAGTGATAACTTGTGTAGTTCACTGCCACTTCACTCGCTTAGGACACGCACACTCGCCAGTATAAAGCACAGAACAATTGCCTACCACAGAATAACAAGCTCCTCCGGCATAGCTCGAAGATAGTGTGTTTCTCCGGCCGGTGTCCTGATAATTATGTCACCAAACAACAGACGGCAGCAACTTAACAATGGGGCGAAGTGCTGCGTTCGAAACACAGGCAGGAAATTAGCACCATCGTCGAGAAACACGCGAGACAAACACTTCACATCCAATCACTGACTCCCTTTCGTATGTAAACGTCACATTTGGGGCTTTCCTGAAGCGCGACTCCATCAGTTAGATTGCCCACTACATGCTGATGGCACGAACATGAAGGACTGGGATAGAGTCAAAGATAGTGTACCACTTGCAGCAACATAATGCCAGAGAAGACCTAGGTACAGATCGAAACCTGGTTTTTACCACTGAATAGTGGGCCAACTTCTAACAAATCAGAATTGGTTTTGGAAAACTATGTCTATTACGCGTTACAAAATGATTATTTGTCTCAGGAAAAACTCGTGATCGTTTCTTTTGAACATATTATTGCCCGTCAAGACCGCATATATAAGCTACAACTGATCACGACTGTTGTATGTTGCAATAAATGGATCTGATTTAAATTATACCGGCAATGCCTAACCAAAAGCCTGGACCATACAGTATTAAATTAAGAGCCTAGTAGGGTTCTTTGTTTAACTCAGCAAGACGAATGGTTGCATGGACACTGATATGAACAGTGAATCGCCTGCTACATAAATCACGTGTGCAGTGTGAACTCTGATTCTCGGCGCTCCCTCCGAGTTGAAAATGTTCTGGTGTTGTAAATCTCCAAAGTTAAGTATTGTCAACTGCTTTCTAGAAATAAAACTACTAATGTTATTTGTTTAGATTGTTGTATAGCATTCCGAGAACGCTGCATCCCGTAGGCACCTTATTGGCGACACAAGAAAAAATACTGATATACATATTCCTAGCAGCCTTACGATTACGATTACTCGTTGTAATTAACTGTTACGTTGTCTGTGCGAATAAAATTGTATTTTCAAACAGAAGTTGTGTTACTGATGCATCAGCAGTTTAAGTCAAACTAAATTTCAGATCATCAGTTCTGGATAGTGTTGGTTTATATTCAAAGCCGGCATGACAAATCGTATGTGGAATCGCGTTTCTGTCAGCTGATTTGTCTACCGAAAACATTGTATGCGTGGAGCCGCTAGCTGTTCTCACCTGAGAGGGAAACGCCACATATTACAACCACCCGTTACCCTCGCTGTTGTTGCAACAGTGTAACTTATGACTAAACACACACACACACACACACACACACACACACACACACACACACACACACACACACACGTTTGAAGTGAGCTAGCTAAGCATATTATGAGACGCAAAAAAAGGCGACTTTTTACTATTCACTTCTGTGATGACAATTACGAAATTCACTTTACACTTCTGGCCTGATTACTCTATCCAGTGCATTCTCTGGTCGTCAACTACTGGAGTAACCGATGCAGCCCGCTTCGGGGTAATTAAGTCTAGGTAATTCATTCTGTGCATATTTACTCGTCTTTTGGTTTCAGTTTGCTGTAAATACATTCTAACACAAAAAAGAGCAACGCACCCGAAGCAATTACACGTATGGGATGGAATTTGGTTGACTTAATATATTTCTACTGACAAACAAATGATTACAATTTGAGAAAAAATTCACAATTTATTCAACAGAAACAAAGAGCTTCACAAACTAAGCAAGTCAGGAACACGTTGATCCATCCCTGGGCATTAAGCAAGCAGTTATTCGGATTGGCATTGATTGGTTGATTGAGTTGTAGGATGTCTCTCTGAGGACGCACTAGATCGTCAGAATCCTGAGATGGTTGGCGGGCTCTGTCCATGACGCTACAAACGTTCTGAATTGGGAAGATATCTGACGACCTTGCTGGTAAAAGTATGGTTTGACAAGCACGAGGAGAATAAGTAGAAGCTCTCGCCGTGTGTGACTGGACATTACCTTGCTGAAATGTAGACCCAGAATCGCCTGCCATGAAGGGCAACATATCAGCAGTTTAAATCAGACTAAATTTCAGATCATCAGTTTTGAATATTGTTTGTTTATATTCGAAGCCGGCCTGACCAACTGTATATACACTCCTGGAAATTGAAATAAGAACACCGTGAATTCATTGTCCCAGGAAGGGGAAACTTTATTGACACATTCCTGGGGTCAGATACATCACATGATCACACTGACAGAACCACAGGCACATAGACACAGGCAACAGAGCATGCACAATGTCGGCACTAGTACAGTGTATATCCACCTTTCGCAGCAATGCAGGCTGCTATTCTCCCATGGAGACGATCGTAGAAATGCTGGATGTAGTCCTGTGGAACGGCTTGCCATGCCATTTCCACCTGGCGCCTCAGTTGGACCAGCGTTCGTGCTGGACGTGCAGACCGCGTGAGACGACGCTTCATCCAGTCCCAAACATGCTCAATGGGGGACAGATCCGGAGATCTTGCTGGCCAGGGTAGTTGACTTACACCTTCTAGAGCACGTTGGGTGGCCCGGGATACATGCGGACGTGCATTGTCCTGTTGGAACAGCAAGTTCCCTTGCCGGTCTAGGAATGGTAGAACGATGGGTTTGATGACGGTTTGGATGTACCGTGCACTATTCAGTGTCCCCTCGACGATCACCAGTGGTGTACGGCCAGTGTAGGAGATCGCTCCCCACACCATGATGCCGGGTGTTGGCCCTGTGTGCCTCGGTCGTATGCAGTCCTGATTGTGGCGCTCACCTGCACGGCGCCAAACACGCATACGACCATCATTGGCACCAAGGCAGAAGCGACTCTCATCGCTGAAGACGACACGTCTCCATTCGTCCCTCCATTCACGCCTGTCGCGACACCACTGGAGGCGGGCTGCACGATGTTGGGGCGTGAGCGGAAGACGGCCTAACGGTGTGCGGGACCGTAGCCCAGCTTCATGGAGACGGTTGCGAATGGTCCTCGCCGATACCCCAGGAGCAACAGTGTCCCTAATTTGCTGGGAAGTGGCGGTGCGGTCCCCTACGGCACTGCGTAGGATCCTACGGTCTTGGCGTGCATCCGTGCGTCGCTGCGGTCCGGTCCCAGGTCGACGGGCACGTGCACCTTCCGCCGACCACTGGCGACAACATCGATGTACTGTGGAGACCTCACGCCCCACGTGTTGAGCAATTCGGCGGTACGTCCACCCGGCCTCCCGCATGCCCACTATACGCCCTCGCTCAAAGTCCGTCAACTGCACATACGGTTCACGTCCACGCTGTCGCGGCATGCTACCAGTGTTAAAGACTGCGATGGAGCTCCGTATGCCACGGCAAACTGGCTGACACTGACGGCGGCGGTGCACAAATGCTGCGCAGCTGGCGCCATTCGACGGCCAACACCGCGGTTCCTGGTGTGTCCGCTGTGCCGTGCGTGTGATCATTGCTTGTACAGCCCTCTCGCAGTGTCCGGAGCAAGTATGGTGGGTCTGACACACCGGTGTCAATGTGTTCTTTTTTCCATTTCCAGGAGTGTATGTGGTTTAGAAGGACGACATACCACTGTGATGTAACGGTACTGCGGATGACAACCAAGACATCCTGCAATGAAGAGAAACAGCACCCCGGCACCCCGGTGGTAACTTCTGGTTGTCGGGCCGCATGGCTGGCAACAGTCACGTTGGTATCCCACGGCTTTCCAGGGTGCCTCCAGACACGTCTTCCGCCTGCAATCTCACTGAAAAGAGGAGACTGATTTGCAGTGATGAATCCCGCTTGGAACTTCGCCACGGTGACCAGCGGAGGACACTCAACAACTCTATCGATCAACGCCAGTCCGAATAACTGATTGTAATCCAAATAACTGCTTGTATAAGGGCCAGCGGTGGACCAACGTGTTACTAACTTGCTCGGTTTGTCAAGCTTCCTCTGTTGAATAAATCATCAATTTTTTTCTGAAATTGAAACCATTTGTTTGTACATATACATCACACCTTTTCTGGAGACTAGAAATCTACTCCGTAGGAATCAGCATGGGTTTCAAAAAAGACGATCGTGTGAAACCCAGCTCGCGCTATTCGTCCACGAGACTCAGAGGGGCATAGACACGGGTTCACAGGTAGATGCCGTGTTTCTTGACTTCCGCAAGGCGTTCGATACAGTTCTCCACAGTCGATTAATGAACAAAGTAAGAGCATATGGACTATCAGACCAATTTTGTGATTGGATTGAAAAGTTCCTAGATAGCAGAACGCAGCATGTCATTGTCAATGGAGAGGAGTCTTCCGAAGTAAGAGTAATTTCAGGTGTGAGGCAGGGGAGTGTTGTAGGACCGTTGCTATTCACACTATACATAAATGACCTTGTGGATGACATCGGTAATTCACTGAGGCTTTTTGCGGATGATGCTGTGGTATATCGAGAGGTTGTAACAATGAAAAATTGTACTGAAATGCAGGAGGATCTGCAGCGAATTGACGCATGGTGCAGGGAATGGCAATTGAATCTCAATGTACACAAGTGTAATGTGCTGCGAATACACAGAAAGAAAGATCCCTTATCATTTAGCTACAATATAGCAGGTCACCAACTGGAAGCAGTTAATTCCATAAATTATCTGGGAGTACGTATTAAGAGTGATTTAAAATAGAATGATCATATAAAGTTGATCATCGTTAAAGCAGATGCCAGACTGAGATTCATTGGAAGAATCCTAAGGAAATGCAATCAGAAAACAAAGGAAGTAGGTTACGGTATGCTTGGTCGCCCACTGCTTGAATACTGCTCAGCAGTGTGGGATCCGTACCAGATAGGGTTGATAGAAGAGATAGAGAAGATCCAACGGGGAGCAGCGCGCTTCGTTACAGGATCATTTAGTAATCGCGAAAGGGTTACAGAGATAGATAACTCCAGTGGAAAATTATGCTTATCCATTACGGATATTTTAGAACCGTGACTGTATATTGAATGTAAATAAGTTATACACAACTGAAACCGGTCACTTTTTTCAATAATAATGCTTTATTACATGAACCGCTTTTCGAACCTTTTCAGGTTCATCTTCAGATGGTTTCAGGAGGATCCGGGAAGTTACATCATTACTGGTAGTAGCATTATGCTGGGTGCTGGTTCTATGGCAGAAAGATGGGACACACTTTAATGCATCGCCATGACTATAGCTTATCTGTCGATATGGATGTAAATTTAGTTTTTACTTACTGCGACAGTATAGGCGGCCTTTTTCGTATCTGTCTGCCTCCATTTTGATGTCCAGAACACTTTCACACGAACTATATTAGTTCACTCTTTAACAGTGACACTTTACCAGCATCCAGCATGCGCTTTACAACTGTTGCTTGTAACAAAGATCTTGACAGAGAGATATGGCGTAAGCCTACTTTGTACAGAGATGTAATTTGTTGTTCTTTACATGTGTTAAAGTCGATATAAGGGCAAGTATTTTAATCAGAATGGCCATAACATGAGCACAAGATAAAATAAATACATAAATTACTACAAGAACAAATTTCAGGTGATCTGATATCTTATTTCTACTTGTATATTACAGGCAGTTTTTTTTTAATAGCAATTATCATGTTTGGCATTAACATGAATCCTAAGGAATCAATAATACAGAGTTATTGTATCTGCAGTGAGGTGCAGCTGTCTGTATGACTAGAACCTGTATATTTAAATTAATAACAAATCTTCAGATGAACTGTTGGCTTATTTCTGTTGTTACGTTAACATGATCAGTGGTATTATCAAGATCAGATTCTGTTTATTGTAGCTAAAGGTATATACGTAAGAGTTATAGTGATTGTAATGGATTACAGCTGTTTGTGTGGCTGTACATTTAATATTAAAAAATCATGAACAAAATTTTTTAACTGTTGACTTATTTTTATTCTAACATTAGAGTGATCTGGGATATTGGTAAAGGCAGCTTCTGTTTGTTTCAGCTAGAATTAATATGTGTAAAGTACTGATTTATGTTAGCAATGGAGGGCTTTAACATTTAGAGATATGGTACACGTCTTATTCTGTGATAGTATATTACATTGACACCGGTCTGGTTAGGATGTAATGAGAGGGAGGGGGTGGGTCATTGGGAGGGGGGAGGGGAGGTTGGGGTGGCGGTGTAGGGTTCGTTGGGTGGTTACTTCTTTTGAACTAGTAGATCTTCAAAGTTTTGAAGGAAAAATTTGTTTCTCAGTACAGCTTGATCATTGAGTAGGTAGCCAGGTGCTGTATTTGTGTAGATAAATATTTCAATTTCTTCAAGAAGGACAAGTATTGTGCCTTTGTTGGCAAAATGTAGTATTCGGAGATTCTGTTCTATGTTGTTTGCAGAATGATTGTGTTGGGCAAGATGTGAGGCAAAGCTGGACTTGTTCAGGTTGTTAAGACGGAGTGCATCTGTGTGTTCTTTAAATCTTGTTGTGAAGCTTCTACCAGTTTGTCCAATGTAGAAGCTTGGAAATGAGTTGCAAGTGAGCTTGTACACACCTGACTTTTGATATTGTTGTATAGTGGCATTGGTGCTGTGTATGATTTTATTTTGTATTTTGTTGTTGTTGAAGAAACTTATTTTTATGTTTTATGTCTTGAAGAGGTTGACAATTTGGTGAGAAATCTTCCCTAGGAAAGGCAGGCAAAGAAATGTAGTTTTCTTGTTTGTGGGTGGTTGTTCAGCAGTTGGTTGATTTAGTTTTGCTGTGTGGATTAGTTTATCTATTATTGCAGGGTTGTACCCATTGGTGGAGGCAATTGATTTAATAATGTTTCTTTTTGTCTTTCACTTGTGTCCATTGGGATTTTAAGCATGCGATTAACCATTGTTTTGAATAATGCTTTTTATGTTGGTCTGGATGGCAAGAGGATTTGTGTTTGGTAACATTGGTGGTTGTTGGCTTTCTGAAAGCTTGAAATTTATGCTTCTGATTTTTATTTGAGATTGTTAGATCAAGGTAGTTAATGCCTTCTGGCGTTTCATGTTCTACTGTGAATTGGATTTTATTGTGTATTTTATTAAGTTCTTTGGCTAGATTATCTGTTTCTTCTGTTGCTCCATTGAACAGAATGAGTGTGTCTTCAACATAGCGTTTGTAATAAAGCAGCTTATCTTTTAGTTGGGTTTGGGACCTGAAAAAGTTATTTTCAAGGTTATTGATATATATGTCTGCTAGCAAGCCTGCAAGACTACTACCCATTGCCAGTCCATCTTCCTGAACGTAAAACTTGTTGAACAGGAAGTAGTTGTGTGACAATGTAAGTTCCAGGATCTCTACGAGTTCGTAGATTTCAGCTCTACCCATTGTCCCATGTTTCAGTAAGTTATTCCTTATTAAACTAATTGTTTCCTTGACAGGTATGTTTGTATATAGGTTTACTACGTCAAGAGATGCAAATTTAGCTGTGACTGGGATGGGGATATCTTTTATAGTATTGATGAGCTCATAACTGTTTTTAATGGAGTGGTTATTTTCAAAGACATATGCCTTGCGGATAATATCATTAAGCTTTTATAGCTTGGGCTATTGATAGAGTTCACAATGGGACGTATCGGACATTCTGGTTTGTGGATCTTAGGCTGTGATCTCAGTTTTGGTGCTGATGGGTTCATCACTATACAGTGCTTTGCTTCTAATGGTGTCAACAAGAAGTTGCAGTTTTTAAGTAACCTCTTAATTTTTATCATGGAATTTGGGAGTAGGGTCATATGCTATTTCCTTTATATTATTCTTTCTGAAGAATTCACAAGTTTTGCTAATATAGTCTGATTCATACATGACAACAGCTGTGTTACCTTTGTCTGCTCTGACAATGAGGGCACTTTCAACTGAAAGTATCTTATTTATATCACATAATGTCTTATGTTCAGTATTCATCTTATTGTACATTTTGTTCTGGTGAATGTTTCTCTTAATGATGTTGTTTGCCTTATGAGCTACAGCATTTTGTTCATTGTGTTTTAGTTTAGCTGCTGTACATGCAATTTTTGTGTTAACTATGAGGTCTTTAATGTTGCTTTTATTTAGTGAGGGGGTAATGTTGTGCTTAAGGCCCTTGTTTAACAGCTTTAATTCATAACTACTGAAGCATATTTCTGTATTATTCATCACTTTATCAAAAAACTTACGTTACGTTTCAGAAGAGATACTGGGGGACATCACTGCATTCTTTGAAATTAGGTCATTTATCTTTTTCTCGTGTCTATGTGAGATGATAATACGTTCTTTGTTTACATATATATTGACATAGTCTAGGAAGACCATGAAGACATGAGCAACAAGTTTATGCCTAAGTTCTAAGTGCATATTATACAGCTTTGAATTGAGCAGATCATTCTTTTTGTAAAGAGACCTGATTTCAGTTTTTAACCAAATAATTTCACATTGTGATTTTGCTATCTTGGCTGACATACTTTGACTCGTTATTTTTATTCTGATATAATTTGGAAGTCACGTTTTCTGAGAGATATTTTTTGTTAAATTTTATTGCAAGGATTGTTTTCGTCAGTTTAAGTTTAGATTGCCGAAATTCGCGCATTGTTCTAATTACCTGGCGTGGTATCAACAGATTATGCTTATCCATTACGGAAAAAAACTGCCTGTAATATACAAGTAGAAATAAGATATCAGATCACCTGAAATTTGTTCTTGTAGCAATTTATGTATTTATTTTATCTTGTGCTCATGTTATCGCCATTCTGATTAAAACACTTGCCCTTATATCGACTTTAACACATGTAAAGAACAACAAATTACATCTCTGTACAAAGCAGGCTTATGCCATATCTCTCTGTCAAGATCTTTGTTACAAGCAACAGTTGTAAAGCGCATGCTGGATGCTGGTAAAGTGTCACTGTTAAAGTGTGAACTAATATAGTTCGTGTGAAAGTGTTCTGGACATCAAAATGGAGGCATACAGATACGAAAAAGGCCTCCTATACTGTCGCAGTAAGTAAAAACTAAATTTACATCCATATCGACAGATAAGCTATAGTCATGGCGATACATTAAAGTGTGTCCATCTTTCTGCCATAGAACCAGCACCCAGCATAACGCTACTACCAGTAATGATGTAGCTTCCCGGATCCTCCCGAAATCATCTGAAGATGAACCTGAAAAGGTTCGAAAACCGGTTCGTGTAATAAAGCATTGTTATTGAAAAAAGTGACCGGTTGCAGTTGTGTATAACTTATTTACATCCAGTGGAAGACTGCAGGAGAGACGCTCAGTAGCTTGGTACGGGCTTTTGTTGAGGTTTCGAGAACATACCTTCACCGAGGAGTCAAGCAGTATATTGCTCCCTCCTACGTATATCTCGCGAAGAGTCCATGAGGATAAAATCAGAGAGATTAGAGCCCACACAGAGGCATACCGACAATCCTCCTTTCCACGAACAATACGAGACTGGAATAGAAGGGAGAACCGATAGAGGTACTCAACGTACCCTCCACCACACACCGTCAGGTGGCTTGCGGAGTGTGAACGTAGATGTAGACCTACCCATTTCAGGCCCTTCCAGGTAATTTAATTCCTTCGGTGTCGTATATTTTTTTTATTTCTGTTCTTTCTTTCTTTCTTATCGTGTACATAAGCGCCATAATTCTACTCCGCCAATTTCGTTATGTTTCTTATGACCCTGACAGGAATAAAAAGTATTTGTAAAAGGAGATCATGTGCCACTAATAAAAATGATTCCATCCACATTGCGAAATTAATGATCGTCGTCGTCGTCGTCGTCGTCGTCGTCGTCGTCGTCGTCGTCATTGTTATCATCGTCGTCATTGTTATCAATCGGCGTCGTCGTCATCGTCGTCATTGTTATCAATCGGCGTCGTCGTCATCGTCGTCATTGTTATCAATCGGCGTCGTCGTCATTGTTATCAATCGTCGTCGTCGTCGTCGTCGTCATCGTCATCGTCATCGTCATCGTCGTCGTCGTCGTCGTCGTCATCGTCATCGTCGTCGTCGTCGTCGTCGTCGTCGTCGTCGTCGTCGTCGTCGTCATCGTCATCGTCGTCATCATCGTCATCATCGTCATCGTCATCATCGTCATCATCGTCATCGTCATCATCGTCATCGTCATCATCGTCATCGTCATCATCGTCATCATCGTAAGGAAGATTACCAAATACTGCTGTTTGCACTTAATATAGAGAATAAATAGTAATCCTACGCAACAATAGGTTTTATCGTCCTGTCGACGGCGAGGTCATTACTGACGGAGCACCGGATTCTAATCGGGGAACGGAGTCGGCGTCGTCCTTTTCGCGGAAGCCATCCCGTCTTTCGTGACAAGTGACTTAGGAAAACCGCGAAACACCTAAATCTGCTGGTTGAAGCACCGCCCTTCCGAATGCGAATCGCGTGTCTCAACAGAGTGCCACATCAATCGGTTATCTCTCGGAAATAAACGTACTTCTATTGTAATATTGAACGTGTAACTTATTTCCGGACGGAGTATCAATTATCCGACAAGGATTTTAATTCGGGATCTTTGGTTGTTTGGAGTCTGCCGTTTAGGGTCGCGATGTTAGCTGCTAATGACGCATGACGTCCCAAGACCCTAGGGAAAATTCTCCTTGATTTAAGTAACGACACAATGCACCAGTGAAGTGTTTTGTTCACCCTTTGCACAATGCGTTTCGAGAATTCTTCTCATCGTCAAGCCCAAAATATTTACACAAATGTAATGTGTAATGTGTGATTTCACTTGAAACTTCCGGGTTAACAGGCCGTTGTCTGTGTATAAAACTTTCTCCTATCGTTTCCTCTCCCACTGCGCGAGATATCTTCAGAGGTGAAGTGGCGAACTGCGACCGGAACTCGGGGAAGCGCCGAATATATAGGCAGCGAAGAGGGCCTCATATTCCATCACATGACGTCGGCTAAGATGTTATCTCTGGTAATGCCAATATTCTCGATTGAAAATAATCGATCGTCACTCTTACTATGCAACGTTGACATCTAAATTTAATTATTGCAGCGTTTCTAAACCTCAACCGTAATAATTTTAACAGAAAAGAGGAAGTATTAAAATAGATAAAATTTGGATGTCAACGTTGCACCGTAAGAATGACGATCGATTGTTTTCAATCGGGATTGTTGGCATTACCAGAGATAATGTCGTAGCTGACGTCATGTAATGGACTGTGGTGCCTTCTACACTGTCCATCCATTCGGAGCACCCTCGAGTTCGGATTGCATTTCGCCGCCTTACCTCTGAAGACGTCTCCTGCTGTCGGAGACGAAACGTTAGGCGTCAGTTTCATACATGGACCACGGCCTGTTAGCCCGGAAGTTTCAAGTGAAGTGAGTATCAGCAGTGAAATCTTACTCAGTATGTAATGTGCGATATTTGCATTAAAACTCTCATTGTCTGCATTAAAACTCTCATTGTCATCTCGTAGAACTAGCTGTACTGCCGATGTACCGCGTCTTGCGAACACGGAGAGACGCAGACCACCAGCACTACACCCGATGCTGGGAGGTAACAATGAATCGCCGGGAATGTCTAAGAGCGAGAGGGGGAAAACAAAACTATCCTTGCTCACTGCATGTTGAGGTCCTAGGCTCGGCTGAGAGCTGAGACACTTTCGCTTGGCTTCAGGTGCTTTTACGGTGCCACTGAGATGGAAATAGTTACGCTACAAGGCCCGCCAGGAGGCAGCAGTAGAAGTGCATTTACGGGTAGGAGAAGGTCACGAACGAGAATGCCGCTTTTTCAATCAAAAGCGGATCATTTTGCACGCCTGGCCTGATCGGGTGGAAAGCCTCAATGTTTTAACAATTTCGGAAGTTTGTAACGGAATTCTTCGCATGTGTTGGTTCCAATAACAAGCATCAATTAAGTTAAACGACACAACATCGCTAAAACCAACTACCAACAGTTCCAAGTTAGCAAATATCCCTACAGCAAACTGGCTACAAAGAAATCTCTTATGAAAAATAACTTCGTCAAAATATTCCTTCTGAATCACGAAACGGGATCCAGCACAATTGGCAGTTGTAACACCTCCGTTTTTATCTCGACCTGATCTGATCGAATAGCAGCTCAATATTTATTATTAACATGACCGTGAACCTAATGGGGCTGGTAATCGAAATTGACTGCTACGGAAGTTGTTACTTTCCAGTTCGTCCTGTTCAATACTATAATACTAAATGTATGGTAATAAGGAACACCAACACAGGTTTACTAATTACGAACTTATATTCTTCTCAAAACACAAAAAGGAGACAGCCACTGCCTTCGTCATACATATCTAATTACGGCTAATCTCAGCACAGGCTTTCTTCATCTGCCATTATCGTCACACGCCAATCCATCACTGCATCCAACACTGCAATCCAAGGTTAGGCCGGCGCGGTAGACGCGAAACTAAATATCGGCACTAGTAACGTCACTGATCACTTTTATAAAGATACTTCATCACTTTCCCGGTATTTATTTATTATTTACGAGTGTAACTACGGCGATGGTGACACCCTTCTCGGTTAAAAACCCTGTATTCCAATAATGGCCTACACACACACACACACACACACACACACACACACACACACACACACACACCATTCCCGCCAACCACTCTGGCGCATCACGACACTCGCTCTCGCAACATGTCACAATCAATTGCTCGCCAAATCGACCTGTGCCAAGAGCAAAGTTATAGTAAGGGCCTGCGGACCCCTTACACAGTGCCAGTCAGAATAAAGAAGAAATATTAAAAAAATTAACACATTTAACCATCGAAAAGGCACTGAAACGCGGCAAACAACAATAACAAAACACCCTTAGTGTAATCAAAACTGTGTGTCAGCTCCCTAAAAAGTAATCGGTTACGTCACTGAAAGTACATGATACTGTGTCCATTACACAATATACAGGGTTATTACAAATGATTGAAGCGATTTCACAGCTCTACAATAACTTTATTATTTGAGATATTTTCACAATGCTTTGCACACACATACAAAAACTCAAAAAGTTTTTTTAGGCATTCACAAATGTTCGATATGTGCCCCTTTAGTGATTCGGCAGACATCAAGCCGATAATCAAGTTCCTCCCACACTCAGCGCAGCTTGTCCCCATCAATGAGTTCGAAAGCATCGTTGATGCGAGCTCGCAGTTCTGGCACGTTTCTTGGTAGAGGAGGTTTAAACACTGAATCTTTCACATAACCCCACAGAAAGAATTCACATGGGGTTAAGTCGGGAGAGCGTGGAGGCCATGACATGAATTGCTGATCATGATCTCCACCACGACCGATCCATCGGTTTTCCAATCTCCTGTTCAAGAAATTCCGAACATAATGATGGAAGTGCGGTGGAGCACCATCCTGTTGAAAGATGAAGTCGGCGCTGTCGGTCTCCAGTTGTGGCATGAGCCAATTTTCCAGCATGTCCAGATACACGTGTCCTGTAACGTTTTTTTCGCAGAAGAAAAAGGGGCCGTAAACTTTAAACCGTGAGATTGCACAAAACACGTTAACTTTTGGTGAATTGCGAATTTGCTGCACGAATGCGTCAGGATTCTCTACCGCTCAGATTCGCACATAGTGTCTATTCATTTCACCATTAAGAAAAAATGTTGCTTCATCACTGAAAACAAGTTTCGCACTGAACGCATCCTCCTCCATGAGCTGTTGCAACCGCGCCGAAAATTCAAAGCGCTTGACTTCGTCATCGGGTGTCAGGGCTTGTAGCAATTGTAAACGGCAAGGCTTCTGCTTTAGCCTTTTCCGTAAGATTTTCCAAACCGTCGGCTGTGGTACGTTTGGCTCCCTGCTTGCTTTATTCGTCGACTTCCGCGGGCTACGCGTGAAACTTGCCCGCACGCGTTCAACCGTTTCTTCGCTCACTGCAGGTCGACCCGTTGATTTCCCCTTACAGAGGCATCCAGAAGCTTTAAACTGCGCATACCATCGCCGAATGGAGTTAGCAGTTGGTGGATCTTTGTTGTACTTCGTCCTGAAGTGTCGTTCCACTGTTATGACTGACTGATGTGGGTGCATTTGAAGCACGACATACGCTTTCTCGGCTCCAGTCGCCATTTTGTCTCACTGCGCTCTCGAGCGCTCTGGCGGCAGAAAGCTGAAGTGCGGCTTCAGCCGAACAAAACTTTATGAGTTTTTCTACGTATCTGTAGTGTGTCGTGACCATATGTCGATGAATGGAGGTACAGTGAATTTATGAAATCGCTTCAATCATTTGTAATAGCCCTGTACATCGCTGACACCACGCAAGCCACTAAGATAGCTAACATTTCTATTTGTGTTATGATTTCTCTTGAAGAAAAAATAAGCTGTCGACCATCACATCAAAGTAAATGATTACCCACTCATTCAGATCGATGAGATACGTAGTTCTGATTTTTTGTACTTAGCCATATACATAGGAAGTACGGTTAAAGATCGAAGTCCGAACAATAAATCTGACAGATGCACTTTTAGTGTTCAGTCAATCAACCCTGCACTTTTCTTTTGTTGTAATTATCGCGGTACCGCTCGTTTCCAACAGACGGACAACAGCTGACGCACGGGGATCCGGCGTATCCGATGATGCGTGCCCACTGAGCCACTCCTTCAGCAGTTCGAACTACGGGCGCCCTCTGCCGCCGCGATGTAGGAGGGACAACAGTCTTTCACAGTTCGCTCATGCATTAGTAGCGGGAGCCTCTCACAGCACGACACTCTTAGTTGCTGTTTGTAAATGTTGGACTTAATGGCTGTTTGTTCTTCTGTATAGTTTCGATGCAACGCTTGGAGAAATCTGTAAGTTAAGTAAAACTTCGGCTTACTGTATTTTCGTGTTCGTTAATTATTTCTGCTCCAGTCCAGCTTCCCTACGAGGACAGCTGCTTTAACACTCTGCAGCCCATATCCTTATCGTTGTGTACGAAGTAGTACACAATAATTGTAACATCAAGAAGGGGAAGATACCTGTGATGATCAGCAACAAAATTGGAAGCATCTTCAGAATGAGATTTTCACTCTGCAGCGGAGTGTGCGCTGATATGAAACTTCCTGGCGGATTAAAACTGTGTGCCGGGCCGAGACTCGAACTCGGGACCTTTACCTTTCGCGGGCAAGTGCACTACCAACTAAGCTACCCAAGCACGACTCATATCAGCGCACATTCCGCTGCAGAGTGAAAATCTCATTCTGGAAACATCCCCCAGGCTGTAGCTTAGCCATGTCTCCGCAATATCCTTTCTTTCAGGAGTGCTAGTTCTGCAAGGTTCGCAGGAGAGCTTCTGTAAAATATGGAAGGTAGGAGACGATGTACTGGCAGAAGTAAAGGTGTAAGTAAGGACGGGGCGTAACTCGTGCTTGGGTAGCTCAGTTGGTAGATCACTTGTCCGCGAAAGGCAAAGATCCCGAGTTCGAGTCTCGGCGCGGCACACAGTTTTAATCTGCCAGGAAGTTTGGAAGCATCTTGTCCAAACGGTGTACCTGCGAACAGGACGTTGATAAAAGAACTGGGCCTGCCCGCGCAGCATTCAGACGGTTAATGAAGATAGTCTCTCACGAATAAAGACCTAAAGCTGCATGCCGAACTCATAGGGTACGGATCTGCTATCTCCATGCTCCTATACGGCTGTGAGAGTTGGACACACTACCACCGTGATATCGAACACTTCAGTGCTTTCACCAACAAAAAATGCGTTTTTATCATTGAGACGACTACGTGACCAGCAACTCAGCTCTTGAGGAAGTGCATCTAAACAGGAGTGAGGTGACGACAGTGTGCGATTTGTGCTTTTACCAGTGGGGGGGACGTCTTAGGGGGTTAGTATAATTACGTATGTTACTAGCTTGGACCGTGGTGTTACCCATGGTTAACAGTTATTTATAAATAGATGTTAATGCTGAAACTCACTATCCACGCGTATGCACTGTGGTGTCACCGCCAGACACCACACTTGCTAGGTGGTAGCTTTAAATCGGCCGCGGTCCGGTAGTATACGTCGGACCCGCGTGTCGCCACTGTCAGTGATAGCAGACCGAGCGCCACCACACGGCAGGTCTAGAGAGACGTCCTGGTACTCGCCCCAGTTGTACAGACGACTTTGTCAGAAGGGGATCACTGACAAATACGCTCTCAATTGCTGAGACGATAGTTAGCCTAGCCTTCAGCTACATTTGCTACGACCTAGCAAGGCGCCGTATTCAATTGCTAATTAATATTATGAAGCATGTATCATCAAGAGCGATGTTCTACAATTATGGATTAAAGTTAAGTATTCCAGAAGCTACGTACTTTTCTTTATATCATTCATTACGTATCCTGTTTCAGACCTCAAGCCAGCCTGCGTGAGCTTAACGCGTGCCTTTCGGCTACTTCCGAGTGGCGTGGCTGTCTTGCTACGCCAGTACATGCACTATCAGAAAAGCCATCTCTTGTTGTATCTTTAAAAGTACATTATAGGTAAAGCTTATTTACAAAATCATCTACATACAGGTATACGACGGGAATTCAAAAAGTAAAGGCACATTTGTGAATAGCTGCACTTATTCTGATGATAGAAAACTGAAACATGCGTTATTTTTCTATGTAACCTCCCTGGACTTCAATGCAGTTTTCCCCACATTTTACGAGTTTTTTTTTATTTAATCAGAAAATACGTTTTTCGGTTGATCTGTCACCAATTTTGCATCGCAGCAATGACGTCTTCGTCACTTTCAAATCTTCTTCCCTGTAGTGCTTCCGTTAAGGGTCCAAACATGTGTAAATCACTTGGAGCCAGGTCTGTACTGTATGGTGGATGTTCCAGCACCTCGAATCTCAACTCCTTTATTGCGTCGGCTGTCCGTTCGGCAGAATGTGGGCGAACGTTATCTTCCTGCAGGCTGACACCTCTTCACAGTTTTCCACGACGTTTGGATCTGATTGCAGGTTTTAGTTTCGTACGCAACACATCACATCCACCATACAATACAGAAAGCCTCGTTTCCGCTGGGGCGACGTCTTGCAACATTGTGGCATGGTAAGGCTCTGGCTCTGAGCACTATGGGACTTAACATCTGAGGTCATCAGTCCCCTAGAACTTAGAACTACTTAAACCTAACTAACCTAAGGACATCACACACATCCATGCCCGAGGCAGGATTAGAACCTGCGACCGTAGCGGTCGCGCGGTTCCGGACTGAAGCGCTTAGAACCGCTCGGCCACCGCGGCCGGCCGCATGCTAAGGAAATGTGGCGTGCGTCTTCTTGTAGCATGCTTCAACAGGCAACATCTTGTGGCGTATGTTGCATGCGGCAGGTTAATTTATACCAAAGCAACAGAATTTGTGCCACAAGTGTGTCGGTCTTGCATTATAAATGATGATAAAATATCGCAGCGGTGGCCTACTTGGAACTTGCACACACAACTAACAATGGAAAAGAAAACCAAAGGAAAAGAAAACGATGGTGGAAGAGAAGAGTATTTAAAGAAGGTCCACGAAATAGTATCCTAGGAACTAGAAGCAGGCGATGGTGCGTTATTTAGTAATGTGTGCTTTCGTCCCAGGCGCGTTAGTCCGCTCCATACCGTTGCCAAAAGGTGACCACACTACTTCCCTATCAAGCTCGCAAGTAAACGGATGACGCACCTTAGACGAAAGCAACAATGACAACATGAGAATGACGATTTAATTCTAAATGTTTTGAAATGCTTAACTACTACATAACACTTTTTTCAAAATTAATAAGCAAAGATATTAATAGTAAGACTGTATTCAAAACATTGAGTGTTCGGCTCCACAAATTTAAATTATATGTAAAGTTCTACTCCAGTGCATGGGAAATAAACATCCCAGGATGGGATGCATAAACTACAGCCAGAGGAGGGGATTGTCTGATGCAGAGAGGGGGGAAATCCCCCCCATCCTCCCCTGCAAATCGCACAGTGGGTGACGACCATCACCCATCAACTGATACGGTTAGGCCATGTTCACCGCATGAGTGGTATCAGGCTACCCCGCCAAATCCTTTATGGCCTACTCCGCTCTGGCAATAGACCTCACGGAGGCCTTTTAAGCATGTAAGGCTGAAACACATCATGAAGCAGACTTGCATAAATACACAAACGCGCTGCGGACTATTTGCTATGGACCAACGCTACCTCGATCGCTGTCAACCTGTTAGACGGAGAAAGCCGCAGACATGAACAGCCCTTGTGAAAAGAAAGAAAGCTCCGTCAATTACAATCCAACCCTTCTACGACCATTCAGCGCAATTTGTGTGGGCGCATGTTTCATGCAAGGGTTGGCATGTTCAGTCATCGGGAACTCATCCATAAGGTGAGTTCAAATGCTCACTGTATGCAGAAAGAAGTTATGCATACACAGAATAGAATTGCAGCGCACGACGTCGTCATCTGGATGGTTCATGTCTTTTTTTGATGGGGGGGGGGGGGGGGGGGGGTTGTGCGTAAATGTATGACGACTTTCCTCGCCCTGCACCTTCATCTGTTTATTAGGTCTGAAAAAAACTTCAGGAATTAGGGAATGCGCAAACAGTAAAATTCTAGAATGAGATTTTCACTCTGCAGCGGAGTGTGCAATGATTTGAAACTTCCTGGCAGATTAAAACTGTGTGCCGGACCGAGACTCGAACTTTTTTTTGTATCCATATACGTTTATTTAAATATATGTTTATTTAAATATATTAATAACGATATATTTAAAAAAAGACATTTTATTCTATTAACCTATTATATTCCTAGTGTTGGTTAACATTACTGTCATTTTATAGGTTTTCGTATTTATATTTTTCCCCTTTTCGTTTTTCTCTTATTGTTGTTCCTTGAACCCTTTTACATGGCCATTTGTATTTTTTTTTTTTTTGGTAGACATTGCAGGATAGCCATAACGATTTATATGTAGCATCGACACATTAATTTTGAGTTCATGTTTCTGTATGTCATGCACTTGTGATGCCACCGGCAAATTGTGCATTCTTGTTTGATATCTTCCTCTGGTTTACACAGTTAGGTGTGACGGTATGAGGGAAACATCACCATGATAGATCGAGCAGAAGTCGAAGAAACGTTTTTACATATACTACAGATTATACGTAAATTGAAGAAGAGAGAAAATTTTGTCGTCTAATATAAGAGAAGCAGAAAGGAGAGTGTGAGTAAATAACATAATTTTATAGGCACATAGTAGAGGCAATCATTTAAAAAAAGTTATGAGTAGTTGGTACTTTCCACTAAGTAATGCTTGTCTCCTAAACAATATAGTACAAATAATGAGAAAAAATTAATTAATTAAAAAAACTGGTAGTACTACTGGGCATACTTTTGACACTGTTTTGGCTGCGAGCATGACAGATGTTTGCTGAGAAGCACTTTGTATCACTGATTTCACAAAGAAGAAAAACTTATACTACTATACTTCACTATTTGATGCGAGGGGAGAAAGTACTTTATTTTTTCTGTTGCACTTATTCACTATCACTGCACACGTTATTCTTGTGGTGAGTGTGGTGAGGTGGCTGGTGGCGGTGCTGAGGGTCAAAGGCGGGGGAGGACTCTGGCGATCGCTGTCTGCAGTGGAATCTGCAGGAAGTTTCCGAAGTTCTGGCGGTAGCGCTTTTGCTGCTGGGCCGCCTTGTTCTCCTCCTAGAGATCCATCAGGAAGGCCAGCTGGTCGGTCGAACTCGGGACCTTTGCCTTTCGCGGGCAAGTGCTCTACCATCTGAGCTACTGAGCTGAGACGAGATACTGGCAGAAGTAAAGCTGTGAGGACGGGGCGTGAGTCGTGCTTGGGTAGCTCAGTTGGTAGAGCACTTGCCAGCGAAAGGCAAAGGTCCCGAGTTCGAGTCTCGGTCCGGCACACGGTTTTAATCTGCCAGGAAGTTTCAGTAGAATTCTGTTCGGCTCAGATCCTGCTACTTTCTGCTCATCCACAGCACACCAGAAGTCGAGCGGCCATACCAGCACGCGGAGCTTCTGCTTGTCCCGTGCGAGCCGGCCGAAGTGGCCGTGCGGTTAAAGGCGCTGCAGTCTGGAACCGCAAGACCGCTACGGTCGCAGGTTCGAATCCTGCCTCGGGCATGGATGTTTGTGATGTCCTTAGGTTAGTTAGGTTTAACTAGTTCTAAGTTCTAGGGGACTAATGACCTCAGCAGTTGAGTCCCATAGTGCTCAGAGCCATTTGAGCCATTTGTCCCGTGCGACAAACACGCTTAGCCTCCGCGGGCGATTCCTCTCGAGGGAGCAAGCGCTCCCTTCCACTGCTTGTTGCCTGGGACAGCTCGTAGACTGCCGTAACCGACGCCCCCTCGTGCCCCCCCCCCCCCCCCCCCCCCCTGGTCTGTACGTGCCCAGCGTGCTATTGGGAGGCCGTCAATATCAGGGGCAACCCGCACCGCGCCATCCACCAAGCCTGCCGTGATGTGATGTGATGTGATGTGACGTGCTGTGCCGTGCCGTGATGTGACGTCGTGGTGACGGAGCCGCTTCCCCCGCGTGGCCGCTCTCTAACTCAATAGCCCGCTCTGGCCCTGCCGGCGCTAACCCAATAGCCGAGCTGGCTTCCGCTCCTGGGTCGGCAGCTGCCCGCCTGGCTGAGGCTCGCCTCGCTACCACCCGCTGTTCGCACCACCTCAGCGGCACTCGCTCGTACGTTTCTGCAGCTGCGGCTCACCTAAAAAGTGGGAATGGCTGCTTCTGTGCCCTCACCTTAATGCGCACAACATGTCTCTAGTCTATTCAAAATTACTTTAGTATTGACAGCTGCGACGGAATTGGTAACGAGAAGGCCGCGCCGGAGGTACATCTACATCTACATTTATACTCCGTAAGCCACCCAACGGTGTCTGACGGAGGGCACTTTACGTGCCACTGTCATTACCTCCCTTTCTTGTTCCAGTCGCGTATGGTTCGCGGGAAGAACGACTGTCTGAAAGCCTCCGTGGCCGCTCGAATCTATCTCTAATTTTAGATTCGTGATCTCCTCGGGAGGTATAAGTAGGGGGAAGCAATATATTCGATACCTCATCCAGAAACGCACCCTCTCGAAACCTGGACAGCAAGCTACATCGCCATGCAGAGCGCCTGTCTTGCAGAGTCTGCCACTTGAGTTTGCTAAACATCTCCGTAATGCTATCACGCTTACCAAATAACCCTGTGACGAAACGCGCCGCTCTTCTTTGGATCTCCTCCGTCAACCCGACCTGGTACGGATCCCACATTGATGAGCAATACTCAAGTATAGGTCGAACAAGTGTTTTGTAAGCCACCTCCTTTGTTGATGGACTACATTTCCTAAGGACTCTCCCAATGAATCTCAACCTGGTACCCGCCTTACCAACAATTAATTTGATATGATCATTCCACTTCAAATGGTTCCGCACGCATACTCCCAGATATTTTACAGAAGTAACTGCTACCAGTGTTTGTTCCGCTATCATATAATTATACAATGAAGGATCCTTCTTTCTATGTATTCGCAATACATTACATTTGTCTATGTGAAGGGTCAGTTGCCACTCTGTGCTCCAAGTGCCTATCCGCTGCAGATCTTTCTGCATTTCGCTACAATTTTCTAATGCTGCAACTTCTCTGTATACTGCAGCGTCATCCGCGAAAAGCCGCATGGAACTTCCGACACTATCTACTAGGTCATTATATATATATATATATATATATATATATATATATATATATATATATATATATATATATATATTGTAAAAAGCAATAGTCCCATAACCCTCCCCTGTGGCACGCCAGAGGTTACTTTAGCGTCTGTAGACGTCTCTCCATTGAGAACAACACGGCACGGCTCGGATTCAGCCAGTCCCGTGATGGCTGGCCGTAGCCGCAGCCCGGCGGGCATGTGCACCCTAAATTGCCAAATCTCAGTCCACAATACTTCCACTTGTGCCGCGATTTAGTTGCAGTGAGTGAGTCTGTGCGATCGCTGCCTGCTGGGTTTGTTTCGTTGCAGTTTAGGAGTTACCGAATTGTTTCTGTGACAATTATTTGTTGTGTCTCATTTAACATGACAGAAGAAGGTACATCGAAACTTATAAGTGGAAAAGTTCGACGTCGTTCTCGTGGACAGGGGATTGCTTTACGAGGACAGTGTAGAGAAATGGTTTGTTCGTTAAGAGCTTACTTTTTGAGAGTGAAAAACTTAATGGTGGCCCACTACTCCCCGTTAGCAAGGTAGTAAATAGAACGGCAGCAGCCCTGAATATCAATAAAAACACCGTCGTAAAAATTGGGAAGGAACTGTTTGAGACAGAAAAGGAAGTTGGAGAGCCATCCAAACTTGGTACTCCCGGGAAGAAACGTTCTATGGATAAGCGTGTTACGAATTTAGATTTATTTGCAGAGAACGCAATTGGTCGACATGTTTACGATTGTTATCGCAGAAAGGAACATCCCATACTCTCAAAGTTATTGGTGACACTTAAGGAATCAGGACTTTTTCAGGGCAGTCGAACATCGTTATTCACAGTTTTTCACAACGTAGGATTTCACTACGGACATTTTTGTGGCCGTGAGCTATTGATGGAAAGGGAGGATACAGCTGCATGGTGATGCCGATTTTTAAGACAAATATTTAGCATAAATGTTAATGAAGTGGTTTGACTCGATGAAACGTGGGTTAGTACTGGTCACGCAGTTAATCAGGGGCGGACACACAACACGATTAAAGGAACAATGCAGATACCGTCTGGTAAGGGGGGGGGGGGCAAATTGATTGTACTGCATGCAGCCACCTCGCAAGGTTTCTACCAAACTGTCTCCTCCTCTTTCAATCGAAGAATACGGGAGATTATCGTGAAGATATGAACCACATTACATTCACAAAGTGGTTCGTAGAAGCTCTAATCTAGATAAACCGTCAACAGTTGTTTTAGACAATGCTCCATATCATTCTGTTGTTGTTGATAAAGCACCTACCATGGCAAAGCGAAAAGAGGAAATGTTTAATTGGCTTGAGCGTCGTAACGTAAATGTATCTGATGACCTTAAGAAGGTCGAGCTCATGGAAAAAATAAATTTCCATAAACCGCTATTTCCAAAATATGAAATCGACGAACTGGCAAAAAAAGATGGGCATACAATCGTCAGGCTGTCACTGTACCACTGCCACTTCAACCCTGTATAGTTGATATGGGCCCAAATTAAAGGTTATGTTGCCAGGAACAACCAAAAATGTACGCTCTCCGCAGTAGAAGCACGCACTAAAGAAACTACAGGGTGGTGCACGAAATGTGTTACCATTTTGTTTTTGAATATAAACTTTGTCAATACAACCTGAAAGGAACATATACTCCAATGAAGAGCCGTCCATGGAGATTTGTTCTAACTCAGCACATGCTCAATGTGTCCACCATTTCGTTTCCTAACTTCCTTCAAACGAACACTGAAGTTAGTGATTACCCTACGGCACATGTCTTCCGTTATTTCACTGCAAGCTTGAAGAATAAGTCTTCTGAGCTCCATTAAATCACGTGGACGTTTCGGGAAAATTTTTTCGTTTAGGTACCCCCCAAGAAAAAAGTCACATGGATTGAGGTCTGGACTATTGGGGGGGGGGGGGGGGAATTTTATCCGTCATTGAAGCAACCTGGAAACCTGAGTGAAATAATCCGCATGTCGAAATGCTTGTGTAAAAACTGCAACGCAGTGTTTGCAGTAAGTGGCCTTGCTCCATCTTGCATGAACCACTGCGTGTTGAAGGGCAAGGCAGTAGCAAGAAGCTGTGGAATGAAGCTACTGCGAAGCATGCTCAAATAACGCTCGTTGTTCACAGTTTCTTCAAAGAAAAAGGGTCCAATAAGTTCGTGACTGGAAATTGCTGCCCACGCTGTAATCCTCGGAACATTAATGTTGTCGTTCATGATGCACTTGTGGGTTTTCAGTGGCCCAAAAGCGTACATTTTGTTTGTTAACCACACCGTCTAAATGAAAATGCGCCTCGTCTGAAAACCAAACGTTGTTGAGAGTTTCTTCCCTATCCTCCGCCCACTGAGCAAACAGTAGTTTTTGCTGCTTGTGTTCTTCAGTGAGCTTCTGTGCACAGGTCATCTTGTATGGGAACATATGGAGGTCACTTTTAAGAATGCGTTGAACGGAGCGTCTGGATATTCCCAGTTGCACTGCTGCCTTTCTACACGATCTCCCGAGACTTCTCTGTACAGCAACTCGTACCGCTTCAATATTCTCCGGCGAACAAACGGGCTTAGGCCGAGGTCGCTCCGCTTCCAATACTGTTCCTTCCTGTGCAAATTTATCGTACAACCTGTGGATGGTCTTCTTGCAAGGGACCCATCGTGTGTTAAACTGTTGTCTAAAACGCTTCTGAGTCACAACAAGGCTTTTCGTTTCATGAAAAAGTAACAAATTGCAGATCGTTGCTGTGTCGTCAGTCTTCCATTGTCCGCCATTGCTGCTTACTAGTCTCCTAGCGGCAGTATCGTGAATTACACTTCATTTCGTAACTCATTTGTCTTTCCAAGCTCTGCTGGTACTGCTGTAGAGATCCCAGCGGGATATCTAATGTGCGTCGTAAATTGTGAAAGAAACAATCAGTAACACATTTCATGCGCCACCCTCTATTACTCACGTTACCTCTGAAGACTGGAAGAAAGCCGTCAAACAAACACACACACACACACACACACACACACACACACACACACACACACACACACAAATTGTGGAAAGAGCATGGCAGGATGGAAGTGCTCTGGAAACTTCAGTGGTAGAGATGATTATCTCTTTAGATGACAATAGTGACACCGAAACTTCAAGTGTCTGTAATAGCGACTAGAGTGATGTCAGTGGAGTTTTCCCATTATCCACATAGAAATGCAGCACAAACGGATTCAGCTACACGTTTGGAGTGCGCAGTTTGCGTTTGTAAGTACTGGCATAGCAAAATTAATTCACACTAAGCTTTCAAATTTTAATATGGCGGCATTATCAAATATTAATTCCGAAGAAAGTACATTTCTAGAATTCAATCTGTGCATAAATATTACAGTAAACAAAATAATGTCTGCAATACATTGCCGGCCGATGTGGCCGTGCGGTTAAAGGCGCTTCAATCTGGAACCGCGTAACCGCTACGGTCGCAGGTTCGAATCCTGCCTTGGGCATGGATGTGTGTGATGTCCTTAGGTTAGTTAGGTTTAATTAGTTCTAAGTTCTAGGCGACTGATGACCTCAGAAGTTAAGTCGCATAGTGCTCAGGGCCATTTGAACCATTTTTGCAATACAATGGCCGTATACAAAAGTCTTGTTTTTGTTTCTCAGAATAGATGTTGCCCAATTTAAGATACCAAACAAGCATTATTTTATTTTTTGTTGCGTTGGAAATAAGGACGCATAGAGATCTGTTGCCTATCGCTACTGCAGGCGAGCAGACGATTGCGCGTCAGTCCTGTACCTCGCGTTAGCGATCTTCGACACAGCTAAGGTTTGAAACAGATGAAAATTTGATGCTTTCTTGACATTTCATTCGCATAATGTGTACACCTAACTTCAGTAACAAAAAAGTTTCTCCATGTCGAAAATTTGATAACATCGTCGGAAAGTTGGCGGGCGGAGGGAATTTAAATCGGCCGCCGCCGCGACCGAACCCAGTTCCCTCTGAGCAGCCATAGCGTACGGATCTCCGTGCCGGCACGTTCACAGGAGCTCAGTCCGTCAGTTCACCTGATGATGGTGACATGTATGATCGCCGAAATATTGTGCCCGTTGGACACTATAGACCGGCAGCACACCCGTGGATGTTTTGATTATCAAATACGCCGGGAGAAACTCAAGAATCACAATCCTAAAGTAGTTCTGAATGCACTAGAAGTCCTTCTGTCACTTGCCACTGCAGTATAGCCACATCAGCTGCCGGCTATCGCTCAATTATAGGCGACACACATACGGCGGGTCACTTCCCAAATGCTATTAATGTACAGCACGGAGCAATGTTGGAAGTGGCTGCCACGAGGTAAGTCGGAAATCCAACATGCTTTGTCGACGCGCGATTTTAAGTGACCAATGACTGAACTACTGCAAACTATGCGTTTTGTACCCGAGAATTTAAACTCATGTCCCAAGCTAACCACAACCTCGTGACGTGCAGTTTTTATATGAGAAAACGGCGGTCAGAAATCTGCGGCAGAACTAAAATCACGATCGCTTTGCTCACAGTGATTCAATCTAACCTTTAACAGCAAACTCAATACAGAAAAAAAAGGAAACCGCTACAGCGCTAAAAGCAAACCATGATTTTTTGCAGTCAATGGTTACATGAAACTATCCTTGTTCTGGCGTAACCACAAGCGCCGGAACGAAGATGAAGAACGGAAGACCAGAGAGAGGGTGAAACGACGTCGGCCAATGGTGCGCTGATTAGGACCGCACCACGACAGAAACGCCCCCTGCAAGAAGTGAATGTAAGCGCCGCTCCTGCCAACCTCTGCCGGACATTAGTGGACATCATTAGCACGGCCTTGCAGATAGTGCTACGATATCAGAATGTCGTGATCCGTATCAAGTACTCAGTTGGACTTTGTGTATAGCGAAGAATATTACTGTTTGCATGTCACTTGCGACACCGATGTAACTCCAATGTTAAGTACTGTCAAACTGCTTTATGGAAATATGACTACTAATATTTGCTTGAATTGTCGAATAGCATTCCGAGAACGCAGCATCCCGTAGGCACCCTAAACGAGACGAGTGGGCAAAACCCAACAATCCTCATTTTGGCTACATGAGCTGCCGCCTTACCAACCGATGAGCAGCCGTCGTTGGCACTTGGTAGCACATTATAGGCAACACAGGCAAAATTCAAACAAAAAAAAAAATCATAGGAAGAAAAATAAGAGATAATAAAGTCAATACGATGATGAAAATTACGCCGCACTGTATTAGAAATAAAAAATTACATATAATCCAATTAGGTGAATAAAAATAATTAACTCTGTTGATTAGATTTAGAGATAAAAACAAATTAGCTACATTGGATGAGATTCGAACCCATGACCATTTACAAATGAAGTTATTACGCTAATCATTACACTACGCCGCAACAGTGAGATGACTATGGCCTTCCAGCCATAACGTTGAAATTCCAGCCTTCAAAAATTTGGCTTCACGCACTGTCATGGAAAGTTTATGTAATGTAAGCCAATATCTGTGATTATAATACCTGTGTATGTGACGCTGAATCGCGTCTAGTGTGTGTGTGTGTGTGTGTGTGTGTGTGTGTGTGTGTGTGTTTGTGTGTGTGTATGTGTGTGTGTGGTTATCACATGTGATGAAATACGAAATAAAAGTGCCAGACTCATGAATCGGGATCCAAATATATCAATAAATAATGCCGGGCAAGGAATTGAGACTGAACTGACCAATTGTGGTGGCAACTTGGCAACGGTGAACGGATCGGGCGTGATGTTCAGCGCTTTAATTAGAGCAAACTGGTTCCAACGCGTGTCAACTATCAAGTAATTTTAATCGGACTATAGCTAAGTACTGTTGACACTGAGACCTATCTACAGTTTCCCGTTGAGCTTGCTTTCCAAAAAGCGAGTCCCCATCACCGGATTCGCAAATCCGAAACTCCTGTGGACTGTAACGGCATCGGCGGAGAGGACAACACCGTTAACCAGGAAGGTCGCTTCTGTCCTAGAATGGCGAGTGCGAGAATTGTAGGCTGCGTTCTAGCGGTTTCACGGCGAGCGTGGAGTCGGGTGAGCCCACCCAGTGTAAAAATTCTTAATACACCATGACTTCCGCACAAGGGATCCTTGACGTCTGGACAGTCACCCCGGTCATTCAGGCAGCCGTGCTTGGCGCCGAGGCAGCGGCTGTGTACGTCAGGCAGCGCGTGCTGCCGCAGCTGAACACCAGCGGCCGGCGAGGTGTTTCTGAGTCATCAGTCTTCTGACTGGTTTCATGCGGCCTGCCACGAATTCCTTTCCTGTGTCAACCTCCACGTCCTCAATTACTTGCTGGGTGTATTCCAGCCCCTGTCTTCCTCTACAGTTTTTGCCCTCCACGGCTCTCTATAGTACCATGGTAGTTAACAGATTTCTTATCATCCTGTCCCTTCTTCTTGTCAGTGTTTTCCACATATTCCTTTCCTCGCCGACTCTGCGCAGTAGGTTCTCATTCCTTTCCTTACCATTCCACCTAAGTTTCTACATTCCTCTGTAGCATCACATCTCAAATGCTTCGATTCTCTTCTGTTCCAGTTTTTCCACTGCCCATGTCGCACTGCTATACGATGCTGTGCTCCAAATGTACATTCTCAGAAATTTCTTCCTCAAATTAAGGTCGATGTTTGATGCAAGCCGACTTCTCTAGGCCAGGAATGCCCTTTTTGCCATTGCTAGTCTGCTTTTTACGTCCTCGTTGCTCCGTTTCTCATGGGTTATTTTCCTGCCCAGGTATCAGAATTCCCCAACTTCATCTACTTCATGACCATCAATCCTGATATTAAGTTTCTCGCTGTTCTCATTTCCGCTACTTCTCATTACTTTCGTCTTTCTTCAATTTACTCTCAGTCCATATCCTGTACACAATAGACTGTTGGTTCCATTTAGGAGATAATGTAATTCTTCTTCACTTTTACTCAGGATAGCAATGTCATCATCGAACCGTACCATCGATATCCTTTCACTTTGAATTTTAATTCCACTCATGAACATTTCCTTCATTTCAGTCATTGCTTCTTAGATCTACAGACTGAATAGTAGGGGGGAAGACTACATCCCTGTTTTACATCATTTAAAATTCGACCACTTCGTTCTTGATCTTCCACTCTCACTATTTCCTCTTTGTTTCTGCACATACTGTATATTACCCGTTTTTCCATATAGCTTCCCCCATTTTTCGGACATCTTGCGCCGTCTGACACTGTCTAACGCTTTTTCTAGATCGACAGACTCTATGAAGGTGTCCTGATTCTTCTTTAGTCTTGCTTTCATTCTCAACCGCAACGTCAGACTCCTTCTGTCTTATTCCGAAGCTTTCTTAAATTCTGGTTTTAATACATCGTTTCCTGTTTCTTTTTCTATCACGTCACCGGATGAATCTTCCCCCTCATAGATGCCTTCAATGTACTCTTTGCACCTATTCACTCCGTCCTCTGCAATTAACAGTGGAAATCCCATTGGTCGCTTAATGTGTCCACCCCTTGCTTTTAAGGGGCCCTTATACGCCCAATATTTATTGGGCACTAATAGTGTCCTAATACACTGCGCGAAATTGCGAGGCCAAGAACGGCACAATATTATTGGGAAATATTGATGCCGGAGACGCATCACTTAGAACTGTGCCTTCTTAGCAAATAAGGCAGCACTCAACGATGTGGAACTCTTAGTAGTACGTATTGTCATGGAGTTGCTTGCCTTGCAGAACCCAAACACAAATTATGTAGAACTGGCGAAATAATGCTCAAAAGCTTCTAGGGAACATTTCAATTGACCCAGGGCTCATTGACTGCAACACAGATTCGCAAACCACAACCAATTACAAATTAAGCAAGTGATCTGTGCACCGAGCGAGGTGGCGCAGTGGTTAGCACACTGGACTCGCCTTCGGGAGGAAGACGGTTCAATCCCGTCTCCGGCCATCCTGATTTAGGTTTTCCGTGATTTCCCTAAATCGCTTCAGGCAAATGCCACGATGGTTCCTTTGAAAGGGCACGGCCGATTTCCTTCCCCATCCTTCCCTCACCCGAGCTTGCGCTCCGTCTCTAATGACCTCGTTGTCGACGGGACGTTAAACACTAATATCCTCCTCCTGATCTGTGCAATTTATCCTCTATGTGTCGTATTTTATATGTATTTCTCTACTGTAAGAACTACTGGAAATGGAATAAAACTATTATTTACTGATTGAAAGCTTATACGGTCTAATGTATGTGGTGTCGGCAAGACTCACCGAAGGAGAAACACCCCTCTGAAGATGTCCAGCGAAGCACTGGACGAAACGTTAGGAGCTGAAGAGTTTCATGGACCAAGACCTTACATCCCGCAAGGTTTACCAGAAGATATGACCATATCTTATTTGCAATTTCTTGACCTGCTACATGTAAAATAAACGTATTTGCTTACTGTCATAATACCATGCTCGTCAGTTACTCGTGCAAAACGATGTTTCCGACGTTTCCTCAACAGTCAGGAATTTCATTTTTCGAAGCACCACACGGTGCTTTCACATAAATGCTCCAGCACAGTCCCTGATATTTTGTCATTCATTTTTTTCAGTTCTTTGTGGAAATTCGTTCGCAGCTAATTGAATTTCTCCCGGTCTCGATAGGAATCGTTGCACGATGCCACCGTTACACATTGTAATACAGGGTGGTCCATCTGAAGTTTCCGATGAGGTTATCTCGAAAACTATACATCGGGTAAAAATAGTGGATAAGCTCGAAGGGGGACATCAAATGATACTACACGTGACCCCCCCCCCCTTGGGTGGGGCGGGTGGCAACTTTCAAATCTTAAATGGAAACCCCTATTTTTTTATTGCAGATTCGGAATCTCCATAAAAAAGTAAGTTTTGTCTAAAACATTTTTTAAACCATTGAAATCGAGAAAAACTAAAATTGGGGAAGAACTCCAAATTATTTAGAATGATCCGAGAAGGACGCATCAAATCGATACAAAATGTGCACCAATTCCTTTATTACGGCAAATTAAGCTATTTTTTTTTTTTTTTTTTTTTTTTTACAAAACGTATACTACTCGCCACAGTTTTGATCGAGGGGGGGGGGGGAGGGGGGTTGGAATGGTATTAAAATCTCGTTAGGGAACTCTTCACAATTGCATTACTTACCCGACTTTGGCGCTACCGCATACTGAGCCATGTATAGCGCACAAACCGTCAATACCGCTCTGAAGCGGTCAGTATTACTTCATAGTACTCAATATTGTGCAATAAATATTGTGCGTGTGAGGGTCCCTTTACGCTGCCACAGTTCTGTACACCGGGTCAGTTGCGTAGACATTTGGCACTGAACTCAGTACCCTCGCTGTCACCCGCAGTGCCGGACGAAGACACCATAAAGCAGTGGTGGCCGAGACTTGAGCTCGTGAGCCGCGCCCCACCACGGGTGCCAGGGCGCTCAGGCCGGCTGCACACTTCCCCCACCGCCACTGCATGCTGAGCCTAAGGGCGGGGACATCGCGCGTGCGCTGCAACTAAATGGCAATGCAGTCGCATTGCATACGACTTGATTTTATGTATCACATTTCTCAATAACGTAGATCACAAGAAAGTCAAATTTTCAGTATTATATAATTATTTTTAGCGTACTTAATACGTTATGTAACTATTATCTGTTACAAACTTTCTACATAAGGACAGACGCTGACAATTTCACAAATTTTCTCACTCAGGTTGCCACGTAATCATGATTTATATGGTTCCATAACCGAAAAAGTGCCTTCCACACGAATAACATGCTGATCAGAACAGTGTAGCGCTTTTGCAACCTTGTTATGGAGACGTGGAAAGTCTACACGAAGGAAACGGTGTGGACATCCTGGACAATTTTGACATTAAAGGAAACTGTTTTTAAAATGGGAATTACACTGCATTCCTGTCAGTTACATCTGCACACGCACAGGAGAGCTTTCAATTGAAACAGCAAACGGTCTCTGAAATACGTGTAACACTGGTAGTGTGCTCGAAACGTTTACAAAACTATCCTAGTCATTCCTTCACGACAACAACAAATTTTTCAAATCCCACATTTTCTTTAACGCCTGTGAGCTTAGGCAAATGGACCGAGTTTTTCAGAATCTGTGCCTTCTACAATGTAATTTCCTTTTTAAATGCATACCAATCACATCAGAAATAAGTTGTTTCGCATCTTCCAATGTCTTATTGTGGAGAGTATGCAGAGATGTACACTTAAATAGCGAGGTGGTCTATCTATTCCCTACGTTCTAATTTTCATTCCTGCCCTTTTCCTTCATAAATTTAACAACACCGGGTTTTAATTGGAAAAGTCGTTCCAGACATACCATTTGACTTAACCAATGTAATTTACATTAATATATAAATTCTCCATACCCTCCCCGTTCAATTCCACTGAAAGCTGTTGCTATTGACTGTAACAATGCATTCAACTTCAGAAACTTTACTATTCGTACCATTAATTTCTTAACGTGACGCATGACTGCAAATTTAGCACTATGTGCTTCCTGATGTAAAGGACAGTCATCCCCCTAGCTAAAGCTGTAATTTTTTACTTTGCCATTGCCAACTGAAACTTTAAATTCTGTCCGGATGGCACTGCAATGTCGTTACGTATCAAATTTGCAGTACGTGTCAATTATGCGACCACATAATACATACTGAGAAATCCCATTCAGTTTTAAGGGTTGTGACGGTAGGTCGCTATACTGCCGCTTTTTGTGGAAACAGCCACTCTATCTCTGACCGTTCTTCATATCACGAACAAACAGCGAAGTACAAACGGCCCTGACGCGACGATTCTGGCGAACTGAAGGGAGTTGTGTCACCCGAAAAATGCCACACCGCAGTACTAAATGAAATATCGCGCTTTACCGGGTACTTCCGAGAAGGACCGACGAAAGTCGAGGGAGGCCGAGCCTCGGGCCACACCTGACGCACATGAGGTTTGGCACGCTGTGGCCACCCCTGCCAAATGGTTCAAATGGCTCTAAGCACTAAGGGACTTAATATCGGAGGTCATCAGTCCCCTAACTAACCTAAGGACATCACTCACATCCATGGCCCAGGCAGGATTCGAACCTGTGACCGCAGCAGCAGCGCGGTTCCGGACTGAACCGCCTAGAACTGCTCGGCCACAGCGGCCGGCCCAACCCTGCCATTAAGGCTATCTTCACTCAGTGGCACCGGCTCGAGACCCAGAACAATCAGGTGCCCCGACGCCACGGAGATCAGTTACCACCTCAAGACGCTGCTTGGTCAGGTTCAAGCTGCTCAGCCTCGCATGGCTGTGGTCGGAAGTCCCGGAAACAGTGCTGCTAATGCCTAGGCGGTGAACATTCACAGTCGCTCTGACCGCCCACGTTGCGACAGGAGCCCACCTACCGCTACGTAGGTGGCAACTTGAGTGTAGCATTGTGCCACGGCACGCTGAAAACCAGTCCGTTGCTATGGCGGGCTTCCGTATGGCAGAGTGCTACGCCAGCAGTATTCGAAAGGTGGTACGCAGTAGCGACTGCAACTGGTATACTCACCCGGTGGTCGTTTGTTGTCCAGGGTTGTGAACCCACACATCTATTTTTACTTTTGTAATAACCGACACAAAATCTGAGTACCGTTTGTTCACTCTTGTCCAGTAAAAAGCTAGTAACACGTGTGCGAAACACACTGAATCTTTCGCTGCATCAGAATTACCAACTTCACAGAAGGTAAAACAATACAGACACATCTGTAACTGTCGAAGAGTCAGCAGGCTACAACCGTCGATATCTTGTCAAAACTCTCACCGAGACTGCCACTAATGCCCACGTGTCCACTTTCAGCAGAGCCTGCTGTTCTTGTGACGTCATTCCCATAGCGTCAAACAAGCCCTACGTCAGAATTACGACGGGTCTTACGAATCAAATTTATGTTCACGTAATTTTAAACTAAGCTGATGCCCAATTACGCAGGTAATTCAGTGCTTTGAAATGACAATGGGAGTCCCTAAAACTGTCTTTTTTGACGGATACAAATCGTGATTATAATATATTACGATTGAAGCTGGTTGAAAGAGACTGGAAGAGCTATAGACATATGACTAGAAAAGTGACAAAATGAAACTTAAAGTTTTCGTAATGTATACCAAACGATTCCGTCTGATGACAGTGTTACGAAACTGAAATTAGGTTCCGGAAGTTGTCGATGTATCTTTATCGATGTTCAGTTAATACTAATTTAAATATCTTTTAAGTTATCAGAATTGAGGTGCTTTTCCCTCCTGCCTCGACCGAAATAATTCATTTACTTCAAACAGCATTTTTTTAAAGAAGTGTGAAAACCAAGATGACATTTGCTCTCATATCAGGGGTTTTCAGATTAATTGATGGAAGCCGTTCTCCACAAAACCTGTTACGTTGCTGTGAGTAAGAGCCGATTCCGATTACCTATACACTAGTAAAGTTGAGTATAATTTCTAAAACGGAAACAGAATACTAAAACATGAACCACACGAAGAAATCTGAAAAAAGTAAATACAAATATAACGATCGATATGGAAATGGACGGATAATTTCCAGCAAGTTTATGCAGTGGCCGAAAGCGTCTGTTACATCAAATCAGAACCAACTTATGTTGCGTAGAATCTTAGGTTATCAAGAGAGCAACGAGTTCAACAGAATTTCATCACAACACTTGACAACGTTTACGAGGAGGGTAGCTTTGTTAACAAGGGTCAGTACCACGATAAATAGCACATCTGAAGTATCTGAAGTTAAGGGATTCTTTCGACGTTTCTGATAAATCTTATAAAGTGATAGAAGTTTTAACGTGAGTAAAGCGGTTCTTCGCGACCGTGAAATCCACCTTGAAGAATTTATCGACATTTTATCTGTGCGGTACCAGCGTCCTGTTACTCGACTTTCAGTAGCCGGGAAAGACGAAAAAAAATATCTCTGCAGTATTTAAAATTATAAAGCACCTTAGCTGTATGGCACGAAGTGTGGCACTGAGAGCAGCTCGACGCTCACAAAACTTTTCATCTGTTGGCCGGTGATTCCATAGCCGGAAGATCACCGTCTTTGATCTATTGTGGTATACATCATATTGTGACATATTAAAAGGTATTTTTAATATACGATGACAGTGTGTATAATTCACTGACGTATTTTACATGACTTCATAATATTTAGAACACTTAGCTATTACACACGGTGTCTCAAAACCTTTGGGTCAAATTGAAACATGCGGTGTCGGTGCACAACCGATTATATTGACGCGGGGCACCAATGAACGGAAATGCATATTTATTGTGTTATGGAGATCCACAGGGTACAGCTCATAACAACGTAGCTCATAGTAATTGTTCAAAGCGGTGATCGGCAGTCTCAATGCGTGTATGGCAACAGCACATGCAGTTCCACCGCACCATCGCACAGTTCCTGAGTTCATGTTACACACCGAAACAGGCAGCGGCTGATAAATAGCGTACACCCTCGACCAGCAGACAGACATATTGTGTACTACTTACCTCACTTGTCATGTGACGACCGCATACAACGCACCGGCGCTTTAACCTGTGCCACACCTGGTTTCAGTTGTCCAATGCATCAGACAGCTTGGGATGTGTCCATGGTGAAGTGTTTTACTGTGCACAGAGCATGACGCGCAGTCAAAGATGGACCGTTACTCGTCACGAGAGTTGACCGGACATGCATTTAATGTGGGGTGCGGCAGGACGTAGTGTCCGTAAAGTAACAAGAATATGTAGAGAACGCTTTCCCAACAGGCGTCATTCTAACTGGTAGAAATTTATCTCCATGGATACCAAAGTTAGGAGAGCCGGCCAAGGTTCCCGCCAAAGACATGTCCGAACAACAGACTTTGAGGAGATGGTGTTGGATCGTGTGGCCAACCACCTAGTAATAAGCGACTGTCAACCTGCCCGTGAAAAGCACACTTCGAAGGATACAGTGTGGAGAGTGCTGGTGGAACAAGTATCACACCATAAACAATGTTTGCAAACACTGGGACCAACGGATTTAAGCCCGATGTTTGCTTCTGTCAACGGATTATCCTCTGCAGTGTTGTAGTGCCCAACTTCGTACGGCTTCTATTGTTCACAGATGAGACCTCATTCACTGTGATGGTGTTTTCAACAGCAAAAACAGCCTTGTATGTATTGAGGACAATCCCGGCGCCACCCACATCGGTAGCCACTAGCAACGATTCTCTGTCAATGTGTGGGCGGGCACTGTCCCAAAATCACCCAGTAGGACCTTATTTGCTGCCCTCCCCGTTTGACTAGTCCAAATTACCTGTTGTTCCCGCGACATGTGCCGCCACAGTTCTCTGAAACTGTGCCCTTTGTTGCCTGCGAAAGGAAGTGGTTTCAACACGATAGTGCAACAGCCCACGTCTTATGTTAATGTCCGTGAGCACTTAAACAACGTGGACCCTCACCGCTGTATTGGAATGGAAAGTCCTGTCCAGTGGCTAGCACTATCGCCGGATCTCATACCTCTAGGCGATTTCCTCTGGGGTTACATCAAAACGTTAGTGTATGATACCCCCAAAGAAACGGATGAAGACCTGTTTGCTTGGATTCAAGCTGCCTGTCTCCTGATACAACAGACACCAGAGATCTTTGAGAGAGTGCAGCAGAACTTCATGTGCCATTGCCATCTGTGCAATGAACTGGCAGTTGTCACTTTGAACATTGACTATGAGCTACATTGTAGTTATGTGGTGTACACTGTGTATGTTCATAACACAAGAAATATGCATTTCCTACCAGTGGTTCCTTATCTCAATATAATCGGTTGTGAACCCACAATCAACTGCTTCAATTTGCCTCAGGAGGTTTGAGACACCCTGTACATTTTGACAAAGCTGACAGGGGATTAATCACATTTGAAGATGGAAATGAAGTGCTGAAACTGGTACTGTGAATGTGCTGGCACAAGCTCTTGCCAGCACACCCAGCAGCAAAGAGGTTGTGTGAAGATCATTAGAGGCCAAAGACAGACTCACAAGCAACGCGCCGCCAACGCCCTCTCGGCCGCCAGTATTTAGATCGCCGCCGCGGACCTGAGGGCCCAGTCAGTCACCAGTGAGTCAACGAGTAGTCATCAGTCGCAGCCCAGTGGGAGTCGCAGTAGCAGTTAGCTCAGCTTCTAGCGCAGAGTCGGGCAACACATAGCGACCAGAGTAGTGTAAATAGCGGGTCTTTTACTTCAAGGCTGTACCACAACACCTGGACTATCTTAAGTAACTTCTTGTTCTTATGAATAAAGACCGCTCTTAATATATGCGTGTAGTTGTGTTACAGGAAGAGGAGACCGGCCACCAAACCACGTCTTCTCCTTGCTTCCACTGGTACAGCTCTACAGGGACAACGAGACGACACAAAAGTGAACACCGTCATTTTTGAGCGATTCTGGATGTAATTATTGTATATACTTAGGACATATACGCAAGTTAACGGATATCACGTTAATGCCAAAATAACAGTGAGGTAAGTAAGGAAAGGAAAAAACGTTTTGTCTGCACAATATGGAAAACAACATTAAACACATTACCAGTTGTGAGAAAAATTTCTCGCTGTGGTACTTTCGGTGTTTGGAGGATAGTGAAACAGCGGTGACTTAAGCTGGAGGCACAACGCGGAGACGACGTGCGGAAGCAGACGTTTCTGAGGCTGGTGCGTTATCAGAGTGGGCCACTGGAACACAGCGAGGGAAAAACACAACAGCAGCAGCAGCAGCAGCTGGCGACGTTCTGCAACTACGGTTCGTCTCGTCAATCGTCGCCCCAACGTCAGAATGACGGATGTAGGGGTAACTGATCACAGGGCAGATAACAGACTGAAATCGCTCTGCAGAATGAAGATAGCGCAAACTGACGAGATACTTGTATGATTTTATACAGAATGAACGAAAGACCTTGTTCCCATTTCATCGCTGGTAGCTGGGACAACGAAGGTTTAACAAGTTATTCGAAAAAGGAACAGGTCATTCCCGTTTTCAAGAAGTGTATGCAAAGTGGCGCAAGAAATTCCCACAGTTCCAATTACGGATGCAATCAACAAAGTTGCGAAAACGCGGGTTAATTCGTTTTCAGAGTCCCTGGTCACTACTACTCTGAGTGAAACAGCAGTACCTAATATCTTTAACTAGTCAGAGATTATTTGAGGTAGAGAAGTTAGTGACCTTACCTAGTATTTTATTTGTAGGTAAATATGGACGTAGGTGGTGAGGTTTCCCAGGACAGCCCTTCGCATGAACCGCGTTAGGAAAACGAAAATGCCCTCTACGGAAACCAGTATGGATGCTGGAAACCGAGATCTAGCGCTATCATCTGGCTGTTTGAAGGACATAACATTACGCTCTTGGCTGTAGAACTTTTTAATCTCCGTTTCCAGTTTTGGTGATGCAGCCAGTTGTATTTTAACCAGCATGTGGATAGCGCGAGTTCATGCATTATGTTACTGGTGTCAGTGGTAACGGCTGTCGCTGCTATTATGAAGTGGGACATGATCCTGTGAGGGTGTCTACCGTTAGTTTTTACTTATATACAGGGTGCAGCGGGTGCAAGTGCAGATACACTCCTGGAAATTGAAATAAGAACACTGTGAATTCAATGTCCCAGGAAGGGGAAACTTTATTGACACATTCCTGGGGTCAGATACATCACATGATCACACTGACAGAACCACAGGCACATAGACACAGGCAACAGAGCATGCACAATGTCGGCACTAGTACAGTGTATATCCACCTTTCGCAGCAATGCAGGCTGCTATTCTCCCATGGAGACGATCGTAGAGATGCTGGATGTAGTCCTGTGGAACGGCTTGCCATGCCATTTCCACCTGGCGCCTCAGTTGGACCAGCGTTCGTACTGGACGTGCAGACCGCGTGAGACGACGCTTCATCCAGTCCCAAACATGCTCAATGGGGGACAGATCCGGAGATCTTGCTGGCCAGGGTAGTTGACTTACACCTTCTAGAGCACGTTGGGTGGCACGGGATACATGCGGACGTGCATTGTCCTGTTGGAACAGCAAGTTCCCTTGCCGGTCTAGGAATGGTAGAACGATGGGTTCGATGACGGTTTGGATGTACCGTGCACTATTCAGTGTCCCCTCGACGATCACCAGTGGTGTACGGCCAGTGTAGGAGATCGCTCCCCACATCATGATGCCGGGTGTTGGCTCTGTGTGCCTCGGTCGTATGCAGTCCTGATTGTGGCGCTCACCTGCACGGCGCCAAACACGCATACGACCATCATTGGCACCAAGGCAGAAGCGACTCTCATCGCTGAAGACGACACGTCTCCATTCGTCCCTCCATTCACGCCTGTCGCGACACCACTGGAGGCGGGCTGCACGATGTTGGGGCGTGAGCGGAAGACGGCCTAACGGTGTGCGGGACCGTAGCCCAGCTTCATGAAGACGGTTGCGAATGGTCCTCGCCGATACCCCAGGAGCAACAGTGTCCCTAATTTGCTGGGAAGTGGCGGTGCGGTCCCCTACGGCACTGCGTAGGATCCTACGGTCTTGGCGTGCATCCGTGCGTCGCTGCGGTCCGGTCCCAGGTCGACTGGCACGTGCACCTTCCGCCGACCACTGGCGACAACATCGATGTACTGTGGAGACCTCACGCCCCACGTGTTGAGCAATTCGGCGGTACGTCCACCCGGCCTCCCGCATGCCCACTATACGCCCTCGCTCAAAGTCCGTCAACTGCACATACGGTTCACGTCCACGCTGTCGCGGCATGCTACCAGTGTTAAAGACTGCGATGGAGCTCCGTATGCCACGGCAAACTGGCTGACACTGACGGCGGCGGTGCACAAATGCTGCGCAGCTAGCGCCATTCGACGGCCAACACCGCGGTTCCTGGTGTGTCCGCTGTGCCGTGCGTGTGATCATTGCTTGTACAGCCCTCTCGCAGTGTCCGGAGCAAGTATGGTGGGTCTGACACACCGGTGTCAATGTGTTCTTTTTTCCATTTCCAGAAGTGTATTTTTATATTTCGTATAAGTATATAGCCTACATCATTGTGTTCGCTTTTTAGCTGCGTCGAACTTCCCATAAAAAACCACGTCACGGATTGCGCGGCCCCTCCCGCCGGAGGTTCGAGTCCTACCTCGGGCATGTGCGTGTGCGTGTGTGCGTGCTGCTCTTAGCATAAGTGAGATTAAGTAGTGTGTAAGTCTAGGGACCGATGACCTCAGTAGTTTGGTCCCTTAGGAATACACACACACACACACACACACACACACACACACACACAACTAAAAACATACCACTCCTAATAGCTGTAACTATTAGCCTACAAATGAAGTAAATACTGATGTAATGTTGTTCAGTACGCCGTCCTCTGTCACCAAGAAATGTCTACGCTGATACCAGTGACCCCCTGTGCGTAACGTGACACGGCATCGAATATTTATGCTGGACTATGGCGGAACCCCGTAATTGCGATAGCAGAACAAAAGCTTTTCCAACCATCATGACAAAATAACCTCATTTAAACAATTCATGAGAGTTGCGGACCCGTATATACTACAAGTTAACGGCCAGCAGCTCGCTTTAATCGCCCGTGAGAGGCAGAGCGCCGCTGAAAGAGGCGTCCTCGTTGATGCTGTGTTCCTTGACTTCTCGAAAGCATTCGATAAAATACGGTACTAACAGTCAGTGAAAAAAAATACGAACTTACCGACAATCGGACCACATTTCTGACTCGATTCAGCGCTTCGTAATAGACAGAATTCAACACATCTTCCTTACCGTAACAAAATAGACAGGTGCAACGGTAAGTTCGGAAGAATCCCAAGAGAGTGTTACAGGACCGTTGTTGTTTACAATAAATGTTAACGTTCGAGGCTGTTCGCTGACGATGCAGCTCTCTGCAGCAAGGTTACGATGCTAGGAAACTTCAGTGGAATGCAGGAAGACCCGCACAAAACGGTTCAAATGGGTCTGAGCACTATGGGCCTTAACATCTGAGGTCATCAGTCCCCTAGAACTTAGAACTACTTAAACCTAACTAACCTAAGGACAGCACACACATCCATACCCGAGACAGGATTCAAACCTGCGACCGTAGCGGTCATGCGGTTCCAGACTGAAGCGCCTAGAACCGCTCGGCCACTTCGGCCGGCAGGCCCGCATAGAATGGACGATTGGTGCAGGGAATGGCACAGATGACCCTGAACAAAAATGAATGTAGCCTATTTTGCACAAATGGGAGAAGAGCTCCGCTACTGTTGTGTTCCACTGTGGGCGACTAATCACTGGAAACAGTAAGAATCATGAAACCCAATATATTGGAATAAACGAGTGGAGCACCATGAAGTGCAATGATCACACCGAACAAACAACCAGAGAAGCAGAGATGACACCGATAATCCAGTGGAGGAAGTCTGCATAATCCATGGAAGACGTGGCTAACAGAACACTTCATCGACCGATTACTCAGTACTGTTCATCAGTCTGCCACCCTTACCTAGTTCCGGTAGTTCAACCGTCAAGAGCATTCCTAATGAGATGTTCTGCATATACGTTCTACAGTTGGCGGGATAGAAGCCTGTCTGACACCTTTTGAAACACTGAAGAAATCAGATGTGCCAACAGTTGTCTTCACCACTGCGAAGTGATTACTGTATAGACTTCTCATCAGCGCTGTGAAGCATGCTGGGTCACCGAACTCAACACTCACGTGGATACGTATAGGTTTTATTAACACGAAATGCCGATATTTTGATATATCGATATTTTGTCCATTCCCAATGAATCGTCCGCATGGATACTGTACATCACACTGAATTCTCTAAAAGAGGACGTTACATCGAGTCACACGATTTTTTCCACTTCCAAGTCACTGTGTGTTTCGGCGTTCTGATCTAGTCGCAAAGTTCGCTATTAAGAAAATGCGTATTCATAAAGAAGAACGAAAAACTGAGATAAAAAATCTATTTATTGTCACTCAATAAAAATCAAAAATCGAAATGGCAATAACAGTGAAGACAGGCGATAACGGAGTGCAGTCAACAATAATGAATACGAACATTTTATGTTAGGCGTTACTGTTACCGATATCCAATGAAATAGAATTTATACTGTTGCCGATCACTGTTTGTTTATATCCTCAAGACGTTTCGAAGCTTTAAGTGGATTTACATGTGGTAGTATGACGGATGATTGTGTTGCGTTTCGACTTGGGGTAAATTGTTGCACTGCCTCCAGCGGTCTCCGGCTCCTTTCTCTGTCGTAACACATCACATGCTTCATCATCAGTGAACGTCAAAAGGCAGGTTTTCACATGGTAGTTCTCCAGACTGTCCGGTCTTCTGCCATCCTCTTCAGGTCTTCATAATTTCCTCTTCCCTTTATGTCATCTTGTATCTCCTGCTTCCTCTGTCTTCTCCCACAAACCAATCCTTCCAAAGCATCTGCTAGCAAGCACTCCCTTCTCAATGAATGTCCCAACCAGTTCTTTTTCCTTTCTCTTACAGCCTTCAGCAGTCATCTTCTCTCACTAACCCTTTCCAATACTCTTTCATCACCCACTCATTCCATCCAGCTTATTCTCTCCATTTACTTCACATCAACATCTCAGATGCTTCTAACCTTTTTTCATCCTCTCGTCTCTGCTCCATATAGTGCCACACTGCAGACAAAACATTTGCCATGCCTTTTCCTTAGTCTTTTATCTAATTTGCCACATAAGAGTCTCCTCTTTCTGTTGAATGCCTCCTTCGCTATGGCAATTCGAGTTTTCACCTCCTGCTGACATCTCAAGTCTTCAGTTATTGTGCTCCCAAGATATTTAAATGAACTTAGTTGGCTAATGGTAGATTGTCCTATTTTAATATTGGACGGTCTGTGTCTTGTACTGATGATCATACTCTTTGTTTTTGCTGTGTTCATTTGCATCCCATATTCCACACAAGCTTCATTCAAATCTTTGAGCATGTTATTCACTGGCCGCTCACTTTCTGCCACTAATTCCATATCAGTAAATCTTATACATTCTATTCTCTTTCCAGCAATACATATTCCTCTTTTCCCATCTAAGCCTTTCGCATTAATCTCTTCTAGGTACGAGTTAAACAACATTGGGGAACGGCAACCACCTTGTCTAACACATCGTCCAATGCTGTTTCCTTCTGACGTTTCATTGCCAAACCTTATTTTTACTTTCTGGTGTAAACATTTTTACTTTCTGGTGTATCAATCGTCTCTCTTTCTAATTTACTCCTTTCCTCTTCAAAATATCCATCAGCTTGTTCCACTTGATCTCTGTCAAATGCCTTTTCTAAATCTATAAAAACAGCAAAGATTTCTCTACCTTTTTCCATATGTCTTCCCATATAGTTCTTAACAGGCTAATAGCATCTCTTGTTCCTTTTCTAAATCCGAAATGCTCATCTGCAATCCCTCTATCCAGCTTGCCATATAGCCTTCTATTCAACACTCTCAGCAAGACTTTAGCTGCAAGAGAAATTAGACTGATGGAACTATGCTCTTCACATTTTTTAGTGTTTCTCTTTTTCTCTATTGGTATCATAACTGTTGCAAGGAAGTCCTCAGGCCATTCCCCTTTGTCTTATATCTCGTTACAGAGATAGATTATTTCTTTTTCTTGCCTTGTTTCCCAGACTCTTCAACAGATCTGCTGGGAAATCATCAATTCCACATGCCTTCCTATTCTTCCTCTCCTTCAGCGCCTTTTCTACATCACATGCAAACTGTAATATTTTATAAACAAAGATGATTGGACCTATAACCACTGGAAAGAGTGATACAAGTTACCCCAGAATAGTAACACAGCAGATACATACGTCACACTAAGAGACGTATACCCACCTGATGATGGTGGTTTAAATCTTTGAAACGCATTGTGGATGAAAACAAACAGTAAACGTGTTATTTCATTTGACAACAATACTGATTTAAGAATGGTAACACGATCGAATCTTTCCGCTCAAAACTGAATGCGACGTACTGCGTCGACCGTTTTCATTCGGTCGCTGCCAGACACGGGTTTCACGTTTCACTCGAAAGGGATGAATGAATGAGCAATTCAAGCGAAACGTAGAAATGCAACCGAATGAGCCACCGTTTTCCGACAGGCGACTGAGTCGGCTGCAGAGCCAGGAGCGCCGCGTCGTCCTGTTTGCCGCAGCGGCCGCGCAGCTTCCTCGCGCTGACCCACTTGCGCCGGCCTGATTGGCCGCGCACCGCCCTCCCCCAATTGCGACACGCGCCGCTCCTCCCCCCCCCCCCCCCCCCCCCCCCCGGCTACCGCGCTTCATTTGGCGAGCCGCCAGCCGACGCGCAGGCGCGCTGACGGCCGAATGCTGACGCGGCTGCACGCACCCCCGCGACGCTCCACGCCGCAGCCGCTTCACGAGTGCCGAGCGGTCAGCAGCGGCCGCCTGGCCCCTCTTCCGACAACCCGCGACACCCCGACGAGTCACGAGAGGCGCAGCGCGCGTTCCTTCAGCAGTGGCAGCCACTGAGGGCAGACGCCCGCGCACACTCGTGAGCAGTCTATGGCGGGCTGATTTCGCGTACCGCTGCCACCAATATTTCTTATACAGGGTGTTCGGAAATTCCACTTAAAATCTTGAAAGACCTGTAGAGGGGAGTGAACACATGTTGTGCTCTTCAGTCCTGAGACTGGTTTGACGCAGCTCTCCATGCTACTCTATCGTGTGCAAGCTCATTCATCTCCCAGTACTTACTGCAGCCTACATCCTTCTGAACCTGCTTAGTGTATTCATCTTTTGGCCTCCCTCTACCATTATTACCCTCCACGCTGCCCTCCAATACTAAATTGGTGACCCCTTGATGCCTCAGAACATGTCCTACCAACCGATCCCTTCTTCTAGTCAAGTTGTGCCACAAGCTCATCCCCAATTCTATTCAATACCTCCTCATTAGTTACGTGATCTACCCATCTAATCTTCAGCATTCTTCTGTAGCATCACATTTCGAAAGCTTGTATTCTTTTCTTGTCTGAACTATTTATCGTCCACGTTTCACTTCCATACATGGCTACACACCATACAAATACTTTCAGAAACGGCTTCCTAACACTTTAATCTATACTCAATGTTAACAAATTCCTCTTCTTCAGAAACGCTTTCCTTGCCATTGCCAGTCTACATTTTATATCCTCTCTACATCGACCATCATCAGTTATTTTGCTACCCAAATAGCAAAACTCCTTTACTACTTTAAGTGTCTCATTTCCTAATCTAATTCCCTCAGCATCACCCGATTTAATTCGACTACATTCCATTATCCTCGTTTTGCTTTTGTTGATGTTCATCTTATACCCTCCTTTCAAAACACTGTCCATTCCGTTCAGCTGCTCTTCCAAGTCCCTTGCTGTCTCTGATAGAATTACAATGTCATCGGCGAACCTCAAAGTTCTTATTTCTTCTCCATGGATTTTAATTCCTACTCCAAATTTTTCTTTTGTTTCCTTTACTGCGTGCTCAATATACAGATTGAATAACATCGGGGAGAGGCTACAACCCTGTCTCACTCCCTTCCCAACCACTGCTTCCCTTTCATGCCCCTCGATTCTGATAACTGCCATCTGGTTTCTGTACAAATTGTAAATAGCCTTTCGCTCCCTGTATTTTACCCCAGCCACCTTTAGAATTTGAAAGAGAGTATTCCAGTCAACATTGTCAATGGCTTTCTCTAAGTCTACAAATGCTACAAACGTAGCCTTTCCTTATTCGTTCTTCTAAGGTAAGGCGTAAGGTCAGTATTGCCTCACGTGTTCCAACATTTCTACGGAATCCAAACTGATCTTCCCCGAAGTCGGCTTCTACCAGTTTTTCCATTCGTCTGTAAAGAATTCGCGTTAGTATTTTGCAGCTGTCACTTATTAAACTCATAGTTCGGTAATTTTCACATCTGTCAACACCTGATTTCTTTGGGATTGGAACTATTATATTCTTCTTGAAGTGTGAGTGAATTTCGCATGTCTCATAAGTCTTGCTCACCAGATGGTAGAGTTTTGTCAGGACTGGCTCTCCCAAGGTAACCCATTGTAATATTTCTGGCTTAATCAGCCGTCATATTAGGCTCCAAGAAGCTGTTCCCAGAGCAGTGGAGATGCAAGAAATATATAGATGACGAAATGTGGTGTGAGGTACCTGTGACAGATGTTAGATTCGGTACCATTCCCGTGAGAAAGACCGCCTGCATAATGCTACTGCTCTGTGATTGGCTGCTGTGTTCGGAGCAAGGGCGCCAAAACGTTTAAGTATAGTTATTATTATTAGTTAAACTACTCATTCGAATGACTTTTCTTTTTAATATAAATGTATCTCAACAGCTGACTATCAGTCAGTCATTTTAGAATTATTAAAAACAATTTAAATCACAAACAAAAGACTGACGAAATTGCAGACGAAGCGCTTAGGAAGCTTTCGCGTCACGCCTTTTCTTCTATGGCGCGCGAAGTGTTTCGGGCTGTTCGTCACTCTGGATTAGGCAGTCTAGATGTACAGTCATGTTGTCTGTGGCAGGATGTGTTTGCCAGTATTCAGTATTAAAAGATTCACTCCGGTAGTCACGAGGCACGGACTCGTGTCACAAATAGTGTAAAGATACATTTTCGTAAACATTGTGTTTGATCCTGTACTTTGCTGTATCAGAGCGTGTTGTATTGAGATCATGTAGTCGTCTCGTGTGGCTATATTAAAATACACGAGTGGCATCCCAAAGAAGTGATACATTATTTCAGAACAGAACCTCACTAAAAGTCAGTTTCAGCCTCAAGATACAGAACCTACGACCTGCGTGCTGTTTTCTGCACTGTGGACATCATCTTGAAGACAGCAGGTTAGTGAACTATAACAGAACCTTCGTATTCCACACAGTGCAGTGGAAACAACTGAAACGTCCCCTTAGAACAATTGTACATGACTGTGCTTAAACTGACACACAATATTTTTAGCGCAACGCAATCTGACTGTCAGTAATCCCTACAAAAGAATGGCCCTGACCTATACGTTTGACAAATCACTTATCTCACAAAAATCTTGGTTACTCGAACTACTGCAATACAGCGAGCGCCACTACTGCCAGCTAAATAAAAGATTCAAACTACGGAAGGCACTAACTACTGATAGGCAGAGTTAGCAAGTGAAAGATTTTAATAGAGGACAAACAATGTATTTACCTTAATAGTCATCAAAAGTCATAATATATATATAGCAGTTCATGACATCCATCTTACAAATTTCAAAACTCCGCCATTTCGCTCCCCACATCCACCACTTCTGGCGGCTCACCTCCAACTGCGCAACGCTACGCGCTGTTAACATCCAGCTGCCCAACACTACAATGGCAGACAACAATGCAAACTAGTCACAGACTGCACACAGCACAGCCAGTGATTTTCATACAGAGCGCTACGTAACGTTGCCAATGGTTCAAATGGCTCTGAGCACTATGGGACTCAACTGCTGAGGTCATTAGTCCCCTAGAACTTAGAACTAGTTAAACCTAACTAACCTAAGGACATCACACACATCCATGCTCGAGGCAGGATTCGAACCTGCGACCATAGCGGTCTCGCGGTTCCAGACTGCAGCGCCAGAACCGCGCGGCCAGTTCGGCCGGCAACGTTGCCAATAAGAAAACATAAACAGCTTACTTACACAATTAGGCGCCTCACGTGTACTGCATGCACAGAACAAATGTGCTCAGTGACACGTCATCTGCAGTAATGCAGAGGTGGTAAAGGAGGATGGTCGTTAGTAACACCAACAAACAATTCATTCTTCCTGTCTTGCCATCATCCACTTCTGGTTGAAAAAATGAAACTGGCGTGACGCAGTACAATCATTGGATAATTTGAAATGAAACAGCGAAATATCCTTTTATGACTTCAGCACATTTGTTTGTTTGTTGTTGTTGTTGTTGTTGTTGTTGTTGTGGTCTTCAGTTCTGAGACTGGTTTGATGCAGCTCTCCATGCTACTCTATCCTGTGCAAGCCTCTTCATCTCCCAGTACCCACTGCAACCTACATCCTTCTGAATCTGCTTAGTGTATTCATCTCTTGGTCCCCCTCTACGATTTTTACCCTCCACGCTGCCCTCCAATACCAAACTGGTGATCCCCCGACGCCTCAGAACATGTCCTACCAACCGATCCCATCTTCTAGTCAAGTTGTGCCACAAACGTCTCTTCTCCCCAATTCTATTCAATACCTTCTTATTAGTTATGTGATCTACACATCTAATCTTCAGCACTCTTCTGTAGCACCACATTTCGAAAGCTTCTATTCTCTTCTTGTCCATGTTTCACTTCCATACATGGTTACACACCATACAAATACTTTCAGAAACGACTTCCTGACACTTAAATCTATACTCGATCTACTGTATGAAATTAATTCTGAATAGATGTTAACAAATTTCTCTTCTTCAGAAACGCTTTCCTTGCCATTGCCAGTCTACATTTTATGTCCTCTCTACTTCGACCATCATCAGTTATTTTGCTCCACAAATAGCAAAACTCCTTTACTACTTTAAGTGTCTCATTTTCTAATCTAATTCCTTCAGCATCACCCGACTTAATTCGACTACATTCCATTATCCTCGTTTTGCTTTTGTTGATGTTCATCTTATACCCTCCTTTCAAGACACTGTCCATTCCATTGTAGGAACACTTAAATTTTACTTGTTTACACTATTCCAAAACATGAAAGAATCCACCACACTGTACGTAGAGAAGAGTACTGATGCATTACAACAGCGGCTCGATGTGGCGACCACCAACGTTATTACAGACACTATCCTTACGCAGCGTTCTCTGCTACACATTCTCCGCCCCACCTGTTCTCTCTTCAATTTCTAGTGCAGCGGACAGAAGTCGTGCCAGCAAATCTTTCTCCGTATCTACGACAGTTCGTAAATTAAGCTTTCCATAAACTGTGATGCATGGATGTTTCTTCAGGTTTCCTTTCCAGTAGTTACCTAATGACTGTACTGCGTCATGCCTAATTCAGTTCCTCAAATAGAAGCGCGCGAGTTAAACATCTGAATCGAAATCGCAGTAGAACGGAAACGGTGCGTTTCCTAACACGGGTTCCTATTCGGAGTATTGTGTACTGACTCCTCTCTGCAAGTCCCAGAAGTTTGTAACAGTAATTTTCGAACACCTGGAACGAGCGTGTAGGAACTTTGGTACGGAAGGAGAATGGTCGACTTCAGTTTATTGGGAGAATTCTAGGAAAGAGAGTTTCACCTGTAACGGAGACCGCATACAGGACCCTAGTGCGACGTATTCTTGAATACTGCTCGAGTGCTAGGGATTCATACCAGGTCGGATTGAAGGAAGACGTCGAAGCGATTCAGAGGTGGGCTGCTAGATTTGTTACCGGTAGGTTGGAACGACACCTAAGTGTTACGGAGATGCTTCCGGGACTCAAACAGGAAACCCTGGAAGGAAGGCGACGTTCTTTTCGAGAAACACTATTGAGAAAATTTAGAGAACCGGCATTTGAAGCTGACTGCTGTACAGTACTACTGCCGCAAACACACACTGCGCGTAACGACCACGAAGGTAAGATATGAGTAATTAGGGCTCATACGGAGGCATATGGACGGTCGTTTTACCCCTGCTCTGTTTGCGAGTGTAACAGTAAAGAAAATGACTAGTATTGGTAGACGGTACCCTACGCCGCGCACCGCGTGGTAGCTTGCGGAGTATCTATATAGATGCAGATACCGTACAACTGCCTACGCTGTTGTAGCGATACAGACCGAGAGAAAAAGACAGGTTTACTCGTGCCGCTAGTGGAAGATCGTCATGCCAAATGGTTCAGAAATGTGGGAAAGCTATGCAAGTATGCTAAATGTGTTATGTACACGATGAAACAATGTCAAAGTGTATTACGTTTATCGAATACTAGTTGAATACCCTGCGTTGCCCGGATATGTATTTATTCCAGTTTTCTATTAGTCCATCTTCTTCTACGCCCTCTCTCTGTGCTCCTCCTGTCCCCTTATCTGTCACGTTATCACGTTCAATACGACGCTGGTGGATGTAACACCCCCACTGTTTCTTTCCATATTGGAACTAATAGCCGGCCGGAGTGGCCATGCGGTTCTAGGCGCTACAGTTTGGAGCCGAGCGACCGCTACGGTCGCAGGTTCGAATCCTTCCTCGGGTATGGATGTTTGTGATGTCCTTAGGTTAGTTAGGTTTAATTAGTTCTAAGTTCTAGGCGACTGATGACCTCAGAAGTTAAGTCGCATAGTGCTCAGAGCCATTTGAGCCATTTTTGGAACTAATGTGTGCACCAAATTTGGATGAAATTGTTCCAGGGATTTAGGATAACTTTTTTACCTGTGGCTTTGCCCGCCTAAGCGCACGTCGAACGTATTTCATATACATTTCAGATGTTCCACACGTACTACTTGCACACATATTTCATCTGCATCTCTAGCTAATTTTGCCCTGCAATTTCATTTTCACGTAGTTCAGTATTTATCACGCCGTATCTCCCGAACAATGTGTCTTAGACTAGTATAATTTTATAATTTCTGTACGATCTGTAGTGAATACATCTAGAAGTAAAGTAGTAATAAATTAAAACGTCATGCCGGCCGAAGTGGCCGAGCGGTTCTAGGCGCTTCAGTCCGAAACCACGCGGCTGCTAAGGTCGCAGGTTCGAATTCTGCCTCGGGCATGGATGTGTGTGATATCCTTAGGTTAGTTAGGTTTAAGTAGTTCTAAATCTAAGGGACTGATGACCTCAGATGTTAAGTCCCACAGTGCATAGAGCCATTTGAACCATTTGAAACGTCATGCCCCATGTGGCAGGCTTACTGCACGAAGAGCGAAAATGTAATGAGCGATACACTCTTTTCCTTTTATCATTTTGTTGAGGTTGTCAGCGACAAAAACTTTCGGAAAGGTATGAAATTACAGCCGAAGGTCGTGCGCTCCACCGATTTTTCACTCCACAACGACCACTTGACCTATGAGGTCTTTACCCCCAAAGCGATTCTCTCCAGACAGTATGTGAACCATGTTTAGCTTAAATGTGTGTGAATTCCTAAGGGAGTGAACTGGTGAGGTCATCGGTCCCTACGCTACACCCTAATTTATGCTAACTTATGCTAAGAACAAAACACACACGTGCCCACACACGTGCCCGAGGAAGGATTCGAATCTCCGGCAGGAGGGGCCGCGCAATGCGTGACATCGCGCCTCAAACCGTGTGTCTACTCCGCGCGGCTGAAACGAGCCCTACGGTTTAGGAGGAGATGCGGGACATACATTTTTATAATATATATGGATTTGATCGTGTAATTCGATGTTTGACGTGTTTGTCAAAGTGAGCTTTTACGACATGTTTGAGAGAAGTTTTGTTTGACGGCAGATTTGGTAAGACGACGGACACTGTGGGCGTTGATGCTTCACTGCGTATCTTGAGTGATGAAGAGTTTTATTACTATTTATCTCCCTCTATCGTGAGTTTGCACTACGCTGTAAACTACGATCAAGGATAAAAACGTAGCACTGGCAATTAACAAAGTGGTAGAGGCGTTGGGTCTTTCCCAACAATAGGAAAAGCTGCCCCACTGCTGGACAGCAAACCTTATTGGACTCTTATAAGATACGTATCAAGGAATTACTAAAAATTCTTTAAAGGTGAAAATATAAGAAATTAATAATACAATATCACAAAATAAATAGAAAATACGTGGTTTTTAATACAATTATTGTTCCCAAACAGCGCAGACACTGTATGAGAAACAAAATAACATGAATATTAGCGTACACAAAATATTAAATGACACAGTAATACCGTTCCTGTTACAGGACTTCAAAATGAAAATTTATGGTTTTTTTTTTTTTTTTTTTTTTTTTGTTGTGCAATGTTTACATAGAAAGCAGGCAGTAGTGTCATTGTCTGCACAAGCTGCAAGACCCCACCAACTGCCGATGCAGCACTACACCCTGTCTTCCTCGAAAGTCTTTTCGTAAACAAGACACACTGTCTCAAACCCGTTCCCTCTGCTTTTCATGCCTTCATCATCGTTAACGAAGTCGAGCTTTCTTTTTGACAACTACCGTCAATTTTCCTTAATTTTTCCTCGATTAGGATCATTCCCTTGTTTCTGTTTCTCGAGTAGCTGTATTCCTCTTCTATTTCTACAACAAGTTGTCGTTCGGGTGGTATGGATGTCAATATCTCACTCCTTTCCGAGTCCCACTTTATGAAACCCCGAAAAAAATTGTTACTTAACGTTTTGCTGTTCTTGCTGAATTGATGTGGCAACTTCAAATGTTCTGTTAAATCATGAACTAATTTTAAAAATTCTATCTTGTTTATGGGCAAAAAAAAACAGTTGTCTACATGCTTAAGATGTTTGATTAGCTCGTCTTCCAACTCATCAGTGAAGGTGATTTTAAATCTGCCCAAGATGCTACCATTATTGAACATTCCACTACTTTAAGGGCAGAAACGCTTTCTCCCAGTGAGCTCTTACGAGCAGAAAAGTGCCTTGTTGCTTCCCTGATACTCAGTTCTCCAGCTCCTTTGCCGTCGACCGATTTTATCATTGTCTCCTCGACCTATTTTGGTTTCTTTGAAGCTGACATTATGACAACAAGCCGTTTACTGATTTAACATCAGACCAGAACTACAAAGGATTTTCTGTGAACACTTCACGCGCCGCTCTTCTTATGCTAATTTTGGCTTCGTTTAGGTTCAGTTTGTCCGTGATGCCTGACTACGTTTAAATACGCAATGAAGCTGTCTTTGCTTCCGTAGCAGTTTTCTAACATGGCTACCAAAACACATCGGGCCTTTTCCATGCCTCACAACTTTTCTTGCACATCCCTGTCTACAACGTATTGTTCAGTACTCTTTAATGTTTTCAAATCATGCTGAAAATTGTTAGTGATGAAGATGAAATTATCATGTTGACCGCTCAGATAATATGAAATCCTGAACATCAACAAATGTAAAACCGAAAAGGCGAGGTACTGTTGGAATACACCATGAATCTTTGGAATCTTATTCAGCGGTCAAATATCTACGAGTGTCCAAACAGAGTGATTTGAGGCAAGCGACCACAAAAATGAAATTGGTGAAGGAAGGCAAACGCAGTGACTAAATTCTCTGGAGGAATCCCAAAAAAGACAAACCATCGACGTAGGAGGCCGCTTACACAGTCTTTACCCGGCCAATTTGTGTGTGTTGCACGTCATCGTGGGACCCTCATGGAGCGTCATTCTTTCCTCACACACTCTGCGAATGAAAGGAAAATGGGGAGCATGTTAAATGAGATGAGATATTGACACGCTACGAATTCTCTGGCACAGACCACGTGGTTCAGATGTATTTGGAAGTCTGGTACTAAGAGTTCTAATTTCGATCTCCCAGAAACTGGTTACTGCCAGTCAGCCAAGAATCCGGCCCATTATCGCTAGATTACGAAGGGATGCAGGTTACGTATTTCGTTGGACCTATATATGGTGCAAGAGAGGTAAATATTTTTTGTTTAGCTTTTTAGTGCACGTATCACGTGTAGGGACTCCAACTTAACGTCGGTGGCACATAATTCCGGTCGCGAGTAGTAGTGGGCGTTGACGCCATTAGGCTCGTGCTGGGTAGAAATCTGAAGGTAGAGATTATTCTTTTAAGTTTTTGTCTATAAACAGCGCTCTGTTTGTGACCGTTACGCCGCATCCCCATAAAACTCCATCACGCGAGGATAACCTTTTACTGACAGCACTTCCGTAATTGTGTAGGGCACATATTGGCCGCTTTTTACGAGGAGCAATGACAGCGCCCTGAATATGGGCATTAACGATTCCATAAAGGAGTGTTTTTCTGGGACATAGGAGTTATGGAAACCGGTCGTTTTTACTGCCGGTTCACTGCGCGCCTCTGCTTATCAACAGGGCGCTTTGTTTCTGGGAGAAGCGACGCCAGTCCTCCCAAGGACAGAACAGAACAGTTGTTTGTTTTGGTGGTGACACTTGTTTGCTTCTTTTGTATTTCATCTTACGGGAGGATGCTGTATAGAAGCGCAGTATTTAAAGGAATAATAGCTGCACTTTTTCAGAGGCGCGCGCTCACACACACAATTTTTTCTGTCTTGGTGACACTTTATTGTTTGTTATTTTGATAACGCATTTTTGGCTAACTCCCATTATCGGATCTGTTTCACGGCCCGGTGAGCCACAAGCTTCAAAATAGCAGACAGGGTGTGTTTGTGACCGCTGGCCTATACAAAGATATCTATGTCTTATTTCGTATTCAGAGGCGCAGCAGTAAGTCAGATGGACCGCAGCCTTCTGAAGAAAACACGCTGACGTTCGAACAGTACGCATCGCGAGGTGTGTGTGCGCAGTCAGAACCAACCCATCTACCGCTCACTAGCAGCCACTACCACGAAACATCGCAACTCACTGGGTTTTTGAGTGAAAACAAGGTTGTTAACGTGAATGTGAATTCCTATCGATGACTGACGATTAAGTGCAGAGTTAAGCTACAGTTTCTTTGCCCTGAGGAATTTTGTAAGTTTTCATTAGTTTTCAGTGAAAAACAAGGATTTGCTGCGTGTAGGTTGACAAAATACATTATAACCTACAACTGTAATATGATAACAAGACGTGCAGGAGACATTATGAATCTGACTCCATATATATCGAAAAATCGATAGTTAAATCGAAACAGGCAGTATTTTGACTGCCATCCCGTCTACTGCACTAAAGATTTGTTTTTGTAATAGTGTTTCCAAGTTACTGATACGTTTGTTAAAATTTATGGACAGTGATCAAGAAAACCAAGATAGCAACAGAAATGGCAACACCTCTGCTTATCACAACGAGACTGCCACGCCATAAGAACAAAGTGACTGAGTGTTACAAGACATTTTCATGCAAACATCAGTCCAGCTTACAAAGTCACATCGCCTCTTACTGTGTTTTCTCTTTTTCCACAGGATAACCACAGCTTTTATGAAAAGACTGTTTGACATCTGCATGATCCTATTGTGAAATTGTTTTTGTAATGCCATATAGCCTGATGATGAGGTATACCCTCGAAACATATCGCAGAATAAATAACACATTAGTATTAAAAAAATGTGACTGGTAGAGGTAGTTAAAAACCCTTTACACAATTTTTCACACAGTCACGGTCGAAAAATAGTCCAAATGGCTTCAAATAGTGAATAAACTACTCGTAGAGACGACATTAAATATGAAAATAATGCTGTAAATGTGACAATGTGTGTGTGTCCCAACAAAACAATAGGAAAAGAAATAAAATAACAGGCATAAGAATACAAATTTATAAACTCTTCGATCTCAGTACAATGCTGAGTTACTTAAAATGTTATAAAGAGTTTTCAAAGGTTCTTTTCTCTCAGCAACAAGTGGTTATGAAAGGACTGTGTACTAACTAGTTATCCGAAGATATTGGACGACCTGCTTAAGTTACACTATTGGCCATTAAAATTGCTACGCCACAAAGATGACGCGCTACAGACGCGAAATTTAACGGACAGGAAGAAGATGCTGTGATATGCAAATGATTACCTTTTCGGAGCATTCACACAAGGCTGGCGCCGGTGGCGACCTACAACGTGCTGATATGAGGAAAGTTTCCAACCGATTTCTCATACACAAGCAGCAGTTGACTGGCGTTGCCTGGTGAAACGTTGTTGTGATGCCTCGTGTAAGGAGGAGAAATGCGTACCATCACGTTTCCGGCTTTGATAAAGGTCGGACTGTAGCCTATCGCGATTGTGGTTTATCGCATCGTGACGTTGCTGCTCGCGTTGGTCGAGATCCAATGACTGTTAGCAGAATATGGAATCGGTGTGTTCAGGAGAGTAATACGGAACGCCGTGCTGGATCCCAACGGCCTCGTATCACTAGCAGTTGATATGACAGGCATCTTATCCGCATGGCTGTAACGGATCGTGCAGCCACGTCTCGATCCCTGAGTCAACAGATAGGAACGTTTGTAAGTCAACAACCATCTGCACGTACAGTTCGACGACGTTTGTAGCGGCATGGACTATCAAGCTCTGAGAAAATGGCTGCGGTTACCCTTGACGCTGCGTCACAGACAGGAGCACCTGCAATGGTGTACTCAGCGACGAACCTGGGTACACGAATGGCAAAACGTCATTTTTTTCGAGTGATTCCAGGTTCTGTTTACAGCATCATGATGGTCGCATCCGCGTTTGGCGACATCGCGGTAAACGCACATTGGAAGCGTGTATTCGTCATTGCCATACTGGCGTATCACCCGGCGTGATGGTATGGGATCCCATTGCTTAGACGTCTCTGTCACTTCTTGTTCGCAATGACGGCACCCTGAACAGTGGACGTTACATTTCAGGTGTGTTACGACCCTGGCTCTACCCTTCATTCGATCCCTGCGAAACCCTACATTTCAGCAGGATAATGCACGACCGCATGTTGCAGGTCCTGTACGGGCCTTTCTGGATACAGAAAATGTTCGACAGCTGCTCTGGCCAGCACATTCTCCAGATCTCTCACCAAATGAAAACGTCTGGTCAATGGTGGCCGAGCAACTGGCTCGTCCCAATACGGCAGTCACTACTCTTGATGAACTGTGGTATCGTGTTGAAGCTGCATAGGCAGCTGTACCTGTACACGCCACCCAAGCTCTGTTTGACTCAATGCCCAGGCGAATCAAGGCCGTTATTACGGGCAGAGGTGGTTGTTCTGGATACAGATTTCTCAGGATCTATGCACCCAAATTGCGTGAAAATGTAATCACATGTCAGTTCTAGTATAATATATTTGTCCAATGAATGCCCGTTTATCATCTGCATTTCTTCTTGGTGTAGCAATTTTAATGGCCAGTAGTGTATATGTAATGTTTAGTCAGGGATTTACTGAAATATCCTTTCCTTAATGGGAACACTAATGAAAGAAGATTCAGAGAGCCAAGAACGATCAGGTTATATTCATTTAAGCCTTAACATCACGAGAGCAAAGTCAAGGATATCAAGGCTCTTGACAAAATTTCAAAAATATTTAACTCTCGGCTTTGACGATATGAAAGTTAACAGTAGCTTATACGTTGACCAGCTAGAGGAGGTTGTTAGAAGACCCCACAATGAAGTTCAAGTTATGGTCATCAGAAGTTTACTAGGACGCTGGATGGAACCTGTTCATCAGGAATTTGGCACAGCTGTTTCTAAGGCCTTTTTGACAGACTATTCAAGCGCCAGAAAACGATGAATTTAGAACGAGAAAATTTGCGTGTGATATGGGGCCTTAAAAAGAAAACTTAAACGGAATCTAAGGATCCCATTCTGTTCCGGCGTAACATCAAGCGCCTGCATTTCGGCCTGGAACGATATAGCAGAGAAGGCTGAGAGACGACGTCACCCAATAGTACGCTGACTATGACCACACCAAGACAGGAGCGGCCCCTATACGTAGAGAAAATAAGCGCCGATCCGCGCTAGCCGCGGCTTCACCAGAAGACGAGCCGCAACTTGTGAACAGTATTATTTGCTTACATGGAAATTGTATGTATCGTAGGACATTGACTATTTTCATGTCGCCATTTGCTTGCGACACTTCATTCTAAATTAGGGTTGCCATCCGTGGCGGATTTAGCGGACAGTCCGCGATTTTATGCTCGAAGACGGGTGTCCTGGACGAAGAGGAAAATGTCCGCGAAAAAGGTGGCTAGTAAGTAAGGGAAAAAAAAATTACGCACGTTTTGCCACTGGCCACCGATCAAGTGTTTCATAACTCCTGTAAATTTGACGATCGCCGTTGAAATCTGTACTGATATTCCGTGTCACTTCAGAATCGCTCGGCTATTTTCAGAACAGACTGTGGAAGCAGTGGAATAATCGATTCTTTGCTGTCGGTATCTGATATTCTTTGGTCGTGTAAAGTTAACATTCAACTGTGCGAAGTGTACTTGCCGGCCGGTTTGGCCGAGCTGTTCTAGGCGCTTCAGTCTGGAACCGCGCGACCGCTACGGTCGCAGGTTCAAATCCTGCCTCGGGCATGGATGTGTGTGAAGCTCTAAGGGTAGTTAGGTTTAAGTAGTTCTAAGTTCTAGGGGACTGATGACCTCAGATGTTAAGTCCCATAGTGCTCAGAGCCATTGTATCTTTTTGGAGTGTACTTATGGTGTTGTTACTGCACAGAATTTGAAATTTAAAATGTCGAAACGAAAAGTACATTTTCGTGTAGAATATATTGATGCGTTTCCAAGTATTAAACGTGGAAGAAATGATCATGAGGATATTTGCAAAGTGTGTGGGTAAGTGCATGTTTTAGAGGAAAGAAATAAATGTAAATTCATAACTACGGAAGTAAAAGAGTTAATGTCAGATCTCTCCCAGTATTAGCAGTCAAAATTTCAAGAGGATGTCATGGTATTTTATCAGAAAGTTACAGATTATCTGATAAAATGGAGCAAGCCTTTATCCGAACTTGAACATTTTGATTGGAGACTGTTGAAGCCTTTACCTGATTGGGAAAAAGTTGAATGTACACTGAAGTGGATGCAAGAAAGCACAACTTGCAAAGTGGATGAGAGTTTGCTATTTGACCAGATAGTGAAACTGAAATGTTTTCTTACACGGGAAGGTAACCAGAATTTGGTGATGATGCCTCATAAAAAGTCGGTTAAATTTTTTGAGGATTGTGTTTCTAAAGAGCAGTATTCAGAACTGCTTGCTATTGTGCAGTACTATTTCTCCATTCCAAGTCATAATGCCAATGTGGAGAGAGTGTTTTCGCTAGTCAATGCACAATGGACAGAAGAAAGAAACAGGTTAGCTTTAACATCAGTCAATGCAACGCTCCAAATCCAATATAACATGAAAAACACCAATTGTACAGATTTTCATAGACTGATTCAGAATCGGAGCGAGGTTCTTTCTTCAGTCCAGTGCTCAGAGAAATATGACTGGTTTAAAGCATAAAGTGAATGATATATGTCAATTGTAGCAGCATGATTGTGTATATGTTAATAATTTTTGTTCAGTGCTTTAATTAAAAAGTTATTTAACGTCAATTGCAATTAATTTTCTTCATCATTAACCACTCCTTTATAGAAACCATTAATGTTTGGATTAATTTTCCTTGTTGATTACAGTTTCTTTCCTGACAGTATTACTGTTTGAATTATGGTAATTATGAAGATTTGGTTGACGTGCAGAAAGCTGAACGGACATTGTGTGATTCCAGGTTTCAACCACATCTTCATAATTACCAGTGTTAAGTAATGATGAAGATTCAACTGAAATGCAAACCAATGGCCACTTGCACAACATATCGGTCCATGTTTCAACCACATCTTTATAAGCACCGAATTTTGTCCTTGATTTTCGTCCTTGGATTATGGCAACCCTATTCTAAATCTGCTAAGTACTGTCAATTCTCTTTACTGTAATAAGCTCCATTAATGTGATCTGCTTGAATTGTTGTCTAGCTGTCCGAGAAAAAAGCTTCCTAGGCAACCTATATTAGACGAGCTGGCCGTACAAGACACATTCCGCAATTCTGAATTCCAAAACCCATCAGATCAAAACAGAAAAGTACGCGTTTTTTGCGTTGCACCTAGTACCTTAACGATGTTAAGGAATTATCTGTTTGGCAATGGATGTCGACTTAAGTCTGGAAGTTTGCTCACAAGGAAAGCGTTCATGAAGGTAGTTTAACTCCAAAGCCAAGGCTTAGATTCACAATAGGTGCACAAACTGACCATAAACCATTTGACTGATGCTCGTGCGGAAAAGTAAAAGGTTGTAAAGGTTAACAACAACGAATTTAAAGTGCTCGAGTACGGAACTGTAAAGAAAGTTTGAGTCACAGAAAAACATCTAAAAAGGAAACTTTCTTTGTATTTTGATTGGTTCCACCTTTGGCAAACAATTTTTGTTTTTTCCTTTTTTGTACCCAGACGTGGTTCGCTGAAGTCTTTGCCTTCCTCTCTGGCCCGAGGCGTTTCGCTGGTTACAGTATCACCAGTGTATAGTTTTTGTTTCTTTCTTGTTAACACATTCTGTGGTTTCTGTATTTTACATTATAACTGTTATTCTTTCATAGTGCCTTATTTTTACTTTCTTAGGGGTCCACTTGTACGTGGAGCCCGATTTTGTAATACAATTAATGAAAAATGACCGGAGACGGTTGTCATATGTAGAAGAGATTGTATTTTTGACACCACTGAACAAAAGATGTTGCCTGAGTGGCAGCATCGATTGTAAGCAGGGGCGCGCGGTTCGCAGAAGTAGTTGCCGTTGCACTCTGTCATAGGTAGGATGTAACACTTAAAACTAGTGGCTATCTGGGAGAATTTAGTTGTTGGTCTTTGGACGAATGATATTGTTTACACTCACACAGAACCAGTACTTGTTAGGTCGGAATTATTTCTAACGAGTGAAAAGCGAGTTATTAATTTGTGAGGCTGTAAGGTTATCAGGAACTGGAGTGATACTGATCGTTAAAAAAATACTGAGCATTGCCCACGGCAATTATAGAAGAGTAATGAATTTATACTGTCACTCGAAGGTAAGGTAACTGGAACAAATTTGTATGGTAATGAAATTTTGCATATTTAGTTTTAAGTATGCAGCAACGCAATGTGGATTTCGCTAATTTTTACAGCGCTGTCCCTTGAATGTAAGAACCAAGTATTTTTAATCAGACTTAATGTACTGGTTGGTTAAGCGTACCCGATTTGTAATATTTTGTGTGTTTTGTAATCCTGATACAGAGAAGATAAATTTTGGAATCTATTTTGTCAAACGATGTCAGACATTTTGTCATGTAACAATCCAAGTGTTTTTTATTACGACAGTAAGTGTGAACTGTAGAACAGCTGAGAAGTTCACTGATTTTTAAAATTATGTAAAATGTTTCGAAACAGATTTTGTGAAGGAGAAACTTTATTTTGAATTCAACTTTCAAACTGAAGCATTTGGTCTTAGGATATCCCCTTATCAGAACCTCATCCCTATCATGTCGTGTTTATTTAAACCCATTAAATATTTTTCTTTTAAAAAATCATTTTTAGTCAGAGTCAGAAAAATATTAATGTGCCAGAATCAGAAAAGTGTTACTATTTGTAGTAGCTTCAATGCAGGCAGCATTGTACAGCGCAGAACTAATATCCAGTATTTTCACTGAACATTTGCAACGTTATTCATTTGGTTGGTTGGTTTAAAAGAGGGGGAGGGGGGAATAATTCCACAAGGGTGGGAGTAAAATAATCGAGAGATACAGAACACAGCTGGAAGAAAGGAGAAAACAACAAGCCTGACGAAGGGCAGCAAACACTAAAATGGACAAAATCGGTCAATAAAACCACAGAGAGATACAAGAAACATGTAGAAGACATCAAAACAAGAGAACAGACTACCATTGCTGGCTGACGACGAGAATAAAAAGGAGAAGCCAGCCACTCTGCAACACATTAAAACCTCCACCTTAATAGCACTAGGATGGAGGACACAGAGAGACAAAGGACATGCGCTAAAACTGAGATCAAATGAACAGAACGTAAAACTAAAGCTGCTATTGAGGCATTGTCGCCCAACACCGAAGATAGGGTGCTGGAAAAGTTAAGAGTCCGCCGCAGAGCGGCGAAAAGTAGACAGTCCAGCAAGAGGTGGACGACTGTCATTTGGGAGCCACAGCGACACAGCTGGAGGTAACCATGCGCTAGCCATGTATGGCAGAGACAACTGATTCCCTGCTAGAGGACCGCATGGAAGACTTCTCACACCTTCGTAGTCTCCTTAATGACACACAGTTTGTTGTGCGTAATGTTATGCCATTCCACCCCCCCCCCCCTCCCAAATCCGAAAAACCCTGCGGTGTAAGACAGAATACAGGTCAGTTTCGGAGATGCCCATCTCCAGAAGCGGTTTCCGCGTAGCCTGTTTGGCCAGCCTGTCGCCAAGTTCGTTGACTGGGATTGCGACGTATCCTGGGGTCCAAACAAACACCACTGAACAATGGGACCGTTCCAGGGCATAGATGGACTCCTGAATGGACGCTACCAAAGGATGAGGAGGGTAGCACTGGTCGATAGTTTGTAGGCTGCTCAATGAGTCAGTACACAGGAGAAATGACTCGCCAGGACATGAGCGGATGTGCTCAAGAGCACGAGGTACATCCGCCAGCTCTGCAGTGAAAACAATGCACCCATATGGCAAGGAGTGATGTTCAATATACCCTCCATGAACATACGCAAAGCCTACGTGACCATCAGCCATCGAGCCGTCGGTGTAAACCACATCATGGCCACGGTATATGTAGAGAATCGAGAGGAAGTAATAGCAGGGAGCTGCAGGGTTAACAGAGTCCTTAGGGTTATGCGAAAGGTACAGAAGAATCTGCAGCCTAGGTGTGCACCATGGAGGCGTACGTGAATGGACCACGAGGAGAGGTGGTAACGTTAGGGAACGACTCCAGTTCAGACAGAAGGGACAAACATTACGCATTTAATATACATTAGCAAACAAAAGACACAAAACTTATTAAGAACGTTACAACTTATTTCCACATTATCTTGCTCGTGAAAACGCACATTAAAACTTGCACCATATCGCTGTTTACAAGATACAAAAATCAAGATTTTTTCACCCAATTTTTCTGCCCACTGAGCCATGAGCTGATGCTGTTCGAGCCTTCTAACATTCTGCATGGTGTGTTGTCTGCCTGTTCTAAGTCGTGTCTCCCTACCACTTTCGCATAACGACGCTCTGAGCGTGTTTTTAGGGAACTGACTAGTTTGAACATGGGACCTGTTGCTGGTAAGGAGACGCCAAACTACACATGACATGTAGAGTTCAGAAGAGTTCAGTGAGACTAGCAATGATATAATCAAATATTTAATGATTTCAGCGTCAGCTCCACTGCACTCCCTGTAAAAGAATCTTAATACTAACTAAATTTAGTGGAAGGGGTTCAAGGCTTTCCTATTTTTAGTTAGCGAGTAAAATAACGTCCAAAAAGCAGTTAAGTTTACCATTGGAATTTTTATTCTACGCACAAAACGTTGTTTATAAATTGCGCTATTGATGAAAGGAAATATTTTATTACAGGATGATAAAAACCGACTGCGTTCAACGAAAATGTGAACGAATATTCCTTGAATGGGTTTCCAAGTTCTGTAATGGATCGAAGGATGACTTATGCCATATCACATCTATAATGTAGGTTTAAATTAAGTTTCATAAAGGAGAAAACTATCAAAATGATCTACAGTGACCCTCAATTATCTTTAATTACGTATTTAACTTGTCGTAAATTACAGTGGCTGATGTGGCTTCTCAATAATTATAAAACAGAAAAATCATTGCATTTCAGATTTTAACTTCAAGTAGCAAATGTGAACACCATGAGATTTAATTGACGATCGACACCAGTATTACGCAAAAAGGGGATGTAACAGATGAGACTTCTGCAGTTCTGAGTGAAGCCTTATGCGCTCTTATGCGGCATCGCGTGCGTTCATTACCTTGTCGTTGGTTACTCAGCGTCAGGGAGCGGCGAGCGGCGCAGCTACACACACCTCGCCGTCTCGGAAGCAACTCTCCTCTAACATCTCCTTACTACAATTTGCCGAAGTTGGTTTAAGAAAAGCTATCTGGCTGTGTTTTCAACTGACCAATCAGGGTCTCAATGTTAACCTCAAGCTCTGCCTACAAAAATTCTGTCTATCCAATGAGAAACGCTATACTTTTGGTGGTGTGGCAATGTATTTAATATTTGCAACGTAACAGAGACGCGTATAGTCTCACGCTAAAACTTGCAGCTGGTGTGGCCCTTTTAGTGTTATTGTAAAATCTATACTGTTTTTCTGGAGGGCTCTATCTTTTAACATGGGCTGGGGGATGGTCTTGGCGGTCGGCTGGTGATGTGGATGTCCGTCCCTTATCGCAGGGCCTTCTAGCTTACAAGACTCTGCTCTCGGCTTCTGCTCTCTTTTCTCCCCTTGGAACTGCGTCTGTTTCACGGTGGGAAGGTATGACATGCATTTAGGCGTTCTTGTGTTAGTCTGTGGTATTCCACTCGTTGATTGTATTACTTTGGTTAATTTAATGTCAGGATTTATTCGGAGCTATGTGACATACTGCCGGACTTGCTATCATGTGAGGGTTTTCATGGAAGGTGTTGGATTTGCCTGACACCTTACAGCCTGTGGAGTTATTTTCAATATTTTTAATTTTTTCTTAGCACGAAACCGAAAGCAGAACATCGTTAACCTGAGTGAAATGAGGCATAGGGTGAACTCTAGCACCACTCATTTCATCCACTGGATTTCAGAACTGCAGACTGAAATGGGCCCCACAGCGACAGTGCCACAATAGACCGGTATCTAAGTATTTCAGCAGCGCATGACAATGCGAGCATTAGGCTGTACACGTCCTGCGGCGCGGGAACGAAAGCAAGTTACGTCACAAAGGAGAGAATGCATGTCGTCGCACTTCAGTACAACTGGCGACTCTTCCTGGGACCAGCAGCGCTGGAGGCAGCCGGTGGCGCTTTGGGCTGCAGCTGAAAGCTCGTTGCGACCCATACAAAAGAGGCCAGAGAGAAGCAGCCCCAAGGCTCTCCCCCCCCCCCCCCCTTTCCTCTCTCCCTCTGTCCCCCCCCACTCTCTCTCTCTCTCTCTCTCTCTCTCTCTCTCTCTCTCTCTCTCTCTCACACACACACACACACACACACACACACACACAGTCTCTGGCAGACTAATTCTGGCGAGCTCTGGACTCGGCGGCTGCTTTTAAATTCGCGGCCCCAATCTAGGTGAGTGGGAGGTGGCCCTTGCTGCAGGGCGCGTCAGAGGTAATCCACTCGCGGGGGCTGCCACCCCATTTCATGCCACGACACGCCATTACGTAAAACTGGAGGCCGAAAGGACGTGAAGCGCTGCGTCTGAAAGCTAGCGAAGACAGCCCTTAGCCCACAGAAGTTAGATTCGATTCTACACGACTCTAAACGACGCAACCCAATCGCAGTCTCGTCATTCCTCCTCCCCCCACCCCCCCTCCTGTTCTGCGCGTGGTACAGTAACGGTTCTCATACGAAATACAAGTACTGGTAAGTAATGGTTCACCTCAATACCAGAGCGTCAGCGATTCTGACCATGCAGAAGACTCGGTTTCAGTTCCCAGTTCTCCCACGAATTTTTCCTTGGTGGGAAGACTGGAACGGGGTGTTCACATCCTCGTAATACCAACTGAGGAGCTACGTGAATGGGAAGTAGTGGGTTCAAGGACTGGAAAGTGGATAACTGCCGGAAGGGTGGTGTGCTGATCCCATGCCACTACAAACCGCGTCCCATTTCCGCCCAGACCGCAAGTGCATGACGATACATAGCGGAGGATGACAAGGCGGTCGGACGTCGCGCGGTGTTCAGTGTCTGATCACCGACTGCAATTTTAATGGGTACTGACAAATATGGACTGATAAATCTGCATTTCAAAACCCTACACTGCTGTATTGACGTATATGGTGAGAAACCCGACGTCTGTAATTAGTATTTAGTAGGACAGTCGCACATTCAGAATTGAAAGAGGAGCCAGGCAAGGAAATTTCCGCGCCACGATTCTTAGCAGCCCTTGAGGAAGAGGTTCACACCCAGACTGCGAATGATGTGGTAGTGGTACACACCTCAACCATTTTAATTTAGTTTTGCTGGGAAGACTGCACTATTTAGTGCACATCAAGTTAAACAGGTCCTACGAACGGGCTACAGCGTATGCAGCGATTGGTTCCCGCGCCAATGCTGCAGACACCACTCTCGTAGTACGTGAAACACCCTGTACTTCGATAAATGCCCGGAGTAAAATTGTAATCCTAATTCCTGATGGAATGCCGTGTTAGAAAGCTACTCTAAAATGTTATGGACCCTTATTTGCAACAACGACTTCCTCTAGAACTGTAGTGTTAAGGAAGTCTAGATGAGTTCTTTTCCAATTCTCCTCTTCTTGAGCGGGGAGTGAAGATGAAGACTTATCATCCCAATGTCAAAGAAGTCACTGGAGATGGTGCACAAGGATGGGAGAGGAAGTTGGAGCCATCCTTTCCAAAGACAGCACCCAGCATTCACTTGAATCGTTCACGCGACACCAACCAAAAACTGAACGGGGCGTTTGAAGAGTGCGACAGCTGTATGCTAGCCACGGTCTCAGCTGATTACGGTGGAGTCGGCAGAAGCTCCCCGCCAGCCGCCAGCGCTGTTGCCAGCTTTTAACTGCTGCAGGCGAAAATAATAGCCTTGTACAAAACTACGGCAACACTGAGTCGTTGCGACACAGACATATACGAGGGAGCTTTGATAAGTCTGATACCTTTCCATGAAAGAACGGAACATTTTTTTTGCGCCTTCACCGTTGGTAAGCCTGATTATGCCAATGATTGTATAGAGAATTTCAACACTATACAGTGTACAGTTCATTGTTCACAGCCGTCAGAATTGGTCAATGTATAGACAGACTGAAAATGGAAAAAATCGGATTTTCGTGCTGGTATTAAACATTTTCATTTGAAGGGTTGGACTGCCGCGCAAATCGAAACAGAAATCGATGAAGTTCACACCTACTCTCCACCATCATTCAAGACTATTTAATTTTGGATTAATGAATTTAAACGTGATCGGAGAAGCATCAAAGACGAAGAAGCACGCTCTGCCAGTCCAACTGAGGCCACCACAAAGGGAACCACTGACAAAATCTATGATATGGTAATGTAAGACCAGCAAATAAAAATTCGTGAGACTGCTGAGACTACAGGCATCTCAACTGAGGGAGTGTATAGTATCCTGAACAGAGAACTGACTATGAAAAAGCTGTATGCAAGATGGCTACCACGATTCCTCACAGTCCACCAAACGTGTATCCAACACTACGTTTCAACACAATGTCTGGCGATGTCTAATCGCTATCCGCAGGACTTTTTGCGGTGATTTGTGATTGTTCATGAAACCCGGATCCATCGTTACACAACAAAGTCAAACTGGCAGTCAAAACAAAGGCTGGTGCTAGAGCCCCAAAGAAGCAAAGACCAATTTGTCAGCTAGTAAGGTGATGGCCACTAGTTTTCGGGAATCCCAAGGAACGATCCTCATAGATTAGTTGGAAGAAGGCAGAACCATAATTGGACCCCATTATGGATCATTGATCGATTGTCGGACATTTTTGTGAGCTGAAAAAAGACCAAAGATGGCGCGCAAACAATTGCTCTTTAACCAGGATAAAGCACCATCCCACATATCTACATCTACGTGATTACTCTGCTATTCACAATACAGTGCCTGGAAGAGGGTTCAGTGAACCACCTTCAAGCTGTCTCTCTACCGTTCCACTCTGGAACAGCGCGCGGGAAAAAGGAGCCCTTAAAGTTTTCTGTGCGAGCCCTGATTTCTCTTATTTTATCGTGATGATCATTTCTCCCTGTGTAGGTGGATGACAACAGAATGTTTTCGCAATCGGAGGAGAAAACTGGTGATTGAAATTTCATGGGAATATCCCTTCGCAACGAAAAACGCCTTCGTTTTAATGATTGCCACTCCAATTCCCGCATCATGTCTGTGGCACTATTTCCCCTATTTCGCGATAATACAAAACGAGCCACCCTTCTTTGAACTTTCTCTATGTCATCCGTCAGTCGCACCTGATGCGGATCATACACTGCATAGCAATACTCCAGGATAGCGCGGACAAACGTGGTGTAAGCAGTGTCTTTAACAGACCTATTGCACCTTCTAAGTGTTCTGCCAATGAATCGCAGTCTTTGGTTTACTCTACCCACAACATTATCTATGTGATCTTTCCAATTTAGGTTATTTGTAATTGTAATCCATAAATATTCAGTTATAACAATGGAGAAAGTGCATGATTTGGGCTTTGAATTGGTTCTTCATCCGCCCCATGTACCAGACTTAACCTACAAGTGACTTCTTTCCATTCCCTAAGGAGAAAATCCGTCTTACTGGGATGAAGTTTTCATCAAATGAAGTGGTAGTTGCAGTCAACGGGTACTTTTTCAGAGTTTCACAGAACGTATTTTTTCCATGGGAGACTATTTCAAGACATAAGATGAGCTGCTTACGGAACGAACATTTTTCCTTGCATTTTTTACCGAGTTATCAAACCGTCCTCATAAAAAATAAGTGCGAGCGTTACGTGGTTGGTTGAGGTCGGCGCCAGCGTTGCAACCAGGCCGACGACGAACTTCTTACGCCGACTCCACTATAGCCCGCTATTTTACGGAAGTCACCCCTGAAGTAGGATCCCCCAACTCAAACCCGCCTGCCACAGCTGTTGCTAGTACCTGCTCATTCCATAATGCCAATAAAATGTCTTTCCCTGCCTAGCTGTACGAGTAGATACCGATGAGCCCAAACATTTCTGGCTACCTGCTTAAAAGCTGTTGGTCCACCTTTGGAGTGCAGTACAGCAGTGATCCCGCGTGCCACGTATTCGATAAGTACTTGGTAGGTTTCGAGATGTTTGTGGCAACAAATGCGTACGTACAGGTCACACACTTCCCTCAATTTATGGACAGGTGGTTTGTGGGCGGGGAGCTGGCGTGCGATAGCGTCCCAGTTGTGTTTCATCTAATTGAGATAAGCCAAATTTCATGGACAAGACATCAACATTAGTTCACTATCATGCTCCCCAAACCACCGCAACACCATTCTAACCTTGCAACACAGTTATCCTTTTGGAAGATGCCACCGATGTTGAAGAAGACTAACACGAAAGGGTTACAGGTGGTCCCTAATAATATTCACATCGTCCACAGCTGTCCCCCACAGTGTCTTCCATTACTACCGCACGTCCCATTGAGAGGTGGCATGCCTTTGCAATGCACACAGTGACTTGCCCCCTCTCATATTTATATATTACTCTGAGTAATTCGATTTGGGGAAGTATGGCCGAGTATTGTCATTACAAGGGTAGTATTGAGAACTCAGAAGATACGAGTATTTTACTCTCTAATTGCATGTGGTGAAAAGTTGCTATTGCTTCACACGCAGACTTCCTACACAGTGTCTCTCGTCACCTGCGTGGTCCGGTGACAGGTGGGTACTGCTGATCCTTTAAAGGGTTATGCCGACGGGTGTTAGGGAGTCGAGTGGATGCTGCGGGGGCGACACGCCCACAGGGGCCTGAAGCAGCGGCTGGGGTCAGAGATTCCATTACTTCGCAGAAACTTAGTGAAAACACTTTCTGACGGGCTGCCAGCGAGGCGTGGGAATGACTTTTGTTCCCAGGCAGTC